>NW_008236965.1:3428918-3486073 GCF_000691975.1 Corvus brachyrhynchos | reverse complement strand
TCTCAGCCAAGCCACACCGTGGCTGACCCGGCCGGGCCGCACCGAGCAGGGCCCAGCTCCAGCCCCCAGTTGCCTGTCCAAAAGCCAGAAGCAAGGGAGAGCTTTCCTGGGCTTTGTCCATTCTTAAATGTGGATCATAGAGACGTGTCAAGCTTCTTAAGTGACTTTAAAAAGCTGCCAGTATTCAAACTAGCCAGTTGATTGGTTCTATTGCATCTAGAGGAAGCTGTAAGCACCTCTTTGCAAAGAATCACTTGTGTGACTGATGGAGCCCTCCTTAACTAAAAACCCAAACTATGCTAAACCATGACAGGTAACATATTTAAGAAGAAATCAAAACAAAAGTTGTGGCACAGTTGTAATTTTCGGCCAGAGAAGAGCAGAGTGAGAACCCGTGAGAGGAACAGCTCTGCAACACCAAGGTGAGTGGAGAAGGAGGGGCAGGAGGTGCTCCAGGCACCAGACCTGAGATTCCCCTGCAGCCCATGGTACCGCCCATGGTACAGCCCATGGTGAAGCAGCTGTACTCCTGCAGCCCATGGGGATCCACAGGGATGCAAAGGTCCACCTGCAGCCTGTGGAGGAGACCCACACTGGAGCAGGTGGATGCCTGAGAGGAGGCAGTGATCCTGTGGGAGACCCATGGAGAGAGGTGCCCTGCTCCCAGGCTGGAGCAGCCTGTCCTTGAAGACCTGCACTCCATGAAAGAGTGACCCACGCTGCAGCGGTTTGACGGGGACTGTGGCCTGTGGGATGGATTCACGTTGCAGCAGTTTGAAGGGAGCTGTTGCTCATGAGATGGACTCACTTTGGAGAAGTTCACGGAGAGCTGTCTCCCATGGGAGGGACCCCACAGCGCAGCAGAGGAACAACTCCTCTCCCTGAGCAGTGCGAGAAGCCACAGGAAATTAACTGATCATAACCCCCATTCTCCATCTCCCTGCACTGCTGGGGTAGGAGCTAGAGCTGAAAGGAGGGAGGGGTAGGGGGAAGGTGCCTTTAAGGGTTTACTTTACTTCTCATTATTATTGTTAGTAATAAATCCAACTCATATCTCTAAGTTAAGCCTGTTTTGCCCTTGATGGTATTTGATGAGTGATTTCTCTCAGTCCTTATCTCAACTCATGAACCCTTCATTATATTTTCTCTCTTCTGTCCAGCTGCAGAGGAGAATGAGTGAGCAGCTTTGGTGGGTGCCTGGCAGCTGGCCAGCATCAACCTATGACATCTGTGGGAGACAGAGGAGTAGAAACTCCTGCAATTAAAGGAGGCTTTGATTTACAGCCCTGGAAGAGACTAGGTCTGGCTTAATTGATAGAGATTTATAGATCTTAAGCAAAAGGATTACAAGCCTGTGTTCCTATAGTTATAAGTAAAAACGTACGCTGGGTGCTCTGGTGGAGGGTTTTAAATATAATAGTGTGATTTTATATAGTTTAAGAATGTAGATGGTATAATAGAGACATCTGTGTGTACGTGACATGAGAAGTTATTGGTCAAAACATAGCTGCATTGCAGTGAGAAGTGCCACAGGTGATAGGTCATAAATCCAAAACAAAGTGTTGTTTTAGGTGCCTATTGGATTGGAAAGTTATAAATTATGATGTAACTCTAAATCTTGTGACTAGTCGCCATTATTCGGAGGTGTTGTAAAATCTCACGCCTCGACTGATGCGTTTTGTTATTTTAGACAATTCCTGTAACTGCAAAGTCCCATCCCTGAAAGTTATTTCCTCCGACGAGTGAACACGCAGGAAATTCAACAGACATCTACTCATCTGGATCCTCCTCATGCCCAAAAAAATGTGTGAATTCTGCCCCTTGTGTCCAAACTTGCCTCACATGGTCGACAGCTACGCGTTAAAGACAGAAGATGCTGTGTACTGTGCCATTACAATGTTCAGTTCAGCTACATGTTGACTTCTGCATTTCTGCTAGTGCCGGGGCTTGGATTGTCAGTCTTCTGTTGGAAGGGAGATGTGTTATGGACCACTAAGACCCTGCAATTGCTCAACTAGGAACGTATTAGATGGAAAGGAAGAACCACTGTATTGGATGAAGATTACTCTCAACAGAAACTATTGCAGTACCTGTAAAAAACATTTACTATGGATGCAGCATCTGTAAGAAAGACAAATCTAATTCCAGTTTCACTAAAGATACAGCAAAGGATTAAATCACTTTTCACATTATGACATCCAGACAGAATCAAATTTAATTAGTCACCAGACAATATTTACCATCCACCAGCTCTTAAGAAACCCACAGTTGGTATCAGGGCCAGAGCACTCTCACTTCACTTGCACTTGCAGTCAGTCACCAGTCTTCTGTAGAATGTCTTTGAAAGCATCCACCTCATAGATTCCTGCAAAGTAATGCAGTGGGAAGTGAATACAACATATGAATAGGTGTGCTTATTTTACAAACAGCTTTAAATTTCTTCCAAAGACACAGGAAAACTGGATTTTACCAGGTTTGACTGATCTTATATCCAGTCCTCAGGTTTTTTTGTCTCTACAGAATATTTTATCTTGGGGCTGCAGTATTTTTGAGGACTGAAAAACTGGCTTTAGGGGAAATTTTCTTTGTAATTATTCATGCACCAGTAGTACTAGGCAGTTCATACACCAAAATTAAGGTATTTTTTCCAAGGGCATTATTTAATCTGCAAAAACTTATTCAAATTAAATATGCACACATTAGAGAAACTGGGACATAGTCACAAGGGCAAAAGAAAATTGTTTCAATATTTTGCCCCTAAAGCTAAAGAAAATATACAACTATTTTCCTTGGACCATCTTCTGTGATTCTCTTCTCTCAACACCAATTTTTTATAACAAAAAATGGCCAAGCTGCCAGATTTTTTTATGCCTTCTCATAAATAACTTACAGACTGCATAAAACAAGAGATAAATAAAAGGACCTTCTTTATTACCCTTATGAGTACACTGAGCACAGTCCTGGTGAGATGCCATTGAACTCAGTGAACTGCACCTCCAGATGTTGATTGGGGAATTCACATCCATAAACCCAGTTGCATGTAACTACAGATGTTTTACCGATACACTATGTAAAGCAGTATGGTGAGGCCTTGCTTTTACTACCTTTTTTTCATTTTTTAACTTCTTGCTTTTACTATTAGCTTACACCATCACAGAAAAGACAAAACTGCCAGTTTAGTTCTATAATTAAAATTAATGCATAAATCCAAGCCTCCAGAGTTCTAAGACAAATAACACTGTTTGCATCAGAAATGCAGAAGCAATATAATCTTTTAACTGAAAGTGATTACTTACCAGAGTAAGAAATGGAGATACATTCAAACTCCCCCAAAATTTCAGATAACGGTAATTATTATTTTACCTCTATGTTTATCTTTACCTGTAAACTAAATGTGTTTGGATTTTTCTGTGCAGATGATCAGAAAAATTGTTAGAGTGTGGTTTTGTTCACTGGCCAGTGATTAAAACTCTCTTCCCAAATGTATTGGGGCCTTGCTGTCCCATTAGACTAAACCCTTTGCTGTGGGCACTGCATGATACCTATTTCTGTTTTTTAACAGAACATGTTGCTACCACATTGTTGAGCAATTTCTCTTAGATTAACAAAATATCTTTTCTGGCATTAGGATTAAAAAAAACAAAATTAGAACACAGAGTACTGGGTAGAGAGTTGACAAGGGAAACTCTTCCCCCACCTTTCATGCCCAGTGCCTGGTGACATGGGGGCAATACTGTCCCTTTGATTTACTGTCACACCAGCACCAAACAGAGACCAGGGCACAGGGATGACATTGAAATCCACATATTTTGCTTTTTATCATGACTCCCCCACTGAACAGGTTAGGGGTTATGGGGTGGAGTGGAGCTTATCTCTCTGGTTCAGCTGTGTTTGCTTCAGTGCAGCCATTCCTCTGGGGTCGCTCTCTAGGGGTGGTCATTAGTGAGGTGTTAATACACACCTGCCAGTGAGTTTGGCTCATACCCACAAAGACTCCCATGTGACCACAGGAAATCGGCATGATTTTAGCATGATCTGTTATTATGTATTTCTGTGCTCATTCTTCGTTGTAAGACTTCAATTCTTCCCTAAATTTGTGCCAAAATCTAACGTCTGGGCATAGAGTTTCCCATGCCAGAAGTACTAGACTGTAGAGTTGCTTGGGGAATGTTTCATTGGTCTGTGTGTGCCTACAGTCAGATCCTTTAATGAGGCTTAGATGAAAAAAAACCTCACTACCACAAGAAGGTTCAGACCAGTTGTAAACAGTTGGCTAGCAAGACACAGAGAGTCTTCAGAGCATCCTTTTTTCCTAGTACTTAGTTGCTAATTTCACATTTTGTTAAGGATTTCTTGTAGTCCTAAGACTTAACCCAGGGTTCTCATTGATCCCTGCTCCCCATTAGCTGTCAGCCTCAAGGGAGCTTAAAATTATACATATTTTGAATTTTTGTTTAAAATAAAAACAAAACTCAGAATAACTGTTCTTTGCCTCTGACTGGTCCCTCCCACTCTGAGGATGTTTCAGTGGCCCCTGGTGGTACCCCTCCATTCGGAAGCAAGGATTTGAAATCTGGCAAAAGAACCACACTTCTCTGTCAGGGATGGGTTTTTTTCTTTCACTTACACATTCAGGTGTGAAGACTGGGATGTGAAGATGGACAACTCACTCCATCCCCTGGAATTTCCACTGCAAAGTTTCCTAACTACAAAAGGAGGGGGGAATGAGGCTTTATTCCCCAGTTCTCTGAAATTAGTATGTTTTAAGTGAGTAAAGAAAACAAAAGCCAAGGCCCTGACTCATCTCACCTTCAGCATGCTTTTGGATCAAGGGATTACGTGTTTTCTCCTTTTTATCATTTCCATACTGGTAGGAACAATGCAGTCCAGTACCAGTGACTGATAATGCAGTCTTGGGGAAAATTGTTCATTTTTGATGGAACAGACATGTTAATCTCATCGGGATGTAAATGAAAGGTGCTCCTGATGCATTCCATCTCTTGACACTTCCATTTCAACCTGTCCTTCAGGGATGTTCACCTCCAAGAAATGCATTAAGGGAAATCAGAGCATATAAGGATGAAGCAGGATAGCAAGCAATGTTGATATTGAATATTCAAAGTAAAAAATACAAGAATGTCATTTTAATTGAGCTGCAGAGAGTACAGCTCCTTTCTAATTTCCTGTACAAAGTAATGCAAATATATGGAAACTTAAAATTCAAAAATCATTTCAGTTAGCTTTTGTATTATCTGACGGAGCAAACAAGAATTAAATGGATGTCATTGTAAGTAATATTCAACTTGAAATCTGTTTTCTAACCAGAATAATTATCTTTATTTTATTTGAATAAACAAGAGCCAGGCACAGAGTTTCAGAATATGTAGAATAGCTTCAATCAACATTAGAAGAATATTATTAAAAACAGCTCCTCATATCCCTTTACAGTAAGTAACATAAAAGAGACCAAGGAGACACAGTCTATTAAATTTCTCTAACAATAAGATCTCATTTCCAAAAATAGAATAGGCATCAGTCTTCTTTTATGTACAGTCCATATAACACTAGTATCAAGGATTAATCACTCTATGTAAGAGCTGCTGTGATCATACACTACTTTTGCCCAGCATCCATATTCCCATGTCCCCTTTTCATTTGAGCTTTTGAAGATAATGATTGTTCAAGCTATATTCATGAACATGCTCCATCAAGGCTGGATGACTGTTTATTTGAATAAAGGTTGCAGGTTTTCTGTTAGCTACCTCACATCTTGTATATTCATTGTATAAAGGCGGTGCATAAGTATCAGAACAGCAGTCCATTTTAGATTTTGGAGAAAAAGAAACACTTTGTCTCTACAACAAAAGAAAAATTTAGCTCAACTCACCAGAAAGACCATTGCTTCTAATATTTTCCTTTCCTTTATTACACATGATACATGATTCCTCTTCTATAACCAGGAACTCACAACAGGACATAAAAGATGTTACACTCCTCACTTATTCTGCATTCTGTGAAGTCATTTAAAAACTCATTTATACACATTGACATTTTTCAAAAAGAAAGAAACCAAATTAATTGCAAATAATGATGTAATTTTTTAGAAGTATTTATTCTACTTTTGCTCAAACTTCAAATTACACTATTCCCCATTCTCAGGTCAAAATCATCCCTGTACACACACATATTCATTGCTAGTTGCTTTGTTCTGTTTTATTTCAGCAGTACTTTCCTATGTTAAACAAAATGGACAACAAGAAAGCATTGATATAAATGTACAAAGAAGATACTTCCTATGGGGTATTGAAGAGTTGGGAAGTTCATAGTCTTCATACAAATATATAAAATATTTGAAATTATCTCCATTCATTGGAATCCATTCAGTTTCACTTGTCAGACCTGTGCAACAAATACAAGACCAGAAATTAATCATTATCAGTGCACTCGTGGGTATTTTCATATCATGCAGAAAAGCTGTGAGGGGGAGGACACTCCCCACACCTGCAATTTTTCCTTTGCTGACAGCACTTGTTTACAGCCAAAGTCAGGGAATACAAATCTTTGTGATCCACTAGCTTTTCCCACCTACTCTCCAAATCTCTGTCTGATGAAACTTCATGATTCCGTCAAGACCTCAGGCCTTTAAAGCTTTGAGTTTTGCCCTTGCTACAGGGTGCTGGGGCTCTGCCCCACCCCATCTGCCCATCCAGCAGAGTGTGGGAGCTGGGCAGGGCACTGGGCAGGGTTCAGCCCTACACAGACCCTGAGTGGGACTCAACCCCAGGAAAGCCCTGCCACCGCTCCAGCAGGCACAGGGGGCAAATCCTGCCATGTGCCCAGCAGTGTGGCCATGTTGCAGGGTTTAGAGATGCATCAATTTATAAAAACCAAAACGGTGTTTAATTTTACCAGTAAATACTACTTACTGATATATACATGTATTTCTGTGCATTTTAAGTTTTTTTTTCAACTACTTTGACTATCCTCTTCTCTTGCCTTTTCTGTTCTGCCCATTACAGTCTTTACTGGTAAGACTCCATCCAAACTGAAAAGTCTTGGGGAATTTTCAGCCTCTCTTCTTTTGGTAGAATATATCTTCCTGTAACTACTTTTGTCACAGCTCCACTTGTCTTTTATTTCTGCTTTAATTCTCTTGATTGACCAGCACTGAGGGCAGTATTCTAGACATAGTAGCAAAGCATTTTCTGTGTTCTTTTCATAAATCCCACTGATTTATTTATGTATCTAAAGCAAGGCTGGGGGGGCACTTAGCTTCTGTCTGGGGAGTGATGAGCAATTTCTTTTGACCTGTCTACAGGGACTCTTTCCTGCATAGTCACAGCTAATTTGAAGCCCAGAAAATGGCCTATTTCTGTTCTCTTTGAAGTTAAGGAATACCATGGTTGCTATTGATATCAGTGGTTCCAGACAGCTCAATATTGAAAACCAGAAAACAGGTTTTGCAATTAATTTTCAAAAGATCAAGACACTAACTGTTCCAGCATATATGTTTAATCAGCTAAGATATAAGTATTTGAGGTGGAGAAATATGTCTACTTTTGGTAAATTTTGTTGAACTCATGAACCTTTTATAAATGCTTAGAAAATAGAGAAAAGTCACAGGACAGAACAAAAAATGACAACTTTCTATATCTCATGATATGTTACATAAAGTGAGTTTCGCTGTGCTCCTGAACACATGCAGGCTGTGCACATTTGGACAAACACTGGAGGGACATTCAAAAGGCTGAGATTGCTTAGCTTTCAGAAAAAACTCTTCCCTGGAAGAGAGGTGCTATTAAGAGAAACCCTGCATTGCTTACACCGACTGCTTGAAAGTGACGGCAACTTTTAAATAAAGAAGCCAAATGTTAATTAACTTGTCTTGAAAAAAAGTGAGAGGGTGTCACTGCCTACAGTAAAGCGGCCATAACACCATATGTAGTGCTACCAACACTCTCTGTGGCCTTTAGCAATCAAACGACGTGGCCATCTCATAGCTGGGCTCAGTAAGGCAATGCACTGTTCTGTTTCAGCTGAAATTTCCTTCCAATCAGGTAATTTTAGGTATTTCTCTTTCTGATCTCAAAACCAAAATCCAACTTTAAGGTTGTGCTTGATGGCTCCCTGCGATATGCAGGCATGTGTAATCCTGTGCTATATAATTACCTCCTGCCTACACACGCTCTCCATGTGCTTCAGCACTCGGGATTATTCTGTCTTCTCTTTCAAACTCTTCTGTGTCTGTTCCTGAGTATCACAGGGTGGCTGTTGTCAAGTGGTGTGTGAATAAAGCATTGCTGGCTGTGACTGAACTCAAGGGCTCAAACCTGGAATTGGGAGAAAAAGAGAGGGCACAGCAGGCAAATCTGAGCACAGTGTGGTCCCCGGTGTCACAAGTGTTTTCTGATCCTTCTGCTGAAAGGCACCAGCGACAGGTTCTGCCTCCAAACACATTGTGGGCAGGTTTGTGGCACGATGGACATCTGAAATTTACCATTCTGAGTTTTAGGATTACATGATATTTTTTTGGTACCTTTCTAGCAGATTCAGCTTCTTAGATTGTAAGGCTGTATTTTCTGCATTTTCTGTCTCCCTGGAGGAGACATCTGCCCTGCATGGGAGCTCCATGCTTATCTTCTTTAAGTAGTTTAGCCTCTCCTCACTTCCTGAGTTCCTAATGACAGCCATCCTGTGCTGGGCATATCAAGCCCCCAAGTATCGTGGTGATACAAAGAAGATGGGTACAAAGCCCTTGGGTACAAAAAGGATGGAGACAGACTTTCTTCACTGTGCCCAGGGACAGGATAGGAGACAGGCACAAATCGAAATACAGGGAATTTCATCTAAATAGGAAATAAAATTTCTTTTACCATCAGAAGGGAGAAACACTGGTCCAGGTTGCCCAGGAAGGTTGTGGAGACTCCATTCTTGGAGATATTCAAACCCTGAATGGACATGGCCCTGAGCAATGACCTGAGCAGGGCATTGGACTGGATGTTTTCCAGAGGTGGTCTCAAGGCTCAGGCATTCTGTAAATCTGGGAAGAGCCTTTGCTTGTCCCAAGGGAAGCTGTCCCCCGCTCACGAGGGCCAAGGTAGATTCATGGGCCATGTGCAAGGTCCCTCTTGCCCCTGCCTGGCTGTGGAGCCATCAGTGAGTTTACAAACTAATACAGCAAGGTATTATACAGTGTTACTGTGTTGCTAAAAAGCCAAGTAATCTGGTTGATGGATTACTTTTAGTCACACACTCCATTTTTCAAATACTTCTTTGTCCTTTCTTTGTTTCCTCCAGGTTTGTCATTCATCTCCCATTGAAATTAATATTAATATCACTTAATACCTTTATGACCTCAGGGCTGAAAAGTCCAAACTGGCATCATATTCCATCCAGCCAAGCAAGCACCCCTCTTCTTCCCCCCCTTCCATGACACAGGTTTCTCACCAGGCAGTGGACCCACCAAAAGACCTGCTGTGTCCAGTTCTTCCAGTCACAACTGAGACACAGCAGCTCTAACCAAAGGAGACCCAGCCTTCTAGGAGACAATGTGCCTACAAAAGTAGCTAATTAGCAGGAGGAGCAATAAAAACCATAGCTCCCAGGAACTCTGCCACTTGCCATCCAAAAGAAGCAGAAATCAAATTGCCATGATGATAAATCTTTCCTCAGGGCTCAGGTGCTGAGGAAAATCAAGCCCACTGTTCTCAAGTTTTGTCTAGAGCATGCTGCTTGCAAGTGGTGCTATTTTAACACCTGGTAGCAATATTATCTTTCTTTCAGGTATACTCTCTGCACTCTGGTTGCTTATAATTACTACCTGAGCTCCCTTTGCAGTCAGTGGACCCTCTATTATCTCCCTGTGATGCTCTAATCCACTCAGACCTCCCACTGGCCAGCTCCAATTCTCCCTGTTCCAGCTCCCAAAGGCACGTTATTTTTAGAGCACAAACTCCTCTGGAGATCAATGGGAGCCTGTAAACTCAAAAATAGGTTGCTTATGGTACATTAATAATCCTCACAGTTATGTTCTCTGGTGAGTCTTTCAGCTGCTGCAGGTTATCACCAGACTCCCTCGCTGCTCCAATCAACCTTACACGGATCAACCCTTGGCCATTTAAACAAGGGATATACTTGAGAGGAAATGCTTAAATGTTGTCCTGATTAAGGGTGGGCATAAGCACATGCTTATGAGCACTTTGAAACATGGAATCAGAGGGTTTTTCAGCCCTCAAGACCTTCTCCACTCCGTGACTGAGAATCTGCAGGGCTATGACTGCAGTCGGTTGGATGCCAGTGTCAGCTTCTGCAACAAAACAGACTGGATCCCTGAGGTTTCTAACCAGAGAACAAAGCGATAGCTATTTTTATATAAGAAATTATTTAATGTATGTGCTGTTCAACACAGATGCAACTTCAAAAATAAATGCAAATAAAGGAATGAATTGCAAAATCTCACTATTTTTTTTTCTTTTTCAAAATTACAGTTTTTAATGCTGCATCTCCCTTTTAATTTCTGAAAACACCCAACTGGTTAACAGCAAGCAGATAAAAGATTTATTCTTAAAAAAGCACTAGTAATTCCAATTGCCAGTGTTTTCTGTTCTTGTAGAGTATGATAGCTGGAGGAAGAAGAAATATTAAATCCATCCAGATTTTGGCTGTATCTCCATATACGAAATAAAATGACCCCATTTGGTGCTAATATTATAAAACTAAAGACCATGCATGAATCACCTAGGCACTAAATAAATTTATTTTCATTATTTCAATGGTTTCTAGCCCTATATATTTAACCCCAAAATTCTGCTAAGGCATCGTCTTCTATAAGAAGTAACTTTACACAGGAGAAAACAGACATTAGCACTTCAAGGAAGATCAGTGATTATAGCAAGTGCACCAAGGTTCAGTAAATGCCTCCCACTCAACAAGCTTCCAAAGTGAACGACCACATGATGTTTATTCCTCACCAGAACCCATTTATAGATCTCTTACTCACCACTATCTCAGTCATAAATGCAACCCTCAAAAAGAGGCAGCAAGGAGCACTCTATTTGGGAGCAGACAGAGAATTTGCAGTTGGAGAACCAGCCCTTGTCTTCACAATACTGTTTAGCCAGGCTGTGGATCATGATTTAAGTCAACTACACTCTAAGGATTCCAAACTACTGAAAGTGTTCATTGCATACCATGTGAATTGCACATGGACAACAGGTATGTCTGCTTGAAGAAAATTCTGCACCATTTGGAAAAACTGATAAAAAGGGTTAAAAAATGCCCCTTCAAAAATGCAAGTGGTAAATGAAGGTAATGACTTCTTACGGAATTAGGAGACCCAGGAAAGAGTTTTGTTCCCATGATGTCATTTAAAAGACATCTGGCCATTCCCAGCAAATAGCACACTGGGAATGAAAAGGGTATCAGTTACAGTAAGGTAAGAAGGGGACAGAGGTCATGAATGTCTGTCAGTCTGGAGCAGAATTAGTCTGGAATTACAAACACACTCCTCTACAGAAGGAAAAACCTGGGCAAGAGGTAAATCCAGGGACATGTCTTCTTTGATTGCTCTAGTGAATTGTCAATGTGAAATAAAGCCAGACTATCTCCTTAGACTCTCTAATTCTCATGCACATCTGGTAAAAGCCTTGACCTTTGGGAGACAGTAACCTGGAGTGCCAGTGGATCTGCTTTAATTCCTCTCCTCTCACTTCCCTTTGATGGGCAGCACTTGCTACGACCAGCTTCTCCCATGCAACTACTTTAATATTTATATCATATCGGGATCACTGTCCACACAGATGCCAGAGGAAGCAGTAGGAAGTCAAATGTGCCCCAGGTTAACATATTAATGCTATGATGGGATGCCAGAGAGATGTTTTAAGTTGCAAAGGGGAGGGAGTTCATCCCTTGACTCCTTTCCAATGATATCTGGTTGACTAGATGAAAGATCCTACTTTAAATTAAACTATTCTTTCCTGCATGGTTTTTTACAAATTATTTCCACACATTTGTTATATTTCTGTCAGGATAATGAGAACAACTCTCATAGAGCTGAGTATATATCATATGTCTGTTAAAATAAGTTTTCTCTCATTTATATTTTCTGGGCATTGTCCCTGTGAAATACTGGAAAGATTAACATTTATGCCTTTTTTTTTTTAATTATTTTTTTAACTCTGGGTGTTTTTTTTTTTTTTTTGCACTTTTCCTACAGTCAATATAAATGTGTAAGAAAGCAGCTGAAAATGGAAATGTAGATTGCACATGCACATACACATACATGCAAGGTTTCAAAACCAAAAGAAAAAGGTCAGAATTTTTATTCCTTCAATTTGTCTGATAAAGAATGCTAGGCAAAAAATATTTTCCAACAAAATGCAAAAAGAATCTTTTTAATTTCAAGCTTTGCCATCTTCACTATGAAGAAATTATTGAAAGCCAAATGCTCCTATTGACATATATATGTTCTTTCTCTAATTTATATCTTAGTTCAGACAGTGTGACATGGAGAGTGAAGGGCAGTTTTGACCCTTTCACTATTTGCAGCTCAGTAGTGCACACACAAAGGAGCTGCAGCCGACTGCTGTGTAACAGCAGGTCTAGACAGACACAATAGACCCTTTTATATAAGACAAGAAAAATCAGGTGGAAACATTCCTTGTGTTTCAAAATTTATCAAAATTTCTTGTTACCTACACTGACACAAAGCTTTGTCAGCAAAGGAACTTGCAAAAGAGACACAATTCCATTCAGTGGTTCTGAAATGACAGTTGTCAAATAGAAGTCTTTCAGATCAACATGAATTCTAAATTTTTGTTCTCTGGAAGACCTAATGTCCATAAAGTCATGACATTTTTCATGTGTTATATTGCCTTTTTTTGATAGGGGAACCCAGATGCTGATGATCCACATGTATGTGGTTCCTGACAGTCCAAGATGTTGCGATAAGTAGCAGTTTCAAAAGTGAAAAAAACCCCTCAGATATCAGTATTTCCAGTGAAAAATTAACAAATATCCCTACATCTTGACTAGTACTAATTCAAGAGGTTTGGGATTTGTAGTGTATTACAAACACTACAACCTCTAGAGCATGGAAATGTGTTCTGAACTTTTAGATCTCTTTAGCCTTATTGGTTATAAATTTACTCGTGTTTGGGCATCTCTTGGCTGAGATCAGAAAGCTGCCTAAAATATTATGCTGTGCTGCCAGTTATCACTTACATGAAGTAGAACCTCAATGAGCATGGATTTTCTTAGCTTATGGATTCACTACAAACGCTGATATAAATACATTGTCTATAAAGATAAAAAACAACAGTTTCCTAAAGCTGGAGAAGCATATCTTGAAGTTTATCATATCTGAGTAGTTCATAATTTTAAAGGACTGATTATGCAGAGCACTTTGAAATGTTATTACAAAGAAAACCCTATATAAATTCTGGTATACCTTCTGTTATTGGTGTTACTACTTCTGCAATGACTTTTTCTGGAGTTACCCTTAATATTTTCTCTCCATAGCGTACAGGTTTTAAAGCACAGTGGCTGTAAGAGATGCTTACCTCACATTAAATTCAAGTTTTCATTTCAATTTTTTGGTTTTCATTAACATTTTCACTACAAATTCTCATAACTTAAAGTGTCACCCCTATAAAAAGATTTTGCAGACCCATCTTCAGTTGCTTTGGGATTGTATGAGGTTATTTGTGATTCATAATGGCTAGCAAAGCTTAAGCAGCATATACCATATGCTGTGATTAAAGTTGTTGATAAGGAGCTGCAGAGGCTCTTTCTACCTCTGTTAATGAGAACTATGCTGCAGCACTTTCTGCCTTTTAAATTAGTGTCTTCTGAAGAGAAAAAAAAAGCTTTCCCTCTCTAGCACTCTAGTAAGGTCTGCCAAGTCCATGCAGGTGTGTGCCTATAATTGTTATTCTTTGCAATTATTTATCAGTATAGGGAAAAGAATGTTCTCTGAGTTTATGTTAAGTGGTTCTTATTCACCTGTACAATTTCTTCTTTCAAAAGGGTTTGATTTCCAGTGTAGGCCTCACTCAAGAGCTTGATCCCCATTGGAAGGTATCATCCAGACCATATTAGCAGGCACACCCAAATAGTGTGTTCATGAATCCAAGTGACTTAAACAGCTTAAGCAGCAAAAAATTTATGTCGCTGACATTAGAGAGGGATTTCTTGGTCAGTTTAGTTGTACTTCATTTTCATTCCCCATAACAGCAGACACTGAAACTTCAGGAATTATCGTTGTAGCAAATTCATCAGTAAGGAAGCCAAAGCCTAATGTCTGACCCTGCAAAGTGTTTATTACCTCCTTTGAGGTGCAACAAATCCTATTGATTTCTCCAACGATAACCAAAACCACTCAGCTGCTTGCAGGCACAGGGTGGAAAATAGCCAGTAGCAATGCACCTGGGTGGTGGTGTAGCATGAAAAAGAAAAGAAATTGCTCGGAGCCCTTATGGATTGGTAATTGTGATGTCTACAAGATAAAGCTCTATACAGAAGGGACCAGAAAAAGCACTTATTACAAGTAAAATAATGATTGGTAAAATATTCAGTACAGGAAAAAAAATACCAAACCAAACAATAAAAATATTAAAAGAGGAAGTCAAAAAAAGCTGTGACATTTAAAACAATGGGACATCTTTCTTGTACTGAGTGGTGATGCAATATGAAATGCACCCTCTGAGATTTAATTGCATGACTGGGGTTTCTCAGCCAGGGTATGTCTCTGAAAACAAAGTTCCCAGCTAGGAGAAAATGTATATGGTGGTGAGTGCTCTTGCTGCAGAGGCTCCCTGCAGTCAGGACTTGGCAGCCACCACAGAGATGGCTTGAGGAAAATGCCTCAGAGGTGTCTGCAGCTAAAGTACAAAGGCAAGAACATGATTATTGGTATTGAGCTCTCTAACCTGGATTAAATATTATTATACAGCTAAGCTACAGAATTCCTGGATTACTTCAAAAGTGACTTGTGAGTGTGGGGGCCACAGCCTTCAGGCTGGATAGGGAAGGAACCCACCAGAAGCATTACAGCTCCAAAAAGCCAAACCCTCTCATGTCCCATGAAGGGCAGCACAATCAGGAGGACCAAAGCCATTTTGCACCTCTCAAACCCTTGCTGCCTGCTCTCGGGGCAGCCCCACTCACTCCAGTGGAAGCCTCAGCCCACCAGCCCTGCACATGCCTTGGCCAGGCACTCAGCACACAGAGACCCAACAGCAGGAGCTGTGCCTGGCAGCGAAGGAGGAGTTTGGTGAGGCATCTCCCAGCCTTGTAAATCCTCACTCAGTAACTTGGACTGTAAAATTTCATAATGATCTTAATGGCTCATGTCTGCACCAGACCCATAGCATCAAGGGTTTGAAGCTGCTGAACAACAGCTGTTGGAAGTACTTAGAAATGTTATTTGGGGTGGACAGGGAGCTGGAAATCTAACAAATCAAAGCTTCTTGACAAAAGCGCCTAATTTAGTTTAAAAATTTGGATTCATTCTCAGGAAATTGAAAATCCACAGATATTCTGTGCTTTTCTGGGAAAACTCAGGCCACCTAGGTTTGTTTTTCTAGAAAAATATTCAATTTGGGGAGGCTGAAATTTGGAGAAAGATGATGTTATTTTTACTGACATTTTTATGGTAGGGTAAAGACTCTTCCAGGTGAATCCTTTTGTCAGTCCTATTGTAGTCCCTCAAACAGTGCAATAAAAGCCATTGTAGGGGTGGGCTATCACCCTCAAGATTGTGCTGCCTCGTGCCATATGAACTCTAAAATGCACAGCTGTGCTACATAATCAAATTATGAACAATGATTTTCAAGTTGTTTTGCACAAAAGAGATTCTGGAGGAAGGCACTGGCCTTGGACTTCTTTTATGCTGGCACTTCATTTGTGATGGCTCTCCAATCAAATATTAAAGATTTACCCTAAATTATGTACGAGACATTCTCACAAATCCGAATGCAACATATCACACAGCAAAATGCTGCTGCTGGAAAGGCTCTATGATTTCACACCTGAATGCTCATGTCTTTTGCTATTGTCATGCTGGCTGCCACTTAAAACTCCTGATAAGCTGGCATTTTCTCCAGAGACACATGCCTCATGCTAAGCAACACTGCTTGGTGTCTGCATGGTTTTCACATACAGAGAAGGGTTTAAAAACTATTTGTTTTATTTGTGTTATTGTATTTTTTAAATTAAAAAATGGTAAGCAAAAGATTAAGAAATTTTATTTTGTGTAGATGGTAGAGCTGCAGGGATGAAGACCCTGAAAGTGAAATATTTGGCATGCTGCTGATTCCTATGGAGTCCCTCACTAATGGCATTTCTAAAGTGCCATTGATCTTTGTTGACAGCTGACTTTTGTGGAGTCAATGGCTTTTTCCTTTTCAAAAAAATTGAGGAACTTAAAAAGCACATATTAAAATAATATTGAGTTGATAAATGACTCACATAAGCATCAGTTAATCAGTCAAGACTGAACACGCCTAATAGTGGTTATTCATATTCAAATATTAAGATATCAATACCAAGTTTTCTTTCCCCTATACTTAAAGTGAGGTAGGCTACTTCAGAAACTTACTGGTATTTAGAAAAGGTGATTCAGCATTCCTGTGCATTGTTTTGTAACTACCCACAATTTGTAGAGATGAGATGGTATGAGGGAAATTGTTATGAATCATAAAATTCAGGCAACACAATATAAGGCAGACTGTACAGTATGTTAATTCATGTGCAATGACTAACATATAAACACTCACCCTTAGCTTCCATACTGCCTGATTTTTCACTTCCTATCAGACTTTAATATTGTCTGAAGATTTTTATTTCATTACCCGTAAGAATTCACATATTGTCCAGGATCCTAGCTCTGCCATTCATTTTTTATTGCAAATACTTTCCATTTTCAAGCAACTTTAATGGTTGAGGAGAAAGATCTAAGCACTGGGTGTTGACTGGTTAGACTTTCAAAAGCCATGTGTTCAAACTTTGGCAAGGCAGACAGTTGCCTTATGTTTGTCCCTGAAAAAAAAGCACAGTTAATGTTGATTTTAGAAATGACTACTTAAAAAAAAAATGTTTTATGAAACAAAATCTGATCATGTGTATCCTGAAGGTGATTGATTTTTGGGGTTGTTTGTATATGCTTACTTCGGGATTAAAATTATATATATATTTATATCATGGCTTTTTATGAATTTCAAGTTCCAGGACAATGAAATTGGAAGCAAACAGCATCTTGGTGTACTGCAAACACACCCTTTCTTCCTTCCATGAAGCAAAAGGGTGAAATGACAAGAGAATTATCAGGTTGGATAATTTCTGGAGAAAAAGTCGAGTTTGCTTGATTTGTTGCTTGAGAGTTGGCATGGGCTGAGGCTGCTGAAATTTATTTAAAACGCAATGAGATTTTGTACCTTAGAGTATGCCAAGAGTCAAAATGGTCCAACATTTTTCTCATGGAACATTTCTCCACTGGGAAAGTTTTGTGCTTTGAAAATGTAACTTTTTATAGAAACATTTTGCTTTCAGCTATTCTCCTGATGCATCATGAGCATTGAGCATGACTGATCTGGCCAGTTTTTTATCCCAGCAGCTGCCCAGGAGGCTGGTGCTGCTCTTCGACTTCGGGGGCTTCACAGGGTCAACACCTTCAGATCTGACAGACTCAATAACCCTAATCCCTGCTCAACATTCCTAACACTCAGAAGTTGCTGAAGAGAGCTTCTCAAATCAGTGGAGAAATATCATAATTTTTAAAACTGTGTATTATGGCTTAACCCCAGCTATTCCTGCTCCTTTATGGTTCAGCTGAGGGCAGGGCCCAAATCTGCAGTACAACATAAAATTGGCATTCACAAACTGGTTCCACAGCCTCTGCCTCATCTCAGCCTCCTGCTGCATTGATCTGCACCTTCATTCCGGTGTGTGATGCCAAACACTTCAATGCTGCCCTTCAAGATGCGTTTTGACAACTACAAGCTCTAAAAATGATACTGTATACCCAGTTTCCCCCAGACTCAAAGACTGGCCCATAAGAAGTGAAAAGTTATTTTTATGAATGGGCCAAGCCCCATGCAGATGCTAAGCAGTACTCACAGTATAACAATAATGATAACAATAATAATAAAACCCTCTTTGGCCCACAGTGATTTCTAGTACACAATAAGACACAATTCATGGCACAAAAATTTGAGACAAAGGGGGGGATAGGTAAATGACAACTCAGTTATACTGGGTCTAATAAGCAGCAGACTTACAATAGGAGCTGCTTGACTGCTGACACACAGCAATGACTATTATTTTATGCAGCAGGCCTCCTGAGCCCTCCCAGGGCAGTATTTCGAAAGCATTTAGCTGATTAAACATGCAAGCCCCTAGGAGTGAGGCACTTAGCGTTTCCTTGGGAAGCTGAGGAGATACCTAATTGCAGGTTTACAGAGCTCAAAGTACTTTAGAAGCTTGCCCTCTAGTTTCCCTTAAGAGTTACTGCCACAATACAGTATTTACTGATATGTTTTGACTGGGATTTATCTCAGTGTAACAATTATTTCCCCCTTTTTTCCACCCAAAAAAAAAAAAAATTCCCAAATGCAGATCCTACCAACAATCAACAGTGTAAATAAACTAGATTCACCATTAACCCTTTGGGCAATGTTCTGTACTAAATCATTATATTAATAGAGTTGACAAAACCACAATTCATTTGAAAACTAGTGCTTGGAAAAAAAACAGTCTTTATTAATGGCAAACCCAGAAGCACAAGAAGACAAACGACTGTCAGAAAAGAGTCTTTTGCATTTTTAGTACTTCAGATTGCTGAAGCAGCTGAAGGACACACTGTTCCTTTGCATTACTATTGAGAAGAGGCTGGGGGAAGTAAAACAACCACATTTCTGTGGTAGCCAGGGAAACACAGAAGGGCAGCAGCACAACCTACCTGCTTCTGCTGTTGGAGTTAAAGGGAAAAATGCAGCAGTGTAACCTCTACAGGCCCTTTTTGAACAGAGGGCTGCTGCCCCTTGATCCACCACCCTGGGGAGGAGGGACCGTCCCCTGCTGCTGCCTGATGTGCTCCCCCTTTAAAACAAAACTGCAATTAAAGTTACAAAGAGAATTGTCCCACTTCACTTCAGAAGCTTCTTTGTGCTAAACACCGGCGAGGGCTTTATCAGGATCTGTGTTTGTTTGGAAGCCTTAGCAAAGGGACATAGCTCTGTTCTAATTTCTGCTCTTTCAGGACTTTTCTGGGATATCATGGGTGCTTGGACAGTTTGAAGCTCTGTGAGAGCAACACACACTGTTGTGTGTTGCTCTGCTACTGAAAGACAAGATGTGCCCAGAGATCCCAGTCAGCTGAAGTGACATTTAGTGGTCCTTGCTGGGCTGTGAAGGCAGGGGAGGTTACTACTTCTCAGCCATGAGGCTGGTGTGCAGCCAGGTGGCTCCTCAGTGCAGCTCCACTGCAGGAACAAGGATGGGCAGCATGGTGGTGTTGGGGCTGGGACCAGCCAAGTGCTGCCAAACCTGAAGCAATCCCTATCCCTAAGCTCTCTCAGACTGATTTCTTTGCTCTCAAGGCATTAGCAGAAAGCTCTGTGATCTTGAAGACAGTGAGAAGAGGCTCCTCTCCAAGAAAGAAAACAGGAATCTCATCTATCTCTATTTGGGCAGCACTATCCAATTTATTCATCATGAATTCTGCCTCTTCTGCCACCTTACCCAGTCTGTACTGCAAATAACCCACATTTGACTCTCTGTTCCAGTTACAGTTTCTAAAAATGCTGCTTTCTCCTGGTCATATGGCTTTTTCTCACAGAATTCATAATGTATGAGTGAGTGTTGTTCCATATAAATATAGTGTACATCTGATATGCCTACAGATAACATCACAGCACAACTGAACTGTGATTAATTGTGGTACTAATCATCCACCTCTTTTCTTTCAATATAACTCTGGCACGTGCAATAAAAAGAGAGAGCCTGAAACAATGGTCACACCCCTGCATATACACTCACAGATGAGACAGAAGCTGGCTATGGTTTTATTTTCAATACATTTAAATTGAGACTTAGTGGTCTCTGTGCACTCTGCAAATACTTTTCCTGAAATTCTTAGCACTTTGTATCAAGCAAAATATATTGAAAAAATATAGCAAATGGGAGGAAAAGGAAAGGGTGGTAAGAAAATGGTTGCCTACTCAAAACCCAACACAGTTTTTCCATAACCCATATTTTCCATAACCCACATTCTCTGGAGCCTCTTCTGCATATTTAAGTCTCATCCTAGGTTTTATGGCCCCTTTGCTATGGAAAAGTGAGAGTTCTTAATTAGCTTGGGAAATTTGACAGCCGTCTTGCACCTAACCCAGAGGATCTCCTCAGAGATGGAAAAGCATGAAGCCAAGATATCATATACAGGCTGCTAATTTGACATGTTACTGACTGCATTAGAAAACTGTGTATTCTGACATCTGGTCCCTGCAGGATATGCTTAATTCTTCACATTATCTCGCTTCTTCAAAGCTACTGCAGGTAGTAGGGCAGTTTGTCCATTGACAAATAGCTTAACATTTGATACATAAATCTACAATACACATGTAGTTCTTTCACATCAGTAGCCTATATATATGCATATATATATATATGCACATATATGTTGTGTTTGTAGGATTTTGTCATTTATTTGAGTTTCAAACGTAAGTCCATCTTTTGCCAAGGAATAGACAGGTTTCTTCAAAACATAAATGGAAGTGTTACAACATGTTGTCTGTACTGTTAATACTTGATTTGCAATCTGTGGCAGGTGAGCATTTAGAAATGAGTTATTAGGATTGACTGGAAGACATATGGGAGAACTAAACATTCTCAAGGCACCATGCTTCAAAACACAAAATTATTTTTTGACTAAAAAAATTGAAAAGAAATACGTTTCCACAGAGAAATAGAAGGGAAAGGTGAGAGAAATCACCTGTTGTTAAAAAACAGGCACCAGAGACCAATTATATTTTGTTTTTGAATTTGCACAGCCGTGATCTACAGTTTCTGTGGAAAAGATTTATTTTGCTCAGCTGGGCAGAAAGGCTCCTCCCGGATCCCGTGTGCAGCAGCTCCTGCTGGAGCACTCACACAGCTGTACCAGCACAGGTGCTGGATCTGACTGCAGAGAGACACAGAGCCCCATTCACTCTTAGCAGTGAGCAATATGAAACTTGAAGATTCAAATTTGGAGTATGATTTTGAGATGCGCTTAAGTGATTTATGAGCACAGTTCCCACTGAGTGGCCTTGGGGCTGAGCTCCTTACCTCTGGAGGACAGCCCCAGCAATTTGGATGCCTAAGGTGCAAATGGGATGCAGGTACTTAAATCCAAAATTGTGGTCCTCAAAATCATGATCCAACTACACCATAATCTCAAACTGTGCTCATGCCCATCTAAATTACCTGAGTTTCAACTACCTGCTCATCTGAGTACCCAGGAGATGTGTAAACCTGAGCAGCACCCAGAAGCTTGGTGAATTTCCACAGAGACTTTCCTCCTCAGCACCTACGTAATTGCACCAGACTTTGTACAAAAACACAGCAGCAGCCACCCTGGTTTCTTTCAAATTACAGCTTGAGGAGACTGTTGCTACACAAATTAGCCTTTAGACATGGTACACAGCAATCCACAGGCTAAGGCACATGGAAGCAAGTTTCCTTATTGCCAGTTGAGCTCCACATTGCTAAGCTGCCATCAGGCTCACTTGTCTACAGATTAATTTTAATTCATTTCTGCACAGCAGCCGAGCTTTAGCTAAAAGTCTAGAAAGGGCCCCCCTGCCAAGGTAGTCTGCAGTCTCCAAGGAAGCAAGAATTGTGGGTTTTAATCCTTTTGAGGCAAAGAAGGACCTGACCTGCTTTATTCATGCTTCCTGGCTGGGTATGTGTGATAATCACTGAGCCAAGGCAGAAGGGAGGGCCTACCAGCACATCCCTTCTCTTGCATGTTTGCAAATTTTTTTACTTGCTTTTAAAAAAGTTGGAGCATATCTGGAGGAGACAGTTCACACTGTAAATCCAGGGTGATGGGAAATGTCTCCTGGATTCACTGAGGACATTGCTGAAGCCCCAGGGGAAAAAATCTGATTGTTTTCAATTTTTTTCCGTTAGCTATGTCTAAACAGCTCTCCACACAAGCCTCACCATGCTGCTTGCAGAAGTGTCTCGAGGATTCTTAACAGCATATGCAAAACCATCTTCTTGAGATGACAGAAGTGTGGGTTTCTGCAGGGCAGAAAGTTTCTTAAGGGACCTGTGTGATCAGAGACCAGAGACTATGGGTGAGACAGGACTCTGCCTCCATTTTCCTCTCTCTATAGTCTTTACAGCCAATTTCCTCTTGGGAGGAACCAGGACTTGTCCCTGAGCAATGCTAGAGCACCCTGGCAGGGGAGGACAATGCTGGCCTTCATCCATCCCCTGGGATACAGAAATCAAGGCAGAAGGCAGTGCCATAGTATGGACCAGCTCTTCTCCACTCCTGCCTGCCTGCCCTCAGGGTCTGAGGCACTTCAGCTCCCCTCTTTAGTGATGAAGCCAGCCAGCCACTAGGTGTTTACAGAAGCTGGAGTTCAGGCAGTTGTTCCCTCTGATAAGAGGATCACCTCCATGGCAAAGGGGGGCACTGGGAGACATGGAGATGAAGTGTCCCTCTGAGGCAGATGAGATCACAGCAGTGAAATGTGTTGTTCTGCCATCCTTGGTGGCTAACTGGAGCTGCCTACATCACTGCTCAACAAGGATCTGGTCCCTGTGCTGTTCATAAAATTCCAGACACTGCTGAGGGATGTGAAGGAATGCTCCATTGGCTCAAGGTACTCTGATGCCATTGCACATGATTTTCACACCATGAGCTTGCCTTGATGAAAATGTTAAAGATGCCAAAAATCTCACTGCAGATGGAGACCCAAGGACTTGATTTTGCTGCATGATGGTCAATCTTTAGCTCAAAAATGAGGCTTTTAGCCCCAGGTCAGCACAAGCTTCTCTAAAAACCAGCCTCCACTCCCCTCTATGGTGTCTATTAAAGAAAGGCATTGAAGAAGTTGGAGGTGATCGCTCTATTTGTCATCCTGCCTTAGGGAAACAGGGTTTTTAAATTTCATCCAAACTGCAATAACTTCACACTTTGACATGGCCCAGCAAGCGACTGCTTGTCAACTGAGCTGTGATGTTCAGCCAGGTTTAACACAGGTTTGGCCAGGTTCTTGTTCTCTACACACATAAGGCAGAACATGAACACGGTTTGTGACAGACTTTGAAGCATTCACAAGCTCAACAGTGGCTCAGGTGTTGTCTACTAATGTGTTAAGCTGTAGTAGCTGGAGACAGACAACACTTAGCTGCAGAGTTAATTTGCCCCAGAGTAATTATTCACATACATGATAGCATATCTATTCTGTGCCGGAATAAAAATTTTAAAAGCATATAAAAAGCGGAAAGGGATGCAATACTACATTATTGCCTGATTCATTACTTTTTAATGAAGGGCTTAAACTAAAAAAAGGGTACACGTGTGATATACCCATCTGGACTCACTTTGCTTTCAGCAAAATGGACTGAAAAATTGAAAATAAGCCTCTTGTCTTCACAGAGAGATCTCTTCTGGTCTTGAGAACTAAAAGAGAGAAATACTATATATTTTTCCAAAATAAATGCTTCCATTCAAAGCCTGAAGAGACAGATAAATTCAAATATTTTCGGACAAAACCACAAAACCAAGGAAACCGAGAAATTCAAAATTAAAAGGTTTGAGATCCTTCATTAAGTATTTAATGGCAGAGGACATACTCTACCCTGTCTTTAACAATCTTTGGAAAGGATACCGCACTCAAGAGCAGCGTGATTTGTAAACACAGAAAAACTGAAGGTGTTCTTTTCTCTGTATTCTGCCTATTTCAGCTCAAATATTTGGTTTCAAGTCTTCAGATATGCATTTTCTTCCATTTCAGTACATACTTTGTGCTGGTTTCATCTTCTATATAAAGGCAGAACATTTCAAAGCTTTGAAACAGCAATATCCAGTTGTCATCATCCTTACCTCAGAATAGGAGCAGTTTGGCTTTGGGGGAAGCTTTTTGTTCTCTGCTGTTTCCTCAGTAAAAACAATTTCTCTCCCTTTGTGCACAGCAGCATTTCTGCTGCCACGGCTGCGGAAGGCACTGCCAGGGCAGCGGGCACGGCCCCGCTTCTCCTGGGGTTCATTTGCTGGGACGCAGGGCAAGCACGACCAGCGCCCTCTCCTTCCCTGAGTGCATTCACAGCCACAGCCATTATTTGCTCCGAGATTGCTTTTCTGTGCCCTGAAAGGCTCTGCGAGTTCACGTAGGAGTAACAGCAATTTTAAGACAAGGTGTGCTCCAAGGCAACAAATGAGAACAAAGACTCAGGAGAGCTAAAAGCTGAAGGACTCAATTTATTTTTTTATCCATTGAATAACTGAATTATTAAATTAAAAGCAATGCTACATCAACTTTACCAAGGTGGGGGAGTAAGTTCTGAACACCAAGACTGAGGGATTTATTATGCTTTTATGGAATCCATGTCTGTACATGTACCTCAGTCATTTGTGGTCAGAAACAAATACAGCCATACTGCTATAACCAGTAAACAGCAGGACAGAAAACCAGGCATTACACTTGTTCTCAAGTTGAAGTAAAGGTTAGTTCAGCTGAGTCCCCTTTCAGCTAACTACAACCTGCAGCAAATCAAACTTGTAAACTTTTGACCAACACTGAAAGTAAAACTAATACATATTTCTGCAGGAAAATGATAATTTCTGCTGTGTCCTTTGTCTTCTTAATACCTGGAAATACAGTGTATTTGAGACCACTGTGGCAAATCAAAGGAGAATTAGGAGGTTAAAACAGCAGCAGATAGTGACAGCAAAACCCAACAACATTGGAAGCTTGGTATGTCCTCAGTAGTGTTGCCGATGGGGCAATGGATGTTGGGATCAGTGCCATGGTGAGCTCCACCTACACATGATGTTCTACCCACATACAGTGAGCTCAAACACTACAAAATGCTATTCTCAGGAGGAATTTGCAAACAAGCGTGAAACACAGGTAGCCTTGGCACTAAAAGAGCTACATTTTCAAAAGAAGGCACACCAGGAGCAATTTGGTGGCTGAAGAAGGTGTAATCCTGAGTATAAAGCACGGCTTTTGACACTTGTAGATGGCCTGCTCCTGGACAGGGGTCACAAGGCTCATGCCACATTGAGCCAGTTCTGCAAGAGATGACAAAGTACAGTGATGCAGTAATTTATGTGGTTTTTGAGCACAAGGCTGTGAGAACATAATTAGGTAGTCTTCTATCAAATGAATTGAATAAAAACTATAAAACAAAATGATGAGGCACTAAATTTAGAAGAAAATTCATTTGATTATCACATCAGAGCTGCGATATTTCAGATCATACTGTCAGCTTAATTGGCTAGAATTTATGTAGATTTCACAAAACTATCTGAGCTGTTACTAACATGGGAAGTCACACTTCATGTATTCCAAAGCAGTTAGCCTTTTCACTCTGACGTAGCACTTGAAAACCTTGTGCTGAACACATTTTGAACTGTATAAAGTTGGAATGACTGGAATTGCTTATTATTTTGTGTTTCCGGTGATGTCTGTCATGACAGTGTCTGATTGCTCCAGGCATACCTAACACTGGCAGGACAGTTCCCAGGGACAGAGAAACAGCATCGCTCTCGTCTCACTGGTGACTCTCTGACAGTGATCAATATGATCTTGTTCCTGCTCTCCAGCTTCCAATGCAGACAGTTCCCTCATTACAGTTAGTTCTGCATGGATTTATATGCGTATGACTTGGGATAGGTGTCTTTTAAGTCACAGGACCTTCTCCTAAATTCTTGGACCCGCTCACACAGCAAATAACTGAAGTTTTAGGGATTCCTGATACCCTGTTTTGACATTTCACAGAGGAGTACATTTCAGTGGTACTTGTTCGATGCTGCACTTTATGCGCTAACTCTTAAAACATCTAGCACAGATAAGCAAGAAAAAGCCTGTTGACTGTATTCCATCTTCACACTTCACTGATCCCTCCACATCCATTATCTCCAGGAGGCATTCTGCCTTTCTGTGCTTGTTTTGAGGGATGTCACCCCAGAAATTGCATCTAACTCAGGCAATTGAGTGTAAAGTTTAGTTTTTATGAAACTCTGTTATGAACAACACCAATGGAAAGAGAGGGGTTACTTTACAAAAGAGCCTAACAAAAGTTCAGGACTAAGTAATCAACAGAATAACCACAGGGAAGCAGTTATTAAATATCAGTGACATTTTTTTGCTTTAATGAAAATATTCAGCTTTCAAACAAAATTCTTGGACCTTTCTTCCAGAAATGGTTCTCACTTGAGAACGGAGCAGAGATTTGTGGGTCCACATTGCTAGCATTGGAAGTACTTTGTTACTTTAAGGACATTAATGTTTCAAAGGGAGAGGCTCAATGAAGACATTTCTCCTGTCTGTGTGTAGAGGCCTGTTCATCTCCACGTCTGCAAACTCTCTTGTGTATGGTGTAGATAGATAAGTAGCATGCTCGTCTTCTAAAAACTAGGAGAGACTTCTTCAAGTTATTACTTTGTGTTTGTCTCTTCAGTAATAAAAAACCAGCTCTGCTTAAACATACAGTTTGGAAATAAAATACTTTTTTCCCCCATATTTTTGTTTTGAAAAAATACAAGCATTTGTTCTTGTAGTTTGCTTTGAAGCAAAATATTTTCTGATTCTTCAGTGTTTGTTTTGAAGTTATTAGTCAGTTTTCTAAACCACAAAGCATAATCTTTTCCTAACTAGTTTATGTAGAAGCATTTGTGGTTTATAAGAATATGCCCTGTTCTTTACTTGGGAAAATTAACATCCTAACACATACCTCCAAGCTTTCTTAGGCAATTAGAAAGCAGACTCTCTCCAGTCTGTTCTCCTCTGTCTCTTCCACTATTCAACTAGAGAATAAGAAGGAAATCTCTCCTTGAGTTGCAAAGGTCTGAGGAATGACGTGCTGGGGCTTACCACTGCATTGTGTCGGGGGTAGAGACTTGATTCAGGACAGACAGCAGCAGGCCATGTTAGACACAATTGTGCTGGGTTTGGCTGGCGTGGAGTTAATTTTCTTCCCAGTGGCTGGTATGGGGCTAAATGTTGGATTTATGCTGAACACAGGATTGATAGTACAGAGATGTTTTTGTTACTGCTGAGCGGGGCTTACACAGAGCCAAGGCCTTTTCTGCTTTTTGTACTGCCATGCTGCTGAGGGGGCTGGGGGTCCATGGGAGGTCGGGAGGAGACACAGCTGGGACAGGTCACCTTAATTGTCCAAAGGGACATTCCAGACCATGGGTCATCATCCTCAGTATATAGTGCAGGGAAGAAGGAGTAAGAGAAGATGTTTGGATTGATGGTGTTGTCTTCCCCAGTCACTGATACGTGCGATGGGGCCCTGCTCTCCTGGGATGACTGAACTCCTGCCTGCCCTTGGGAAGCAATGAATTAATTCCTGGTTTTGCTTTGCTTGTGTGCATGGCCTTTGCTTTACCTATTAAACTGTTTTTATCTCAGCCCACGATTTCTCTCACTTTTATCCTTCCAACTCTCTTCCCTCCAACACTGGTAGGGGAGTGAGCCAGTGCCTGTGTGGTACTTGGTGGCTGGCTGGGGTTAAACATGACAACTAAATTTTTTCTTCTGATGACAGAAACTCTGGGAAACAAAAACATGAATAACTTTTTTTTCTTGCTTGAGGAGGTAACAGAATTACAAAGGTTCCTCTGATACTAAATTATGTCCTGGATATTCCATTTTTCTCTTTGAAAATAAATTTCTGGCTCTTCTGTTTTAAAGTCTGAAAGCACATCATAAGTAGACTCAAAAAACCTGGAAGGCAAACCAAAAGAACTTTAAATATACTATTAAAAAAATCCTACAAGCCTTCAACTACCTAGTTTCTTAGGACAATTTTACAAGAAGAAGGGACCTGAAAAAATTGATGGCTGGCCATGAAATCCTTGAGTGCTGCTGGTCTGGGAGTTCTGAATCAAAGACAGCAGGATGGTAGGAAACCATAGATAGAAGAAGACAAGAAGCACTTTGAAATTAACACAGGCCACACAGTGAGTATGTTGGGGGACGTCCAGTCACTGGGCATCACTGAGAAGAGTCTGGCTCTGTCCTCTTGCACTCTGCCTTTAGGTACTTGTGCACACCGAGGAGATCCCCCCATGATTCCTCTGACTTTGGCAGCAGAGTCCTGCAGAAATTCTTGATGCACATACTCCTTCTTCACCCCACAGTTCCCACTCCAGGAGATCTTATCTCCTGACCTACCTCAGCATCCTCTGGATGCAGGATTCCCTTCTCTCACACAAGTTCTGGCTGCTGGGACTCAATCAAATGAACACACTTTCCTAAAATTGCAGTGCTCTTTAAAGAGCTCACAGCACGTCAGAGTTCCTCTAGCAAGCACTGTTGTGTTTCTGGAGAAAAAAGCAGTAACCTTGCTTGTAACTGTACTGAAGTTTAACTGTACACCCCTGATCCATGTGAGCACAGGAATGAGATGCAAACACTAAACTGTGTGTCAGAGCAGGGACAGCAGGAGAGGTAAATGGCTGCTGTTAACTGAGGTGCAGCTTAAGACCAGTATATAGCAGGAAACTGTAATTAAATCCTCAGCACTCAGTGGGCAAAGTTATAATGTGCATTTTTAGCCTGGGGTATTTGACAAATTTTTTATGTAAATAATTAATAGCAATACCAAGGAACATCTTGTGTATATGGATATAAGAGCTTTATTCCCCAAGGCACTTCTGTTAGGGTTTTTTTCCCCTTTTTCTCTCTTCCCCGAGTGATGCCAATCTCAGAGGCTGCTCTGCTGACAGGATTTCCCATTTTAGGCAGGGCAGAATTCCCTGCATAATGCAAAGGCTAAGCTGCCCTAGGAAGTTTTGACAGTTCTTCAGCCTTCAAAATACAGTTCCCTTGCTTCTGTAAACTGACAAGAGAACTACCTTCTGCAATCAAACCACCCTCCCCAGCAGAGCTCCAAGACAACAGTTTTTCTACAAGTACTGCATCAGATGGTGAGAAACCATCTCATTGACATTGTGATGGGGACCCTGACCCTTCAGGATGGGGATGGGGATCCTGATCCCTTTCTCCAAACACAACCAGAACACAGTGCTGGGAGTGCTGCCCCTATGTTTCGTAACTTGAAGACAGTAAATTTCCTTTTTTGCCTTCTGAGAAATTCTTCTACTAAGAAAGTCTCCTTCAAGAGGAAAGGACAAGACCACTTTAGCTGAAGGTTTAGGTCCTCCAAAACCAAAGTCCAGCATTCAGACTCCATGGCCCTTCACTGTAAAAAGATTTGTTACACAGCCTTCCACACTTCAGGACACAAAACATGAAGGGATACAGAATGAAGAATGAGCATGAAGTAACTGGCTGCCATCATCTATATTCCCTGGTGAAAGGCCAGTTTGTGCTCAGGCCCATTTTCAGGTACAATCACCATACTAGTTATCACAGGAGATACCACAACAATCAGCGATATATCTCAGCCACAGCAGGCTTAATTTGTCACAAACTAAATGTTTCCTACCATTACTTATTCAATAGGGCATGTATTTTTAGTGTGTGGTATTTTGTTACTATTTTGCATATGCTTCACTCCTGCGCATGCAGAAATATGCAGATGTGAAGGGAGCAGGAAAAAAATTGTAGATGGAGAAAGGGGAAATAAATCATAACTCACATTGTATATTAAAACTAGCTGCATCTAACACATCATCTACAGGTGTGGAAGAAAAGAATCCTTATGACAAGAGAGTATGCTAATTATCTAATTACAGATGATAGACCAGATCCCCATCAGGGGATGACTACAGGAATATTTTAACTTAGGAGCACTTGATGACCTTCAGTGGATCCAGCTTCATGACATCTCTCTAATTACATTCCTCCCACAAACTGTTACACTCACATCTATGATCTTAGCAAGTCTATTCATATTTCCTATTCTGGCGAAGAGCAAGACCAAAGATATTTAACAGGAGTTACTCTAAAGTGCAAATTATGTAGGAATGGGTTTGCAAATAATGAACCAACCTACTGCTTTGCAGCTTTCTTATTTTTGCTGCTGGGTTTGCATGCTGTTAAACTGAGCAAGAAAACGGATCAAAATTAAAACACAATTAATCATGTTAGCTTGCAATTTACTGAAACTAACCATGAAATGTGACAATACAGGAGGTAAAGTTGGAAATAACTGCTGTGGATGTAAAAGCTTTGATATTTTTGACATGTTAAAGTGCACTTTTGATATTTTTTATTGTATCATATTATAGGATCACAGAATAATGGAAATTATCCGGAGTATTTAGAGTTATTCTAACTGTTTCAAGTAGGTATTTCCTACAGAGTACCACAAGAAAGACAAAAATAATATCAAAGAGAAATCCCTCAATAGTGAACATCTGAGAAGATTATAGTACTGATGTAGGAGAGAATTAATTTCTTAACTGTGAAAACCAAAGAACACCCTCATCTATCAGTACACACTCTGCACAGGCAAATTCTATTGACCAGTCAGTTCACCATTCTTTTGAGATCATCACATCCAAAGGATGATCTGTAATCCCTTCCTGTAGATGGAGCAAAGTATCAGGCACATGTGAGGGTGAATTTCTTGCAGACTAAGATAATCTTCACAGGATTTGCATGACCAGTCATAAACCAGCTCTTTGACTATATCACATTTTACACAAGGCTGCAGGCCACGACTGAAACACCGGAACTGATGAATGTCCTCTTCTAGGGGACAGTCATTAGATTTAGTATAATTCAAGGCTGCTGGATGTGGCATGTGATTAATTTACATTTCAATTTTATGTGGAATTCATGCACATGCTTAGTTCTGCACATCCAAACCCAAACTCCCGGGCTCCAATGAGTACTGTACCTGCAAGTCTTGTAGAAACTGTTTTCAGATATGGCCTGTGACTGCACTACTCAAAAACTGGAAATCTGTATCACTGTCAGAACCTGAGAGAGACGGAAATGACTTCATAATAACCTCACTGCTTTCGAGATGCCCTTTGCTGACCTTTCTGTAGAAAATTTTTCTTTAGAGTGAACATCTGAGCATGCCCTAAATGTTTCTGTCAGATTCTCAGTAAGGTAATTAAAAAAACCTTTTAAATGTTAAAAATAGCGATCATTAGAGAATAAATATGGGGTTAAATTTATGTTGAAATAGCTCTTACAAGAAAAAGCCTCTTTAAAGGCTCACATTAAAAATTCATATTTCTCTGGGCAGTGCTTTAGTGAAATGAATAAAATCTTTCATTTTACAAAATGTTATTTTTCCCCCCCCCAAGTTTCCTGAAGAGAAAGACTCCATTGCTTCTTTTAAAATATCAGGAACATTATGACACAGCAGGGTAAAAGCAAGAAAAAACTAAATGCTCTTTCCTTCCAAATGGTGTATTTATGCTGTACATAAAAAATAAGTTAATGATGCAGTGTGCACTGGGGCAATTCACTCAAATTATATGCCATTTCTTTTAGGATTCCTGGTCTTTAGCACTTCTGCATTTCCAGAACCCCTTTGTATTGCTTTCTGTTTTCCTCTGTTCTTCATTTATGTTTCTATGCAGTAAATTCCAGATTATTTTCTCCTGCTCAATTTAACTCCTCTGCCTCTCTTCAGGATAAAAAGGATTTATCAGTCAATATGCAGAACTAGCAATTCAGGTGACGACTATGTGACACAACTATCTTTTTCTTACTGTAGCCAGGGTGGGTTTTTTTTTTTGTATTGAAACTTCTCTGTACATCTGAGTTTTCATTGTAATTGCCTGATGCATCTTTACTGACTCAGGCTTTTCAAAGGAAATCAGAGGATAATTTCATGGACAGAAATTATCATTAATTTCTTTAAGGTTCAGAATGTAGAACAACAGAGGCTTATGGGTCTTATTTGAAATCAGATGTAAATTATTCTGAAGTTGGCACTGAAGTGCTGAATATTTCCTTTTAAATAAAATGATAGAATCATAGAATGGTTTGGGTTGGAAGAGATCTTTAAAGGTCATCTAGTCCAACCCCTCTGCAATGAGCAGGAACATCTTCCACTAGACCAGGTCGCTCAGAGCCTCATCCAGCCTGATCTTCATTGTTTACAGGTATGTGGCATTTACCACCTCTGGGCAACCTGGTCCAGTGTTTCATCATCCTCATTGTAAAAAACTTCTTCCTTATATTTAGTCTAATGTCCTCAAGTTTAAAACCATTACTCATTATCCTATGACAACAAGACCTACTATAAATTCTGTCTCCATCTTTTCTATAAGCCCTCTTTAGGTACTGAAAGGCCACAGTGAAGTCAGCCCAGAGCCTTCTCTTCTCCAGGCTGAACAACCTCGCTCTGTCTTTCATAAAGAGATGCTCCTGCCCTGTGATCACCTTTGAGACCCTCCTCTGGATTCACTCCAACAGGTCCATGTCCTTCCTGTGCTGGACTACAGCAAGTCCTTGGGTGCCACAAATAGCATTGAGTATGTTTGCGTGATCACATACATGGAACCATTAGCATATCAATTTTGAATTACATAAATTAATATCAAATAACTAATGTTCCAAAGGAGCTTTCTAAAAAAAATTCTGACTTACTTGTCCATTGCTGCAATAAATTTATTTGCACTGTAAATCATTCATTTGTAGTTAGATTGTAAAAGTACAAGTCCTGTATTTTGCAAAACTGAAACTTGTGCTTAAGAAGCAATAGGTTATTTTAAGGTGGCTTCGATATTCCAAATACACTGAATTCCTAATATGCTGAATAGACTACTTGTTAGGCTGGTTGATGGGTGCCATATATCATTGGATATAGTCTCCAACATGATCAATGTTTGAAATAACAGAAAATCCCAAGGATTATGACTTCTTGTATTTTGTCTTTGAATTATGGGGTGCAACTCCAGGTCCATTGAAGTAATTGAAAAGCCATCTTTTTACTTAGAGAGGTTTCTGGATCAGCCTACTACTCCTAGAGCCATGCAAAGAATCTCTCTTTCACTCACCTGCTTCTTCCAGCTACTGTTCAGCTTTGGGGACATATTTCAGCTCACTCTTTATGTTCTGAATCTCTGACAAGTTGACAGCAGGACCTGGAAGTTTCTTAGCTCCTGGGAGGCGTTTCTTCTCTTTCTCCTCCTCTGTTGAAGCAGGAACATTCTGCACAAAAGGACACAGTGACCTTCCTGCTGCAACAGCAATCTCTTGAACATGAGCATAGATCAGTTATTTGAAAAACAGGAAAGGATGTTTTTATACTAAAGGCATTCCCAGTGGAAATTGGGGTGGAGGCAGGAAGAAATAAGTTATTTTGGTTTTTTTTGTCTAAAATGTCTAAAAACATTCTCAAAAGAATAGAAGATGCTCAGTTGTAGAGGAATGTGGATAAGAATGGGTAAGAATTTACAGAGCCAGACCATTAGCAGAAAATAACTGACTGGAGAATTAAAGGCAACTCCAAGTCCTTCATATTTTAGATGACAAAAAAGTAGAACCATTTTTATCATCTAATTCCTTTGAGAGTTTCACAGTTGCCAGACAGTTGGAGAGGAAAACCATTATGCATGTCTGCAGCTCTAGGGAAGAGCTATGATAGTAGGTTATGTACCCCAAAAGCTCCATGCAAGATCAACATGAGTTGAAATTTAACTTTTCATGACCTCAGTTGCAAGACCAGAAGGGTTTTTGTCATTTTATGTTTGAATTAGGGTAGTGCTGCATGGCTATTCTGCTGACACTGTAAAAATACCAGTTAAATAACACCACTTATACAATAGTGAGCAACTCAGATAATTTCCCAATGGACCAGAGTATTTCAGCCCTTCGTACTTCCTCAGCTGTACTATTGCTTCTAGGTGAGTAGAACAGGTATTTTAGACCATTTCTAGACTGGGTTATGTTTTGCAGGAGTAGATTTCCAGACAGGAGTTCACTGTTGTTCCAGCTTGCTGTGTATCTTATAAAGCTGGCATACATGAGGAATCAAGTACATTTAGAGATTAATTTATATTTTATTGCAAATAATTTCATGAGGAAAATATTTTTTCTTTTTTGATTACTCTGTGAATGTCCTCCTGTGATGGACTTTTTGGAGTTCAACCACTATTTAGATTTATTAGCCACCCTTTTTGAAAAGTTGTAATAACTGTGAACAGTGAATTCTTAATATTTAACTTCATTTTTTAGATTCCAACATTACTTGTCAAATATTATTGGCCAGTAAACCCCTCTTTTTTTTCTCTGATGACTAATGGACTACATGCTAATCAGGAAGAAGAGTTTGCAATATCAACTAGCAAACAAATAAGGCATTGTAGAAAACTGACATTTTCTTCCTATCTGATCTTTAAGGACTTTCTTAAGACCACTATACATAAGGAAACGGAAGTGATAATTACATTGCTTGGCTTGGTAAACTTGTATTATCTTTTCTCACATTTTAGCCAATACACTATTAATTAATACAAGATAATACTAATAATAGATTTTAATATTGTTTTTGCTAGATCATTTCAAATCCCAGACAGTAATTCAGCCCCAGGTACTGTATGTACTGTCTGATATATGGCTCAACGATCTAACATCCTGAAACAGTAGCAAAGCACAGCAGGAGAGTAAGTAAATTGATACAGAAGCTGTTTCGAAGGATGCACAAAATTGTATCAGTAGTCAAAGATGCCATGAGCTTGTATTGTTTCCTTTGACAGTTTTCCTAGGTAATCTGAATAATCAGGGGAAACAAGCACTCCCTCAACCCCATAGTTCTTATCAGTACATAGCAGATACCATGTAAAAAGTACCATTTCAACTCATGGCAATACCATTCCTCTTGTGGAACAAATGGCGCAAGCTTTGCCCATGTTTTGGAGACTTTGTGCTCAGCTTGCTCTTCCAACATCAGGTCTGTGCTATTTATGACTTCACCCCTCCCTATATCACTCACTCCATGTGCAATGCACAGCTGAGATCAGACTATGGCCTTCAGTTTTATGGAAGGAAGCCTGAAGAGTGACTTGGATATACAACAAGGGTTAACAAATACAAGCATGGGAATGCTCTGACTGATGAAGAGTTATTTTCTGTAATTCCCACCCTCCATTTCTTTTCATGTCAACATGTTTGCTCCACTGACCTTCAAAAATACACATTCCCACCTGACTGCACCACCCCTGTGAGTAAGATCCATATTCCACTCATCTCCTTTGTCAAGGCTTTAAAATACAGTGGAAAATATTACTCACTGTTACCAAAAGTTGCATTTGTCTAAAACTGCTCTGAAAAATCATGACCTGTATGGAAAAACCTAACAAGATGAGACAACTGAAATGACAAGTTCACTGGTGGCATTTGTATTCTATTCCTGTAACAAGACCTGTTTCTGTAGTGATTACTCCCATCGGTTTGGTTGAGTACCGGCCATAAAACCTGGGCCAAGAACTTCCATAACGTCTGTCTTATATATAGTATTCATGTAGCTGAGAAGCAAAGCAACATTCAATTACCCAAACAAATGTAATTATCAGCACCAGTCATTTATTTTAGTTCTCAAACACTACTAGAATTCACACATGCTATATTAGTTTCTGCTTAATAACATGCACTCCTTCACCAGTTTAATTACTGCGCAGAGAACATGCTTTGATTTCTTTCCAATGGAAAAAGCCACAATATATGTTCAAGGTCATTTTGTATGTCTGGCTTTTTTAAATCTTAAGAGCTAAGTCAGCCTAGGTTTGATTACTTCAGGAAAGTTCTCTGTAAACAGAGCACTGTTTATATCAAAATATGGCAAAAAAAAATATAAGACTGAGACAGAAAATGAAGAATTAGCTCTTACATAGCCTTTCCTGCCCTTGGCTGTGAGGAGCATTGGGAGCTCTGGACCAGTAGGATGAGTTCTCATGTGGGGATTACAAATCCAAAATAAGCAAACTGGCCAGGAAACCAGGAGCACCCATCTTTTTTATCTTGTTTGGAGTATCTACCACTACCTTTTCTTCCACTGTTGATTTTAGGTCTCATTTATTATAAAAGTTAATGATAAATACAATACTTTAATATCATCCAGAAATATGATATCTGTGTTTACTCATAACCTTTGTGATCAACGTTAGTTAAGGTATAAATTGGATTTTAATATTCAAAACTCAGTGCTAAACACTCCCTGTAAAATACAAGCATGAAAATGCAGAATTCAGTCTAAAATGGAGTATTTTCACCCCTGGACAGGCAAATGGGTTCAGAATTTCTGTTTTAACTTGCAAGTGTCTTCACATGCAACTTCTTCTTGTTGATAAACCTTCCAAAAAGCGTTGTGTTTGAAAACCTGTTCCAAAACTGTAAAGCTGTAACAATAAATCACACCACAGGGTGGCAGGTAGCAGCAAAGTCTTCCAAAGCCTTGCTACAACTTTTCCTGCTGTATCTCACCAGGTCCTATCTAGACAAATGCTGCTAGGGAAATCCTGACTCTCTCTCCTGACAGCAGGTACTATCCCGCTGTGGCAGCAGAGCTACACACCTTTGAAACAGTTTATATTCCTATAGGGTCCTTGGCACCCAAAGCAGAACTATTTATACATGAAGTGTTAGTAAGTGGGCATTTATTTCCATGAAATATCAGTGCATGTTCAACTGTGGTACCTAAGATTGGTACGCAGAGCTTTAAGATCACTTTAAAGGCTTTCTTCCATTTCATGGCAGGGATTCTCCTTGGAAAAAAAAAATCAAAAAAATCATTTTGCTTACCTCCTCCACTTCTTCAGGTGTAAATTCTTTTCTTTTATGAGGGTGCCCTGCACCAGGTCGAAATGCTCCCATTGGGATGTTAATATTAGCCTGTGAGAAGGAAATTGTGATGTATATAATAGTGACTGACAAATAAAGATACAGTTGGTAAATGGAAAAACTTGGAGTGGGACAAGCATATAGACATTATCATGGTTTCCAAGCACTTATGCCTTCAATGTATGCACATCACACCACTCCTGGGAAAGAGAAGTGCTTTCATCTCCATTTTAAAGACAGAAAGTAAAAAACAAACTAGAAAGTGAAGTACTGCATTTTAGACTAATGTTTCCTAATTTCACTGGACTTAAAAAAAAAATGAGTACTGGACACTAAAGCGTCTTTAGAGACCTGGGTCTGCTTCAGTTTGGTCAAGGTCAAACAGAAAGTGAACGCCAAAAGCAACATTTAAGTGAAAATCACACAAATCTTTCAATAACACCTGATCACTGGACCACTCTCCATTCTCCAATGACACCAGTTTTCACCTCACTTAACCACAGGTAGCTTAGAAGGGAAGCCTGCCCTGAATCAGCTTAAGCCATAAGTGTTTAAAATGTGATTTTACCAACAAAACGTACCCACGGGTGCTACAAACTGTGAATAGTTGAACCAGCTCCAACACTGGGCAGACCACTGGCCCCTGGCTTCAGCAAACTCCCTCCAGAATGATACCCACACAACTGCATCAATCTGATCTTTTAACTGGGGCAGAAAGCTAGTAGCCATAATGTAATTGGGGCTGATAATAGGTATCTTAAAAATAAAGATTTTGGGGAATAGAATGGCACAAAACAGTGCTTAGGAAAGAACATCTGAGAAGTATCCATTTCCAAATGTGACCAAGCCCAGATTATTTTAAAAGTCAAATGGCATGATCAACTAAATGCACAATTTATACTTATCTCGTGATCTCAGAAGAGAAGCTGCTCCTAGGAAATGTCATCAAAATACCATGGCTCTCACTGGTAAAACCAGGGGGTGAATTGGTAATGTTACGGAGCAGAAGCAGAGAACCTTCTAACAGCGAGCTCTGTTCTTGTCCTTTACCATCTGACTGATCTGCACTAAATGGAGATGAATAATCTCATCCTTCTGCTCAAGTTATGGTCTTGCAGATCATGCCCCACTTGGGCAACCACAGGAAAACAGCCCACGGTTTTCAGTAACAACTGTTCTGACGGCTGTAATCAAATGACGAGCAAATTAAGAACCCATCTGCCAAAAAATGAGTACTTTTCCCTGTATTCTACTTACCTGTTTCCCATTATCTTATTTATGCAAGATGATGCTGTAATTTCAGCAGGGCTGCCAAATAACTGCAGGGTTACAGAAAACCAGGTATTTGTTTCATAAACCTTTTTCACTGAGCATTAGTTTAGATATCATGAAACTTTTCACCTGCACTTCATAAGTTCCCAGGAAACAGGGCATTTTCAGTCTCACAGTTCTTAACTCATCATTTCATTTAGGGGTGGAAAAAAACCAGCTTTGCCATTTCTAATTTTAAGTTACTGCCCCGCCAAGTGCTGGTATCTCCAGACAGCTTCAATATTTGGACTGGGAAACTTCTCTGCAAATTACAGCTAGCATGGTCATACAAGTTTGCAGAGTTGAAAATTTAAGAGATATCTCTCCTTTTGGTGCTCATCCTGAACTTGGACATTCCTTTCCCTTGGAGATAGTCAAAGCAGAAGCCAGCCCCCCATGGCACACTACAGCCCTTGCATGTTCCACCATGACTGACAGGTCAGTGTGACTAAAAGTGGTTCAGAAAACAAAAATGAACCTCTAAGTTCCAGGCTGCTAATTAAATTCAATAAACCACTCTTTGGTCTGCTTCAGCAGTAATCTGTGTCACACAAAAGCAGTTTGCACTTTGTTATCTGCAGTAAGGACATTCACGTCAGAGTTTGGGCAAGAAATACACAATCATGACATAATAACTTGGTAAAATGAGCATCCTTTGAGACATAGTTAAAAACTGTCTGCATCTGATATCAGATTCTGTAAATTAAAATATTTCCAGTATAAAATGAAAGTATGACATTTCCAAACAATTCTGAGCAGAGGTACCAAAGTCCTGAGCTGCAAATCTCTCTTAATCCAATGCTGGTTCTGTCTCTCAGATAAGCAGCTGTGTAACGAGTGGGCCAAATTCTGTACACCAGCATAGCTCTGAAAAGACTCATGCTGTGATTAGCACAAGTTCACAATTTTGTTTTAAAAATACGTTTCAAGGCTTTTGTCACCTGCAAGCTGAGATGGAGATATAACCCTTGGGGATCTCTATCCAGTAAAATGCTAAATAGGAAATTGTCTGTTCCAGACTTCTGAAATCCTAAATTATAATTGCTTTAGACAGACTTTCTAGGTCTGATTGTTATGTTTAACCATCCTAATTATGAAAACTACTGAGTTTGCCTCTTCCTTTGTTTGAAAGGCCTACCATACTGTGTGCCATTGCAGTTCTTATAATGAGTAGGTAGGTATGTGCACTGATGTACTCTACCAAGGTCATTCTGAATAAACCAAAGGAAAAATACCTGTAAAAATGGCATACTAATATATTGCTATTCTCTAACTGGTATTTAGAGAATTTTTTTGTGTGTTCTTCTTTCTGTTTAATAGAGAGAGGGTGTTCAGATTAGGCTACAACTGATGCAGCTGTGCATGACTTGAGGACTGTTATGGGTAAGTCCTTCACAGCATCACAGCCATTCCTGGCTGTCCAGATGGATGACTGAGTAATCTGGAAAGACACTTTTGTATAGACATATTTAATTAAAAAAAAAAAAAAAGAAAAGAGAGAGAAAGAGAGAGAAAAAGACAGAAAGAAAAGAAAGAAAAGAAAAAGAAAAAGAAAAAGAAAAAGAAAAAGAAAAAGATAGAAAGAAAGAAAGAAAGAAAGAGAAAGAAAAAGAAAGAAAGAAAGAAAGAAAGAAAGAAAGAAAGAAAAAGAAAGAAAGAAAGAAAGAAAGAAAGAAAGAAAGAAAGAGAGAAAGAAAAAGAATAAAGATAGAAGCTGTAGAGAAAACTGAATGAAATCCAGAAACAACCAACCAACCAACAAAACCAAAACAACAGCAACAAAAACCCCAGGAATCTCCTCACCCTTACCTCTGGGGAAAGCCAAGAGTGTTTAAAGATAGAATAATTTTCAGTCAGAGCTGTTCACAGCCTTTTACACACTGAGAAGGGGAGTGATGTCTTAAGAGGCCTCGTAGAAACAGAGACTAGACAGGAGTAAGAGAATAAAGGTGGGTATTTATTTGAAAGGCCTTCAAAGGTACCCTCTGGTGGGTGAGAGGTTTTTGCCAAGATGGACCCCAAGATGGACTCCAAGTCACGAGTGTTTCACACTTTTATAGGTTTGGTTCATTTGCATATCAGGGTTAATTCTCCAATTAAAGCTTCAGTTAATGATGTAATTTCCCCAAGCTTTCCCCCCCCTTTAGAGGCTTTTGGTTTATACTTTTTGGGCCTAGGATGGCCTGAGTGTCCTTGGAGAGCAGGCCTGGAGAGGCTTTGTTATGTCTACTTAACATGAGAGAGCAGAAATTAACAGGCTACAAGAAACTTCAGAGTTACACACTGGGCAGCACAGGATTTGAAAAATATGAAAGTTAAAACCTAAGGTATCAGGAGGTCAGCAATTGTTTAAAGGAATTAACAGTACTTTGGTACTACTCTTGGGAACCAGTTGCTGCCTTTAACTCTGACACATCTAGTAGCTATTGGCAAGTGAACATTTTTGTCTACATCTCGTACAGTGAGAAAAAAGACATTTCAGACACAGAACACCAGAAATGCTTCAGTTAGTTAGGTGCCATTACATTCCCATTGCTGCAGCATGATGTACATTCTCCAGGGCACGTCAGTCCTATTATACCACCACACAATAGCAAAGGATCATAATATATGAATCACAGTGTATAAAAGTAATGTGACATTTTGTTCTTAGAGTGCTCAAAGCATAAAAAGCATCAATTCAAGTGCAAGTCTCCCTACTAGAACCACCTTTGACAAAATGCTTAATAGATATATTTTAAAATTTGTGCTGTAATTCTTTCTCATGATTCAAATTACCTTCGCAAAAATTAAATTTTCTTAAAATATTAAACTTAGTGCTTAAATTTAAAGCATTTTTTAAATGAATAACCTAGGAACACTGTTTACATTTAGAAGTTGGAAAGTCATCCTAAAAATAAAATCCAGCATATCATTACATCTTTAAGAAAAAAATGTAAACCAATTAATTCCTTAAAAATGTTTGTATGTGCCTATGGAGTTTAAATGTAAAATGGAAATAAATATTTTTGAGCTATTAAATGTCTATATATTTTCATTAGTCATACAAACATTTCTATAGCCACTGTAAAAGAGGCATGAAAATTTGAACTGAGTGAAATCAATATTCTGGCAAAATGGCAAAATTTTTCTAATTTCTACAGAATTAGAGTACAGTAGTTTGCATGCCTGTTTCAGTAGAATTGATGATGATAAAGAGAATCTGCACTTTTACAGTGCCTTGCATTTTCAGTATGCTGCCTAGCCCCTGGGTAATTAATCTTGATACCCCAATCTTTGCACTAGTATTATCTCAAATAAACAGAGAACAGAGCAGACTTTAGAAATTCCATTTTGTGTTTCTTAGGTAAGGCAACTGAACTCATGGCAAAATTTCTCTGGAAGTGCATTTTACGAAATACATGAGAACTCTGTAAGATTCTTCAGTTCAGAAGACATTTATGCCTCTTGACAAGAATCATTGATAACATGAACTAAACACATTCTTCATGACACTACTTCATTATGATGTTGGGATAATTCTCTAGTTGTATCTTTTACAAGTATGCAACAATCGACTTCATCCTTATAATCATATACCATTGAAGAGGTATGTGAGAAACAAGAATCTTTCAAATTAAAAGATCAACATTTCTCTCATTTTACTTTGGCTTTTAAATAAAATGCTTCTTAATTATTCAAAGTTGAGGGTTTTTCTCCTTAAGGAATGCAGACATAAAAAACTTCACTATACCCATGCCATCTTTTTAGCCTATAATTCTCCCAGTATTACATCAGCTTTGTGGGAAATCTAACGGTTACAGGAATTATTTTAACTTAACAGATATGCAGATGCATTACCATGTTTTGCTTAGATGATCCTCCAATAGGCATAACCTAACACTGGAAAGACTGTGCAAACAAGTGATTAATGAATTACCTGATCCAGTTTTTTTATCAGCTCAGAACAAACGATGATCTCCAGGTCACACTTTTTCAGTGCTTTCATGTCTACTGAGTTTTTCACTTTAACAGAATAACCCCAGCTAGCACTCCTACGGTGCTTTGTCCAAGTAAAAATGCAGTCTGCCAAGCAATGGAGATGGAGATTTATCATTTTATTATATTAAAAACATAAATGCTGTCTCTTACCTGAATGGCTTTGACATGTGATGCTGGTTGTTTTGACATTTTTATGACAGAGGCTTATCCCTGCAAGCAAAATTGGAAAGTGTTACAGGCTCTGACATTCTGATAGCTATGGAAGATAAGCCAGAACTTAACCCACGCTGCCTCTTGACAGGCATCCATTTCATCTGCCCAGCTCCTGTTTCCATCTCAGTTTCCAAGTTGCTTAGTTATTCCTTCTGAATATCAGAAGGAGTCAGAACACCTGAGCTTCTCCAATTAATCTTTCATAGCCACAAATGAAGGTATCTCTTTCACATTAAAAACAATAATGAGTAGAGATAAGGAATCTCTCAAACCTTAACAGCACTGTAAAATGAGTATGAATTAAGGGAAGCATTTGAGGATAGACAATGTATGATTAGCCCTGTCACAGTATGTATGTGGGAATTATTAGAACTTTCAGTTTAAGCATAAATAAAATAAAGCATAACTTGTTAGGAAATATTGATAAATGCAGACATAACCATTTTCTGACTCACAAATCCTTGCAAACCTTTAATACCTGTGGACTGAAAGTGATCAAGATGGTCAAATGGAAAAATTCTCCTTGACAGTTGCTAGTGCACAAAGTAGCCCCTCCTCAAAGTTTTAGATCATATAGATTCATCAATTTTCTTTAGCAATAAGATCAAAAATAACATATTTTTCCATATAATTTTGTGCAGGTGGAGAAATATGGACTGATACAGTATTAATATACAATAGCAAACGGAAATACACCAAAGTAAAAAGAAAGAAATTTTATTAGCAGATTATTTGAAACACCATCTTAGCTTTTTATTCTCTCACTGGGAAGTTAGGTTTTAACTGGACTAGACTTTCATCAAAGTCTATAGTTATTTAGCTACTGTAATATAAAGTAAGGTAGTAATTCTAAAAGCTGAGAAATTATTTCACCAGAGAAATTCACTGATCACCACAAACTACAGCACATTTTTTATACTGTATTTAACCTGAGATAGGAAGGGAAGTAATGAGAATAGAAATAAATGACATAGGAGAGAATAGTAAAATTACACTGAGAAATTTAAAGTGTGTCAAAGACTTGGGTACTCCAAAGAGTAAAACTGTCACATGAGGCAGTATCAAAAAAAAATATGGATGAATTGTAGGTTGGCTTCAACTTGGAATATGAACCTGATTGTATTGCTGGGACTGACTGGAAGACCCTCTCCTGCATATTCTCACATCGGTTTTAAATCTGTGTACAGCGCTGAGCAGAATTAAAAGTACAAATGACCTGCCATTAGAGGTCTCCCTCTGGTCACACCCTCAGCTGCAAAAAGTGCTGTCCAAACCAACATAGCATTCTGTCAGAGGACAATCATGGTCTTAAATTGCTTTGGGTTTAAATTTCTTCCACTGAATTAATAAATCAGAAAAAATCCCACTGTGCAAAATAAAACCAGCATTCTTTCAATGAGTTTTATATTGTGGTTTTACATATACAATCTTAAAATGAGAGGGAGTTTAAAACACTTTAGAATTCACTTCAGGGGATGCAATCTCGGCCACTGACCTTCATGACAAAATTCAAACAAATTTCAGAAACACAAAAGGATTTACTACACTCTCCTTTCTTTCTGAAAATCTTTATATGCGTATAAATAACTGTTCTGTTGACCAGTGACTGTATTCCAAAATAAACAAAAAACAATCCCCCAAGTGACTGGGAAGATAGATAATACAGAATGTTTAATTAATTTCTCTTATCAACTTTTCATCTTTTTAATCAGAATGAAAAATGGAAACAAAAGCACAGGAAAACAACATTAAACATTTTAAAACACAGTGGAACTACTTCCCAAGCACTGTTACAAAGAAATTCTTGCCAAGGTGAACTTCATCTTGCATGCCCGTGCATTGCAAAAACAGCCATACAAGCCTCTTGGGCCACTTAGAGATAAATGGCAAGGATTTACCCTGAACCTCAGCTTTAAAACAAGCACAGCAGTAGTGCTCCTCAGCAAGGTGCTCTGGGTTCACAAGCAGTCAGTGTTCAAAATTACTGCAATCAGACACCAGTTCCTAAAGATGGATGCATGATACAATTGTGTAGGACTGCTTTTGGAGGAGGTGATTTTCCTACCAGACCGTGCTGTCCTCATTACCGCCAGAGAAATCAGGACAACAGCACACTACTGAGTAAAAATAGATCTCTGGCTCTTTCCCCTTGCCTTCCTTCCCTGAATTTCCTTACAGAGCAATACTGACCATCAATCACAGGAAAATAGACCTTAGATTACAGAACTATCCATTACAGAAGTGATTAGATAATTTTTATAAATTCCTTTGTTCTTTCACCATGTGTCTCAGAGAGAGTCAAGAGTGCTGCACTGATTGTATTAAGTTATTTCTGGTATTCCAATCAGCTCTGCAAACTTGAAAAAATCCCACTTCACCCTTATTTCCACAGCAGGATTTCACATCTCTGGCAAGCAGAGAAACGCAGACAGGCAGCCTGTATTCCCCGGTGTCTTTTTGGCCACCCCACACCTTACCTTTTACCTTTTATGGGCTGCATGCTGATCCAAACTTAGAAAGCAGTGGCAATGTTAGCTCAATCTGGAGCTGGTTTATGGCAGACTTCCCTTGCAAATTCCCTTGATTTGCAGTGAAAGTACTCACGAGCAGGACTACTCTTGAGCAGAAATACAGGACTACTGCAGTGAAATAAATGAGTGTTTTGAAGCGAAACTTTGTAAAACAAAGGAACCTATCTTCTGTCTCTCTGCTAAAAATAATTTCTGACAGGGCTGCAGCAAGATAATAAGCTGATTTATTCAATTTGCTTTAAATACGATGAGATATCATAATGCCATCTTTTGTAATGCACACAAGAGATGTACAGTAGAACACAGACAACAGCAAGAGCCCTCCCCCTGCCCCAGCTGGAAGCTGTCCTCTCCCCCTGCCACATGCACGGCATCAAGCACAATGGGTATTTTGGAGACAGAACTGCAGTGTATTATCTTATTAAAAGGCTTTGACAGGAACTACACTACCCAGACAGTACAATGAAAGCTACCCTGCAGCTTTCAGCCTGTTACATGAAAACTTACTATAAGCTCTAGGCAAATGTGGTCACATTTTCTGTAATACATCACAATAATCTTTGCTACAGTTGCCTGTTAAGAATAGTGAAAGAAACCTCTCTTACATCAAAACCATAATGTAATATTTCACTAACTATAACAAACATAGAGAAAACAACAACCATCTTCCTATGTACTACAGTATTCAAGCTCATACACAGTTCTTATGAGTCACGAGGCATTTAAGTGACTTTCTGTTTAAAATCTTTAAAGATCCCCACAGACTATAAAGCAATAGCAATCTGCTCTGAATACTCTGATACACTGCACGAGACATTAAAATAGGCAGAAACCCGCAACTATTGCAGTAAACTCAGAGCACTTACTAAAGAGTTTTCATAAGGGTCTTTCAAGACTTTAATTGACCCCTTCAAGATTAGCTAATTTATTTACTTATACAAAAAAAGTTCCAAACCGTCAAGTGAGTATGCACACCTCCTTTTGATGCTGAAAGAGGTACCTTCTTCTACCAGCTGAGGTATTGACTGTGACCCTTTTAATGTGTCTGAAATAGCTCCGATGCTTTCAGCCTGGACGGCACTGAGTGCTGCTCCAGGCTGGAGCAGGACTCAGCAGAGGAGCGAAGTGTAAAAGGGAATTCCTGTCATAGCTTCCAGTTGTTCTTCCTAAATATAGAGTTTGATTCACCCTGTAACTTGGTCCCCTGTGGCACTTGACCATGGTAAAAGCAGGGCTCAACTGTCAAGCAGGAGGTGTTGAAGGAACACACCTTTAGGTCCTTTTCCTGCCCTCCCTCTCCCTGTCATTCCAGGCTTTTCCCAAGTGCCAGGCATACAGCGGTAGTAGGTAATGCACAACTCCTCCCATGGCATTTGGGGCAGTGCGTGCCTGCCTACGCCACACTGGAGAAGGAAATAATTATGGAGACGTAATTATGAAGAAGTCACCTCGGAGGAACTATCTAGGGGAGGTGAATGACACACCAACGTGACCGCATTGCTGCTGCTTCGGGAACAAGCTCACACAGCAGCTGCCCTGGGGTGTTGGCAGAGCCTTCCCCCACGCAGGACAGCCCTGCTCACAGGGAAGGGCTCCAGAGCATGCGAGGCCATAGCGACCAGCTGCTGAGCCTGTAGGCATGGGGATGAAGAAAAGCCAAAGGAAGAGGGTGTGTGTGTGTGTGTTTGTGAATCACACAGCTGTGCTCGCGCTGGCTGGAGTATTGTCTTAGTGAGGGCTATTGATGGAGATCTCAAAGTTGTGTGTGGGGCATATCCTGAGGTTTCTACTTCCAGAAGCACAGATTTCTGGTCATTTGTGCATCTTCACAAGAATGAATTTCTCTCTTCCTCACTCCTCTGCTGTACCTGTTCTCCACCAGATCCACACCAGTAATGGTGACAAGAGCAGCATCCTTATGAGCAATACTGTACTGGCCACTTGCTGCTGCTACTTGCCACTTTTAGGAGAACAACAACTTTCAAAATTAGTGCTAAAGACATTTATCAAAGAATCACAGAATCATAGGAGTTGCTTTGGAAGGAACCTTAAAGATCATCTAGCTCCAACACCCCTGCCCTGGGCAGGGAACCTTCCACTAGACCATGTTACTCATCAAGACCATCCAGCCTGGTCTTGAACACCTCCAGAGACAGGGAGTCCACAACCTCTGTCAACCTGTCCCAGTGCCTCACCACCTTCACAGCAAACAAGTTCTTCCTAATACCTAATCTAAACCTGCGCTCCTTCAGTTTGAAGTCATTCCCCCTTGTCCTATCACTACAAGCCCTTGTGAAAAGTCCCTCTCCAGTCCTCTCTTCTTGTAGCCAACTTTATGTACTGAAAGGCTGCTAGAAGGTCACCCCAAAGCCTTCTCTTCTCTAAGCCAAACAGGTCAAACTCTCTCAGCCTGTCTTCATGAAAACAGGTGCTTTAGCACACTGATCAACTTAGAGACTCTCCTCTGGACTTGTTCCAACAGGTCCACATCTTTCTTATGCTGGGCACCCCAGACCTGTATGTAGTGCTCCAGGTGGGATATCACAAGAGCAGAGTAGAGCAGGAGAATCATCTCCCTCAGTCTGCTGGTCACACCTTTTTTGACGCATCCCAGGATGTGCTTGCCTTTATGGGCTGCAAGGGCAAGGGCACATTGCAAGGGCACACTGCCAAGTCGTATTGAGCTTTTTGCCTGCAAACACCTCCAGCCTTTCTTCCCAGGGCTGCTCTCAATCCATTCATCCAGCCTACACTTGTGCTTAGGATTGCTCCAATTCAGGCCCTTACACCTGGCCTTGCTGAACTTCAGTAGGTTTGCACAGGCTCACCTCTCAAGCCTGTCAAGGTCCCCCTGGGTGGCAATTAGTTGTAACAACTCATGGCTGGGATAGTGATTTCAGAGAGGATTTCCCTTTAACTCATTTGATGACTGATTCTTTTCATTTCAAGTATCTCAGAGAGGAAGATGACCAAGCAGGCTGCTTCATTAAGCCTGACTCACTCTCCACTGCCCTCTTTCCCAAAAATGCTGTCATCTGGAAGCTGATAAAGCTGATGACTTGCCCTGGGAGATTGCTGACTCCTTATAGCCACCCCCTTCCCAAGTCACCACAACAAGATGGACGACTCAGAACGAGGTGCACAACATTCATTTGTGTAGGTCAGGACTGATGGATGTACATATAGCAATCAGCTCAGTCCAAGGAGACCCCTTGGACTATTCCTCAGTAAGGCCGATTATGGCTGTTGTCAAACATTTTGAGGCATGAGAGGATTACTGCACTTGAAACGTGCTGGAGGTCGCAAGAGGGCTCACAGAGCTGTTCTTTGGCTAGAACAGAGGCGTCTGCAGTCAGTCTAAGGCCCTGCCTTCCAAGTGGTCGAGACCACATTAAAACAAAGCCAGAATCAGCTAAGTGACTTTACATATCTCCTTCTGAAGGTTCATATTTACAACAAAAGTACCAGAAGGCAATGGAAGAGGCAGTATGTTTTTGTAACATGGTCTTGTACCTTAACTTATTTCAGTTTATATTACAATAGTAATATTACAAACTAGCTCTTGAACACAGAGTTCTTTCTTCCATATGCTGTTAATTTAGCAAAGGTAGGCCATTGTTTAGATTTTACAATCTTCATCTTGCAAATATGCCTAAGAAATACCAGCTCAATACTACTCCCTTCAAAAAATTTTCATAGCAGTGACAAGTAATAGTCTTAGTGATGAGTAAACAGGAAAAGAGTCTGTCACCTACCTAACACCCAGTAACTATCACACCTGAATTGTATTAAATTGTGGAGATAAAAGGAGTAAACTCAAATTTTATCACTAATATCAGAAAATGCAGATCTGAGTAGATTTTGAAGGGGAAAATAGTCACTCTTAGCATTATTTTGCAGCATATCATTGCCGTTGAATAACCTCTAGGATGCACAGCCCCATGACTTGCAGAGTCATCTGTTAAATACATGCAGCAGATGAATTTGTAAGTAAATAATGAGGCATAAGTGCATTTCAGATGATGGATTCAGTGTCTGGCAAGTTAGGCCTTGTACACTGACACACATGGCATAAAATTATTGTGTCTTGTGTATAGAGATACAACAGACATCGTAGAAATGCATTTATGTGAAGTATAAAATCCCAATATAGTTAAAAATAGACTTCCGTGGCATTGGTAGAAGCTTGTCTAATTAATATGCTTCCTGGCACAACTTACTAGTTTTGAAAGTGAAGTTGATGGTTAACAGAAATGTGTATGTGTCTTGCTTCTCCACTGAAATATTTCACTGCATAATGTCAGAACTGTTTTTTAAACCTGTCACTACTTAATACACTTACGTAAATGTTTTGCTTTTTGAGAAACCTCATGAGCACAGACAAAACTTCCCTGAGCATTCCAAAAGAATTTTTTTCTATTGTAGCCCACAATGTTTTAGTGTAATGCAAACAGTGTAATACAGTTGAAAATTCAAGTCCACACATAAGTCACAACCTCAGCTCACTTGAAGTAAGACTTCTTTAAAGTAAAAAGCTAAAAAATATATTTCTGGAGTTTTGCTTTAAATTACCATGTAGTAGCAACATATTATAGCCCTTTAGCAATGCAAAACTTTGCTTCTCTGTCTTAATCTTGGCTACATAAATTACAGTTTTTTATCAGGTAAGAATAGTGAGTCCACGATACTAAGTATTTGGCTAATTAATTCCTATCTTTACATTCATTTGAATTTTTTGATAAAGAATATGAAAACCAAAGTTGCAGTGTAACCAGTATAACTATTCTTTTCATTCAACACACCTAAATTACTGACTAAGATGTAAAAATAAGAAACCTGCTATCAGACAGATTTATCAGAGGACTAATGCAGAGGATAGTGAAAAAAAACCCAAACTCACCACCCATTTTCTAATTCACTCAGATTTTATTTGTATTTTTGGGCTCTCTCCTCTTAGTAAAAATGCATCCATGCAACAATGACTTGGCCCATAGGCTTGATGAAAGGCAGAGCCTTTTAGCAATGGTACCCAGTCACAGGCAGTCAGACAGAACTACAGAAATTTAAAATACAGTGGAGCTACCAATTTTCCCAGGCATCACAAACCATTCCTATGCTTGGTTTTAACAGAAAACAACTTTGAATCCTAGCTTGCAGAAAGAGTATCAAACCTCAGTGATTTTGTCAGAAGAAAAATTGTTTGAGGAAGTATCATCTACTGGTTGTTTACTTCTCCCCATTTTGCCCAATCTTTATTTCTTAATATCAAGAAAAAAATCAAGAAATTGCTCTTGAGTTTCTACTTGTATAGTTATGCCAACAACAATAACATCAAGTTATTTAAATAATGAATGACATAAAATAGCATGCAAAAGTGTTTGTCTAATAGGCAGGAAATCAATAAAATACAAATCTAAATTAGCTTATTTTGTTTCTGTGGCATTTCTAGGCTACTAAATAATAATTAAACTCCAGCATGCTCTCTTTCTTTTCCACAGAAAAGCACGATGATTATTATCACAGACTGTTCCATAGAGAAATAACTAGCCTTGTATTAAGGAGATGGTCTCGTTAAAGGCGCGCAGTGACCTTGTTCTGAATTTCAGAGTTACAGAATCATTAATAGTGTTGTTAGCATCATCTACGAATTTGTAGTAACTTCTGAAAACTGCCTTATGAATATAACTCATACAAATTCTAGAACATCATAGCTTTGACCACCATTACCCAAAAGCCATACTCTCTGTTCCTTTGTATTGTGTAGAACTTCTAGTTACCTAAATGTTTTTGGTAACTGAAATATGATGATGATTATAATGACGATGATGATGATGATGATGTACAAGCAACAAATTTGTTTCCACTTTTCTCCTGGTCAGCTTTAACCAGTGTATCTGGCAGAGCTGATAGCATAAGAAAGAGCAAGGCTAATGGCAGATTTTGAATATGAAATTTAAATTACATGCTGATTTTTGTAAACATCCTGTCTACTGTAACGATTCACAATTATTTGGAAAAGAAACAAAAGCATGACACTGCACCATGAGATACTGTTCTCAGCAAGCAATTTTGACAAAATAGGAACTGACAATCACTGTCAAAACTTTCAACAGAGAGACTACTAATTGTTTTCACAGATCAGAATAATTCAAGTAATCATGTACTATCTTTTTCAATCCCATCACACACTTATTTTGATGATGCCCATCCCCATCAGTTGATCACATCAGCTGTGCACTAGTATATCTTGTCAGATTAAGACCTTACCTGACTGCAGCAAGGCATTTTGCTGTTGACTCAACCCAGAGATACGTATGAGAACTAGGTACAGATATACCAGAGGACTTGGGGACTCAGCACCACAGAAAGTAATTTATTTATCTTTTGTAATAAACCATGACAAAAAATGGCAGCTATGGTCCCTCTGTTAGCACAATCATCTCTAGTCTAACAAAGAGAACAGCGACTAAATTCTGATGATTTCTCATCTGAATGGTATATTGAGAGGAAAGAAATACATGTCTGAGACATGAAAAATCTGTCTGGTAGAAAGATGCACCCAGAACAAGTAAGATGAGGAAATGGGCAGGAGCAGAATTTCAAGGACATTATAAATAAATTATTGCCTTTAGATAAAAAATTACCAAACTCAAGGACAACTGCACCAACCTGCTGAATTATATGTGATTTATCAGTTGCTATCTTTGGTTTGTACCTGCTCTTTTTTTTTCGTGGGTGTGAAGATTTTTAAAGTTTGAATCAATATCAGGGCACTTCCCTTAGTTCTCAAGAGTCATAAGGAAAAAATCCTTACCTTGTCACACCTCCAAAGGTCTGAAAATATAAGGGCATTAAGAAGGAATGCTCTCTATGGTGAACACATGAATAAATCTACTAGTTATACCTACCTATCAAGTAGTCAAACATGACCTCTATCTAACCTTATTTTTATTAAATCAAATCTGCTACAGGAACATTCTTCAATTATCTGAGGCCTCTGCCATACAAATATTGCAGATTTTCAGAGAGAAATTGCCAAAAGAATTCAGTGTTAGCACAGAAAGACAATTCCTCCCACTGCTCCATTGGGCATTGATGTTTTCCAATAAAATATCAAATCTCCAGGACTAAAAAGTGTTTCTCTTAGGAAATTACATGAAGGAGTTTTTAAAATCTTCACATCTCACTTTACACCCATATGAATTAGAGTTGTGGACAGGCAATATCTTCTATACAAGGATAGAAACAAGTCTGGAAAAATAAACTATATTAAGCTGTTTCACTCTGTGTCCTCTGGCTGTGCAACACAGGGGTGGCTCTTCAAAGCACAGTTCAGTTCTCAAGATCTGGAGCTAAAAGTGATGCTTGAAAATAATTTGTCTTGGAAATCACTTTTGAGACCTGCAGACTGCTCTGTGTTTCCTTTGCCCACCAGCTCTTGGTGAGCATATCTTTATGCTCTGACTAGAGTATCCATGAAGATGTTCACAGCTTTATTGCAGTCAACTCTCAAACCATTTATTTTTATTAGTAAGAAAGGAAATGTTCTTAGCTTAGGCTCCTAACATAAAGTGGTCTCTGTAAGGCAAACCCACTCTTCCGTCATGGATAGTTCTGGTGCTCTGGCTGACAAGGGGCAGAGTGGATTTGTAGTACTGGGACACCAGTTAAAATTAGTTTATCCACTGTGTGCAGTGCTGTGCAATCACAAAGCTGCTCACCTCTGTCCTTGAGGTAGAACAAAATCAGTGCTGGTTTAACTGAGTGCCATGCTGCATGATGGAGCAATTCAGGAGCTCCTTCAGCCATCTGTACAGTCCAAGTGGACAGTTACGGGGATATCCTCACCGGCTCATCCTGTGCAAGACATTCCTATTGTTAGACAGCCAAGTATCACACATGCATAGATGAATCCAGACTGGATGGGGCCCTGAGCAACCTGGTCTAGGGGAAGGTGTTCCTGCCCATGGTGGGGGATTGAAACTAGGTGCTCTTTAAGGCCCCTCCCAACCCAACCCTATCTATGCTTCCACGAACAGAAATGCTTCAGGCTTTAACAGCCTATGAAACTATGAACTACTTTGTCTCAAACTGTTAGCTCACTTTGACTTTTCATGCTAAGGCCACTTCTTTTCCTAGGGTTTAAGGCTGCCCTACAGGTTTTGGAGTTAAAAGTTGATAGGTTTAACGCTATCATGTGCATTTATTTCAGGTTACAGTAAGCATGAAACAATACCTGTTAGACTGAAACTATTCTATTTATTTTGCATTCTGCAGTAGAATAAGGGGATTGTGTCCATAGGAACTTTACAGGTAATTTAAAGCAGAAAAATCCCCCAAACCTTGAAACAATTGTTTGATATTATGCCCTTTTATGCTCTCCTCCTTCACTAAGCCCTTTATTTCCTGTAATTTAGGTAAACTCACTTTCATGGATAGACTTTTAAAGTTGTAAAGGGCTCCCAACGTAAGAGCTAATGCTGAAGAGCTGTTCTCCAGTAGATATTCCATGCTTTTCCTCATTCATACCTTCTAAATGCTTACAGAGGGTACAAGCAAGACTATAATCTAAAATGGTCAGTATAAGCCTGAAACTAGTATTCCTCTGGAAATGTATTCTAGAATAATATTCAAGCCACATGTCTCAAGTTTCACCATTTCCTTTGCTTTTCTTTAAAGTCTGATACTTACTTCTTGGAGCGTAACAGTTTTAGAGGAACCTCTTTTAGATGTAATTCCAGCTGAGATTTGCCTAACAGAGTTAACAGATGGGTAAAGGCTGCAAACTGACAGCAAATAAGGAAAACCTATCATTTGTTTTGCTATAGACCAACACCGTGAAACAACTGGTGAAAAAGCATGTACGACTACTGTGTTTTGCAGAATAATCTAGTAAAGGTGTGTTTCTAGGAACACTTGTGCTTCTCCTTTACCTATGTTTTCATAGGGGTAGTGACTTTAGAAAAAATGTCATTTGTTTTGAGAATCAAAATCCCACCTTTCCAGCAAGTGTTTTTGGTAACCAGGTTAAATACTGCAAACAAATCCTGAACCTTAACAGAGTATTTTGACCTCATTTCTATTTAAATAAAGCTAGACTGTTTCATACTGTAATTGGAACATGAAAACACCCAAACCAATAAAATTGTGTAACATTCTGCTCTTACGTTTTTTAAGCAGAGCAAAGATGAAAGGATTTTTTTATTTTCTTGTCTGAGTTTCAGTTTAAAAGATCATACATATAACATATCTCCATAATTCCCATTACCTCAGTTTCTCCCCTATACAGAGATTTTTTTATATAGTAATATTAGTAAAATAATGAAAACATATTTTTCCTTCATACTTTTACAACCAATAGTACACACATCTCTGTAGTGTGCCAGTCTCTGTATGTCTCCTTTTGTGTCTCATATTTCTTTATTCTGATCTCTTTATTTCCTCCAGAAGCAATCTCCTACCCTGCAGAAGTGCTTAATGGACCATCTATTTCATCTTTACCCATGGATTCCTTCTTTCATGCATTCTAGTCTGTACTTTAAATTCTACTCTGTACTTTAAATAAAGCTAGGCTTGGAGGCTCGTTCTGGAAACATTCATGTACTCTGTGAAACCACCCCTTCACTTTAAGCTACACTGGCACATAACTATTTGCAGAGTCATGTTTTATCCCAGCTGTCCTCTCCTGTCCTTAGCTCATCTCCATGCCCAACCATCTAGAGATGAAGACTACGCAGAACATATCAAAAATCCCATTTTCTTTCCCTGAGGCTCAAACACTTATCCAATCAATTCATGTTCTGATTGTAGTGTCTTCAAACTGACAAAATTTACAACCTCTCCTCGACAAAATCAACATCTTAGCTGATTTTAGGTCTGAGCCTGTGATGAACTGCAATTGGGTAGAATTTCCCTGAAACCCTGCAAACTCCTCTAATATCAGGGTTTTTGATGGTGCTGTTCAGGCTAGTTCTACTTTTATTTTGCAATGTGTCTTCTATAGTAACATCTGAATAATCACATATCTACTTCAATAACAGATCAAAGTTGAAGAGATTAATTATTAGACATACTGATAATTAATCTTAAGATAGATATATTTACCATGTCTACAAAAAGATACCTATGATATTAAATCACGAATTTGATAATATCTTAATTACTGTATTATTAACAGATTCGGTTTGGTATTTACTTGAGAAATTATATTTAATTAGTAGTATTGCTTATGAGTATATTTTTTATGTCTAACCTTTTTGCATGGACTTAGATACTCTTGAATGATAATTGATGTTTAACCTTTTCCAACAATCCTTGATGCTTGCCCTGCTGAGGTCCGCCCATGCCCTCCCCTGATGCACCCCTCAGCTGTGACCCCTGAAACTCTGACAGCTGAACTGCTCTGTAACAGCGTGTGGACACTGTGCACTCATGTGGTTACTGCGGGGCATTCTGCTCTGGCCACTGCTCCAGCTTAATATCTGGCTCTAAGTAAAACCAAGCAGGGGTAAAGTGTGTATCAGTATCTGTGCTACCTCCTGAACCATTTTAAAGTGGAAATCTTTGATCCTGAATACCTTTACTTTTAAAATGCAACCACTCCACGTAACACTTCACAGTCCACAACAATTTACTTCCATGGGAACAAGGATAAACTTTGCCTCTCTGCCATGGGCAAAACATCTGCTCAAATTACCCAAGTCAGAACTCTGGGGCTGGCAGTCTCTCAGAATATCCATCTTCTGTGTTCTAGAAAATTCTTACTTTTGTTTATTTTCTGGAGATAAACTTTCCAGCAATAAAATATAGACTGTGTATTTTATTTTCATTCCTTTTTTAGTTGCACTTCCAATTTCTATGAAAACTCAACAAAATTCAAGTCTGTATTTTTATGGTACACTGAATATAGAAGTGAAAATACAATAATGCTACAAAACCTGTTTATCAACTGGTTCATTTAAACACATCCATTTTAGTTTGCTTTATTTCAGTAAGGGTATGACACTAGTTAAAGTACTTGTGTTCTCAACTGTTTGAATGCAATTCCTCTCCACTGCTTCTGAAGACCACCACTGCTTTAGAGTCTGTACATTTATATTAAACTCATGTTGGACTATGGAACAACTTGAGTTTTCAGTTAATAAGGTCTAGAATAAACCATATTTGCATAATTTCTCAATAATTTGCTGCATTTGTTAGACTGGGAACCAGTGCAGAAAAAAATCATTATCAGATCTCAATATTCTGTGACTGTTTGTAACTCCTTTTAGATGCTGGGCACATCTCAAAGTCATCTATGTCAGTGCATAAACTCAAATTCTGTTGCATGCAGGGCTGGATGCGCTTCCTGCAATTAGTCAGCTTTTGTGTCCAAATGAAGGTCTTTCCAAAGTTCTCAAAAGGCATCAGTCAACATGAACAGCTTCCATCACAAAGTAGGGCTGTTAGGATGATAGAAAATCTAAACGTAGGGGGAAGACAATCCCTGAGTTGAAAGACAAAGAAACTGAGCAAACAGAAAAGTGAAAGCCAGCATCGACTACTAGTTCAATTACTGCTCTGCACCTGCAAGTGCCAACGATGAGGGACTGCCCAGGGCTGTTTTCCCTCACTTGCTCTAGAAGTCAAACAAATAACAAATGCTTCCTCCTCCTTTCCTTAGTTTTTTATATCTGATGCCACACGGCATAGAATATCCCTTTGGTTAATTTGGACCAGCTGTCCCAGTAGTATCCTCTCCCAGGACCTTGCCCACCCCCAGCCCACTGGTGGGGAGAATGTCGGAGAGACAAGTGTTGAAGCTGTGCCAAAACCCCGGTGTGTTATCAACATCTTTGTAGGTATCCCTGAAAGATGTGAGGCTGCTGTGGGAAAATGAACTCCATGTCAGCCAGACCCAATACCGGCACACGGCCGGGAAATTGGCAGACAGTGGCCTGGGAAGGAAACACAGCCACTCTCACAAGCAGCCTCAAGGAATGATTTTACTGTACAACGAGGTCGGTGCTGAATTTCTGACAGAACGTCACCAGTTAAAGGGAATCTTGTTCCTCTCTCGTTACTGAAGCACTTCCACAACCGGCTTTGATCTTGCCACCACAAACGACTTTTATTCTCCCGCGCAATTTCCGGATCGTTGTCAATGGATCTTCCGCAAAGAACCCCGCAGCTGGGGTAA
>NW_008236965.1:3406068-3428397 GCF_000691975.1 Corvus brachyrhynchos | reverse complement strand
TCGGGCGGCTGAGGCGATCCGTGGCCCAGACGCGCCTCCCCGCCCGCAGCCGGGCCCAGGCAGCGCCTGTTTTGCTTCCGCCCGGCGCTGGGTTCAAAACGCCTCCCAGGAGATTGCACGGGCTTCGGTCTGTGTTAAAGGACCAAATCTGCCGAAAGTTAAGGAAGTCAGCTTTTAATCTACTGCTTCAGCAGTTCCGTGGCATTTTAATGTGTTATCTGGAGTTTAATTGTTATTATACTTAAAAAAACCTAAAAGGCAACCTTGTAAGTTTGCGGTGTGGAGTATGTGCCTTATAATGATGATTTTTCTAAAAATGTAAAAATTAATGCGTATTTCTTTCTTTTGAATGTCTTTAGTTTTAGTGAGAAAAATAAGTTGAGACAGAACTCGATACAATTACTTTTTTAAAGAAATAAATTTTGATCTTTGGAGAATTTGTCCTTTTCTTCCTGATGTAGGGGGGAAGGTTTAAAGAGAAAATACACCAAGACATAATTTGTTATATCTGGGATGCATCCGTGCATTGCTCAAGTTTCATTAAGTGGTGTGGCATTGTTTTGATTTTTTTCTAAAGATTCAGAGGTACGATTTTTAAGACATGACTGAAATTACAAAGAATGCATGCAAAGTAAACTGTGTGCTGGTTAAATATGAGAGAGAGCAAAAGGTTTGATCTGTGATTCTTAATGTTGCAGTCCAGGAGCTGCATCTGTTTCTGCCAACACAGATAAGACATAGTGATATGAAAGTAAAAAATGTTCATTTTGTCACTCCTGTAAAATATAGGAAGAAATACAAGAAAATTCAGGTGCTGAGAAAACTTGGAAAAGCGTCTCCCCCTGCAGCTAACTGGAGAGCAAATGTAGCTCTGTAAATCATGAGAGCTGTTAATTGCAAAATATTAGTCTGTGCATAATGACAATAATAAATACAGTCATTTACCTGAAGACTTCTCAAATTTTCTTACAGCAAGTCTTTGTTAAGTATTTGGAAAAAAAAATACAGAATTGTTTTGAAACGCATTAGAAGATTGGCCAGGTACCAGAAGAACGTGCTGTGACTGCAGTGAGACACACCAGGAAGGTCAGCCAGGAGGCTGCTTCTCTTTTGGCAGCAGCTTTGTGTCTGGTGAAGAATCTTGGGCTGTGAAGCAAGAACTGAGCTCAGGTACCAGACTTCTTGTGCCATGATGCTGAGACGATTTGCATCTCTGAGATTCTGAAGATCTCTTTCTGCATTAGACCATAAAATAATTCTCTTTTGTAAGTAAGGAGAGCCACTGCATTTCTTGCAGCAGCAAGGGAGGAAAAAAACCCTACATTGCAGTCTGCTTAATGCCTGATTTATGTTGAAAAAGAAGGGAGAATGCCTAGAATTCTACAGCAAGCATGAGAGTCCAGGAGTTAAATTCTAATTCTGATCTTTTAACTAAAAGTTGTCCAAGGTTATTAATCATCAAGAATTACGTGGGAGCTGTTGAGTTTCAGTGAACTTACTGGTAGATCTCATGTTGTACATCTCAGTCGTAGGTTTCACTGTGAGTACCACAGTCGAAATAGAATCTGGATTAAATAACCAGACTTACGTAATTAGGAAACTCAGGTTGCTTGTTTTTCTGCTGATACTGTAAATCTCCTACCACAGTCACAGCCCAAGGCTGCTAGCAACCACAGCAAAAGGCAGGCCCTGTTTAAACCTCAGATCACTTTTGAGTGTAATTACACCAAGAGGATGTACAGAGCGTGAGTGAAGAGTAACGTAGGAGCACTTTGCCATGCATGTTCCTGTTGATACTTTTGGTGAGAGAAGGATGCATGCTGTAACTTGCAGTTAGTGTTTATTCTGTAAACCTGTTCAATGTGCAATGTCTTTTGCTCAGTTTGTTACCTTACTGGTTTTGTTCAGATTTTAGATAATTTATTTGGCAGTCTGACTCTTAGACTACAGTATAGGAAGTATAACTGTGTATAAATGTATTTTTGCCCAGATAAATCCACATATTATCGTATTGCTAGAATTAAAAGATACACTTGTGTTAGGAGACTAAAGCTATACCAAATCAAACTGGAATTTGGATGTTAAGTCCCTCTTGTTGCTCCTCGTTTTACCACTGCCACCAACGTTTTCACTGAAGCTTGGATTCTGGAAGAGGAATCACTCAGATCCCTAAATTCCTTCTCCCCAGCATCCTAAGTCATCACATTTCATTCTGCCTGAAGGATCAGGAATGAGGGAAGAGTAGAAGGTTGTCCCTCCTCTGCTGTGAGAAATACTGGATGCGTTAGACACATTCAGTCAAGGTTGGCTCTCAGCTTTTGAGATCAGGAAGCCGAAGTGATTCAGAGCTCTTGAACAGATTTTGTCAGTAAAGAAGAATGTAAAGGACTCCTGCTTGCTGGCACATACCAGTGGAGCTCCTGGAGTGTTTAGCAGATGTCTGGTATTTTGAAGGCTTGCATAAATAAATAGGTATTGCTTTTATAGTAAAACTAATACAGCAAAGATCACCTAGATCTCAAAGAAGCACAGCCAAGGCCTGTGTGAAGGCAGCTTGAAATGAAGCACACCAGGCATGAAGGTGTGTGTATAATGTGGTGATCCCACTGGATCAGGACAGAAGGAGCAAAAGTTTGCAAAGAGCTTTTTAGTGTATTTTGCAAAGGATTGCAGTCATTTAGTGATCATGAATAATGTTTTCACAACTTGTGAGGAAAATACAAAAGGAAAAACTTTTGGTACCTTTCTTTTCCACATTTGACAGCTGTATGGTCAGTGATTCCATATTTCTCATGGAAAACTTCATATTTGTTTATGTCTTGCTAATACAGTGGGGCTGTGATGATGTTGGAATGAATTTGAAGGGATGAATTTGTGGCATTTCTAGGGAAAAAGAGTGGGGTTTGCATGTAATAAAAGGAACACATTTTCGAGTGCCAAGTCAATGTATTTTTACATTGACAACACTTACATGGTTAACTTTATTAGAGTAATGTATTAGGGTGGTTTTGAGGTTTTTTTGACTGTGTGAATGAATAGGATGGGGGTTTTTAATTCACAAAAGAGAGTTTCTCATATCAGAGGTATGTAATGATGTATGTATTTTTGTTCTTAATTATCTAGTAGATTATATGAGGAGGTCTTTTTCTTGGTTTCCTTGGCTTATACATCACTAATTGTGTGCAAGTCTAATAATTTTTGTGATCTCTTCTGTTGAAATTAGCAAAAGCTGATCTGATTGTGGACACTAAACTTAGGGTGTCATAGGGAGTGAGTGGTGTTGATGGGAATGCATTACAGTGAAAATTCCTGTTGGTGCCCTCAGCTGATGGAAGAAAAATGTGGCTGAAATCAGTAGGGTGAAGAAGAAGGAAGTGACGCAGAAATATATTGGCAGAAAGAATAAATGGTATAATAGGTGATACATGAACAGTGACTCAAGTAAATGGGTCTCACATCTGAGGAAATTTGTTACTTGAAATAAACTTTTAGTGTTCAAGTTTTAATTTTTTTTTTGACATTGACATCATGACAATCATGAAATTGACATGAATTTGACAAAATGAGAAAAGCTGTTAATGCAGTTGTGCAATATGAGATCCTCAATCCCCACCAGCACTGTGGTGCAGGGCAGGAGGAATGCAAGGAATTGGCAAGTTCTAAATTTGTTCAAAGAGCCACGAACAACAGCCAGAAACTAGTGAAGTTCCTCATGGGGGAGGAGAAGGGAGCCTGTTGTGAACGACACATTCCGGATGTCTTCAGTAGGTGCTGCTGCTCGTAGGGAACCTTGGGAACAATGCTCCAGTTCAGAAAGCTCCGAAGACTTGTCTGGATTGTGTCAGAGACACTCCTGCCTTGGGAACTGCCCCGTGTCAGAAGGCTCAAAGCTCATGTGTGCTTTTCCTGAGCTCTGAGTTCCTCTTTCTCCCCCAAGGAAAGCATTCCTTCATCTGGGTTTCTGACACAAGCTTCCATGAAGCAGGTGACTAAAGCCTACTGAGCGTGCAGGTGCCATATAATATAAAGTTAGCAATTGCAAAAACCATGTCTAGTGTAATTCAAGATAATTCTGCAGATAAGTATTCATCATGTGGTTTACAGGTCACATTTCTCATCAAGAGAAATCTTTGGAAGTACTAGAAGTATCTTGAAATGCTGGGAAGTTACTATAGTGAAATTGCTCTTGCAATGCAGGTTGATAACTTTAAATTCCTTGTGGTTCTTTGTTAGCACGATCTGATATTTCAGACCCTCTTTAGGCATCGTTATTGTGTTTGAAAAATGGCCTCGTTTTTATCCTTGCTAACAGGTATCTGCAATACTGAGTCATATCTCACCTGTATTAGAAAGCTTTTTTCAGCTGAAGACAAAAGAAGTATTTTTCATTATTGTAGTTCTTAGAATGTTTATTGGAATATAATTTCATGTTGAAAGAATAGCATCAACAGTCTGTAGCCTTCCAACCAGAAGGTAGAATTACTGAAAGTGATTTAACACTAGGAAAGATGATGGAAGATCTTGTTTGTCAGATAACTCTGGATACCCGATCTCTCTCACAAACCTACAGTTGTTGCAAATGACATAAAAACAGTGGCATAACTTTTTCGTGTTACATGTCACATCTACCTATTTGTCAAAATGTAAATAATGTGTAGGACATTTATCTGAAGCCATACATCTGTTTTAATATAAACAGATCACATTTACTGCTTGGTCACATTACAAAATCTGCCTAGAATGTTTTGGTTAAACTGGTTTTCCATTGCTTTGCAGTCCTCCAACTCTCTGAAGGCATCGTACGAGGAGTGGCTGCTGACGTACGGCTTGAGCGTCTCTCCCTTCCATCTGCGGTGGCAAACAGCTCTCTTCAACCGCCAGTTCTACAACTGGGGGAGATGGAGACCCAGATTTCTCTACTTATGGTATAAATTCTGTGTCTTTTTTCTTCTGTCAAATACAGAGTCAACAACTGAACCACATTGGTGCCTTTCAGCATTAGAAGGGCAGTGGATAGACATGGTTATTTTAATAGGCTAATGATAAAACCAATTAGAGTGGTTGCTCTAATTGTTCTGTGCCAGTGTAAGTCTTTCTCCTCTGCTAAAAAATACATAGTTGTAATACAGGTTGCATATTGAGATACTATAAAGCTAGAAATCCTTAAACTATTTGTACCTGTGGTTTGAACTATGCGTAGTTCTGAAGAGTACAGCTGTTACGTGCAATACTGCATACAGAAGTAGATCTGAAAGCAGCTTCTCGGATCCTAAATCACTTCCAACGCTGTACACTTAGCTTTCCCAATCACTGGAGTTTACAAAGTACTCAGAGACAGTTGTGTCCCTGCAGTTAGTCATTGCCCAGACATTCAGCAACGATACCTGCTCAGAAGCATCTTGCTCACCTTCTGTCTTTTATCTGCCTGCACCTTTCCATGCTAAGGTTGCACAGTGCTGGGAATGGGTAGATAAGTAGGCTGGTTTAGTATGGATGCGCCTGGACTGGTTTAGAAAACTATTGTTCAGTTGCTTTCCTAGCTTTACTTTGTATCTGCTCTGAAAATATAAAGTGAGTAAGGTTTGAATTTCTTTTCATTTCCTGTATTGCTACCCTCAGTGAGATAATACTAAAAGAGAGGTCTGCTTCGTATTGGTTTCTCTAGTATGTAATGATTTTGTAATAATCAGTCTGAAATAGCTCTATATCAATTACAATTTTTAATGTGTATGATTTATTACAGTATAATGTTTCCACTAGTGTCTTTAATTAACATTACAAGTACATGTTGCTTAAAATAAATCTACTAATTCCCTGTGAGCTCCATTAAGGATGATAAGAGAACTCTTACAGTGTTGTGAGAGGAAGGAGGACTGGTGGTGAAGTGTTCCAGTTATAAAAAAAAGTTATGACATCCTTCAACTATAGGACAGTGTAAAATAAGAATAATAATAATGCTGAATAAAAATTTGTCACTAGGTGGAGTGACATGAATTGAAATTATTTTCAACATTGATTTTAATGGAAAATAAATTGGTGAGAAGAACAATGTAGCTTAAGAAATTGGTGTTAGTGTGGTCTTGCGGTTGTATTTTTTAGTTGTTCTTTAAAACAGATTGTCTCATTTATTGTTCTTTAGCCCCTTTTATTGTTTGTGAAAAAGATGCAAAATGTACCGAAGAAGCTTATATATATAAGTACATAAGCTGCCCTATCATTTGATCCAGGTCTCTAAATATGTGATGGTGTGGTGCAACATGGTCAATTATACATTGTTAGTTATGTTTATATATTCATATAAATTTAAATATTCATAGCTACAGACAAGTTACACGTATTGGGTAACTGAATAAAAGTATTTAAAATTGATCAGGATATGGTTTGGCTGTAAAACATTTATTAAACACGGACAATGTGTTGTTAGTGTTATTACTATTTATTATTATTACTAGTTTCATCTAGTGTTTTTGTACTGGGTTGTTGATGAATTGTGGTTGCATCATGTAAGTTTTGCCCTGTGTTTTGTGTGCTAACTTGTGCTATAAAGCAGAGATTATACCCTTTTTTTCTTGAGGCTGTGCATTGTTGAACTATTTGCTTCTCTGTGTAGGTTCAGCATAGGAATGGTGTTTGGAATAGTTGCCATGTTTGGCTCTGTTATTCTGCTGGGAAAGACCCTGCTGCAAACACTGACCCAGATGCTCACTGAGGCTCCGAAAGCCCAAAATGATCGAATGCTGCAAGTTGTGGTGAGTGTTCCCTCCTTGGGTCTTTGAGAGCTGTGAACAGATCTAAAGCCGCTTCTTTATGGGGTATAAAATGCTTAAATATTCCCATGCAAGAATAACCCAACTCCTGATGTTCATCTCCATGAAAATGCGCTGGTGTATTACCAGCCTTAAAAATGGGGGAGTGGGTATAGTAAAAGGGCAAATGAAGGCAAACGTGGAAGAGTTTATATTAAAAATTCTGAGGAGTGGGAATTGGATAGTAATTTTGAAAAGCCCTAAATTATAGTACTAAGAATATAAAACTGAGTTAAGAACTCACTTCCTGTGACCTGTGCAGTGTAGAGGCTCTAGTGACCCTAAAGTTTGCAGAGCTCATACATATTGACAAGAAAACACAAGTTCTGTTTCTTTTAATACAATACAAAACAGCAGTGGAAAAGGAAAGAAGGGCAAAAAGCTTTGTGTGATAGTAGAAGCAAAGATTCATTAGTGATGAAGTATTTTTTGATTCTTCAAGGACTTATGACTTAATTTACAATGTGAAATTTCAAGTGCTGCTTCTGGCAATATCTACGTAAAGTCTAATGATATATTTAATTGTTTTATGGACAATATATTGTATGGATTTAGAATGGAATGTATTTCACAGGATAGGAGAGACTGCAAATGCTGTCTTTTTAATCTCTTCACAAGGCAGTAATGGAAGAACTGACATTGCCATACAACAGTTTTAACCTGGAAGGATTCCTAGTCACCTTTTTTATACCAAGAGTGCAGTCTGGCCAAAATGTATGGTTATTTTCCAGACATTCAGAAGGTCTTACGGGATTACTCTGCCTTCTGCTACATGGCTTAGAGTAGAGGTGCCCAGCCATGTTACTCTATTTAAGTACTCAGCTATTCTAGTGAACAGAAGTTGAGAATTGTGTGCAGACAAAACAGACCTTCCTGTAAATGCTAAACTGACTGCATGCAGCTAGACTTACAAAATGGCATGAGTGCAGGAAGCCTGATTTAAGCATGTTGCATAATCTCAGTGCCTTTGGATGGTTGGGTCTGTTCCACACAAGCAGGGTGAATATAGAGAGTGCAGTATGTGTTGGCAAAAGCAGGCAGTGAGACCTGAGGGAGGACCACTGTCACTGCCACTGCTGTCCCCTGTCCAGAGCCTGCTCCTGAATTACCTCCGGGGCAGATAGGAGTGGGCAGTCTGTGCGTCCAGGAGGGCACGAGCTGAAGATGAGACAGAAAATTTTGTAATTTATGTTACAACAGGATCTCTCCTAACCATTCTGGAGTAAGGAATGCCTCCTTTACATCTTCATTTCCTAAGATCATTATATGGATCCATCCACTTTTGTGACACCAGAGTAAAGTGGTCATTGACAATATATTGCTTTTTGGAGGAAACAACAGACACAACCAAAGTAAAGATGAGCCTTTGGAATGAATCTGGTGTGAACTGGAACAATGAAAGCAGAAAAGCAGGATGATGTTCACAGTTCAATGTGGAATTATTTCCTCTGTGACTGCCTACTGGCAATATCACTGCATTTAAACCAAGGATTGACTGGCACTGAAAATAATTTATAGGGATAATGTAATGTCATGTGTGTGGATAACGTTACTTCTCCTAATTTGAGTTGTGGTTCTCTTCCTTTCTTATCTCATTATTTCATTTCTGAATGGTCACAGTTGTGTAATTTTGCCTTTAGCGAGTTTCAATGTTCTTTTTAAGGGGAATGTGCTAGTGTAAATTGACACCAAAAAGAGACTTACGTGGTTGGAAAGAGGTGAAGAATGGCTTAGGAGGACCTTCTCATTTAAATTATTTACTTGTATTTGACTGCCTGGAAGAGAGCGAATTAGTTAAAAAAAAACAACAACCCCCCACTTTTTCTTTTTAAACTTAATTTTAGCCTATGGCATAAACCTGTTTAGCCTTTAGCCTCTGGCTGTGGAGAGAGGGAGAAACAGTTCTGATTATATCTTATTAAGATTTTTGTACACTTCCTATTTTGTTCAGTCATGTACTTGATTTAAAATACCTGTCTGTAGGTAACTGGGCTGTTTCTCTTCAGCTGCCCCCTCTTGTGTTGGTTGCCTACTGACAAAAGTAGGAAAGAGGCAGATTAGTTACTAGCAAAGGATCTTCTTTTACTAAAGGCATTTCCGGAAGGCCATCAAATACAAGACAGTGTGGTTTTTAACAAAATACTGCTATTGGTTTCAGAGCCCTTCATGAGAGGTAGCTTCTGTTTTAGGTGAATCTTAAAATAGCTTCTTTGACGTAAAGTCTGAAAGCATCTGGTGCTGTGTTCTAGCAGGCTGTAGTCATGGTGGAATTGAGATAGCAACTCTTGCTGTTGCCATCTGTCCTCCCATAGCAGAGGCAACACCACTGAAGTGATGCATTAGTGCCACCAGCTGATGATGTAGTGCAAGCAATGATGTTTAACAAATAAAGTGTAGCTGTCTTTCATGCTGTGAGGTACCACAGTTGAGCCAGTTTAGGTAGATACCTTGGTCATGATCACACTCTGGACAGATTTCTGAGATGATTAACATTAATGAATCCTTTTGAAGGATTTATTTTAGCTAGATTGTCTCAACAACCTCTTGTAAAGTTCTGCTGCATGGGTAGGTAAATGCATTTTAGTGGGGAATGTGCAGGACTGAACAAAGGTAGAATTCAACCTGCGTAGCTGGGATATGCAGCCTTTTGTTTTCCACAAGGGTGGTTTTTACAGAGTTCTATAGAGAGGCCAGGAATTTTTGCCCACAGCATCTCTTTTGTGAAACTGGATTGCAATTCAAGTTATGTTCACATCAGTTGTTAGTGACTATACTGGAGTGCAGCCTGCCTAGAGTGGAAAAAGCTGTAGATCGGACAGGAGAAATGTCCTAGAGCAATCAGCAGAAGTGGCCTTATCATGCCACTGCAGCCCAGGAGCTGAGGGGGAACGGAACCAAGCAGTATTGAAGGTCCATCAGGAGGAAGGAGGGGATGGGTCCTTATGCTTTGACTAGTGGCCACTTTGAAGCCTGTCTGGAAGCAGTTGGTGTCTCATGAGAAGCGCAGTGAAAGACCTGGGAGTGGTGGGAATCCACAGCAACAGGAAGAGTATGAGGGGCCTGTGTATTGTGTCTTAGGTAAATAAAAATAGTGTACTCATTTCAAGGTGGGGGTTTTTAAGGTTAAATTGCCATGTGTAGACTACCAAAACCTGAACAACAGATGAAAATTACCTTTTTCTTTTTGACCCTGTAAACTGGGATAATCTTGTGATTTGTATAGGGAGAGTGAAGGGAGACTGACTGTTCAGCTGTAAACTCATTTTTGAACTTTTCATGTTCATTCTGTTTTAAGTGCCATAGAGTTTTTATTACTTTCTTTGGAAAGGAGGATCCTTTCTATAGCTACATGACTGGCTGCAGGAAATTATAAACTAATGCTCACAGTGCCAAACCTGTTTCATTTGAGTGGAAGTCTGTGTACATTTTTATAAACTTCTTGAGCTTAATATAGAGTAGGACACATTTGGTCAGTGCTGTGGTGAATAAACAGGACAGGGAGAGGGGCTTTTGTGCCCAGAGAGCTATTTAATGTTCATCAAAGAATATGTATTTAATCTACTTTAAAATACACCGAAGAAGTTGGTAAAAGAGATACAAACTGATAGTACTGCATGAGAACAGCCCCTCTTCTTTTGTGGGTCTGAATAAGCTGAGTGAGAGCAGCAAGCTTAGGAGCAGAATGATTTGTCTTTGTACCTCTTGTTTTCCTCCTATGTTTTGTTTTGTTGTCATGCCCACATCAACAGGTGCCTGGTGTCAATTTGCCCGTCAGCCAGCTGACTTATTTCTTCTCTGCAATCCTCATCAGCGGTGTGATACATGAAGTCGGCCATGGGGTGGCAGCTATTCGGTAATACATCGCTTTTCTCCTGCTCTGACAACAAAGCCAAATATTCCAGAGCACTTACTCACCCGTGAATGTTGTTAGCACTGCTTTGTTTTATCCAGAGAGAGTGTGTAGTCTGTAATTCTTAGCTTCCTTAGATTTGAAGCTCGGAAGGGTGTACAATTAAAGAAGAGTTTTAATACAATGTCTGTTGTACAGATCATGAGAAAGGACTTTGGCTTTGCAAATATAGCATCAGGTTTAAAATACTATTTTTTTCATTTCTGCACCTGTGGCACTTGAAAAGAACTTGTGCTCTTGCACAGTGATACTTTAAAACAGATGTTTAATTGATTTGTTTAAACATAGCTTATGAAACAGCATATGAACAGGTTGAAGCAGTAACTCAGTCAAATGTGACTTGCCCCTGTTAACCTCAGTGATGTATTAGTTTTGATCAAAGATTGTATTTTTAACGTCCTTAAGTGTGATAATTACTTCACAAAAGTTATTTGACAAGGTTAGTCATTACTGTTAAATGCCACTTCAGCATAAGAAGGTTAAGCAGTGATTTCTGGGACTGATGGTGAGGTGTCCTCTGCATTTCTCCCTGACAGCATCGTTATCTGTCCTATTAGCATGAAGCCCTAAGTTGTTTCTCTGATTTTCCTGAGTGTAGGGAGTCATGACTGCTTTTTAACCCATATACTACCTTTTTTACAACCCCAAGAGTTCTCACTCAAAGGGGTGGTTTGGGACCCTCTGTGTTTCACATGCTCTGCTTGTGTTTCAGCTTTTTTCCCTCAAATATTCACAGGGAGTTTTCTGTGGAGGATGAACCTTTTGCTTATCCCATCACAGGAAAAAGCAACAAAATTTTCTTTCTATTACATGTTGCTGGCAGACTGCAGAGAAGCTAGGTGTTACTACAGAGCTCTTTTTAAGCAGAAGGAAAGAATAATTCTTGTATCCTAGTGGTGTGATATCTTTATTCAAGGTCTAGAGCAAAAACTTTGAATGTTCAATTTTGGGTTACGTTTTCATCAAAAAATTGTTTCCCAGATATTTCCAGAGGAGAAATTAGTTGCTCCAATGTACCTTGGCAGCCAATGTTGCTGCTGCTGTTTTCTGCTTGACTTTTTTATTTTCCTCCTAGCACAGGTTGGGTCTATAGTGCTGTTACTGCAAATCCTCAGGGTTTCAACTTTACTAAAAAGCTGTGCTGTGGGCAAATTTTATTATTCTGGCAAATCACTTAGCCCTCCTGAAATCTAATACACTTTTGCCCACCTCAGTTCAAGAGAGCATTAGCTGTGAACTACAAGAGCTTAAATATTTGAGCCTTAGCTTAGTCAAGGCTTGTACCAAAAAAGTCTTGTTTGTCTTCCCTGTGTATCTTCTACCCAAGTCATGAAATCCTGAATTTAAACTGCCTATTATTAATTGGTAGCATGGGATGAGTATTAGTGTGTGACTTAATTCTGAATAGATTGTATAATGCTTTGTCTACTTTTGGTGTATATACATATTAATAGATAAATGTGAATAAATAAAATGTTAGACACAGTGTATTGTCTCAATAAAGATATGGGATTAGCTGATCTGTGCCTGGTTTGTTGTGGAACATGATTGTGCCATACTTCTCTTAAGTCCCTTATGCAATTTCTAGCTTCAAAAAACCTTAATGTTTTTCAAAAATTAATTTGATTTTTCAAAAATTTAATTTTTAAAAAAAATTCCATTTAAAAGTAATTGCAAAACCCCTGAAAAAAAAAGATACTATCTGTATAATAGTGTCAGCTACAAATGTTTTTAAATAGAATCATAGAGTGTTAAGGTTTGGAAGGGCATTAGCATTTGTCCTTTTAACCTCTTGACTTGTTTTCATTTTTTCAGATGACATTTCCCTCATTTTTGTTAGTTTCCAATGTACTCTAAATTCCATTTAGGAGAAACAGAGGAATTAAAAATTCCAGAACTGTGGAAGTGTTTCTTTAAAAGGAAAGCAGTTTCTTCTTGCAAATATTTTTACATAAATGGGTTTGAAACTGCTTCCTACAAATTACCATTTTTTTTACCTAAAAGAAAAATTACCCCAAACGTTGAAATATATCTTAACATGAAGGTTGGGTGGGTTTTTAAAAAGTATTTTATGTGTTCTTGTTACCAGGAGACAGAAAAGAAGTTGAACTTATCCTTTATGTTTTTACCAAACGTACAAACGTATACTTCTTAGAAATGGCAAGTACTGCAGAAAACATCCTTTCATTTAATTATCTTTCAATTACTGATAGTATCAAAAATAAATTAGTTTTATAATAAAATTTTAGTCATTCTTGCCAAAAAATGTGTGCTATGTAGAATCTCTTCAGTTTTTCTTTTGTTTTTTTGCAGTTACACTACTTCATTTTTCTTTTCTTTTTAAGAGAACAAGTACGATTCAATGGATTTGGGATTTTTATATTCATTGTCTATCCTGGAGCATTTGTTGACCTCTTCACAACTCACTTGCAGCTGATATCTCCTGTCCAGCAGTTAAGGATATTTTGTGCAGGTAATAGTTTGTGCTTTTTTATTAAATCTTTGCTTAGCACTATTACTTATTCTAAGGCATCATTTGTGAATCTTTGATTGAGTATTTAAGGTTTAGAATGAATAAGTACCAAAGCTTGCTTCTCTTTACCTAATGCTGATCCTTCTGTTCTGAACCTACATTGGCATCTCAGAAAATCATTTAATCATTGCTGTCCTTATTGAGCTGCTTTCTGGGCTAGAGATGTCAGTTTCTAGGATCTTAAATGAGTACCAATTTCCTGTCATGAAAAATATTATTATAATCTAGATCCAATTCAGAGTAGTCATGCATAAGAAATTCCAGTTGTGTGGTTGGGGAAAAAGTGGGGCTTCTGATCTTCCTCTCACTAGAAAGAGCTGTTACACCAGGTGCAGAAGTTCCTCTGTCTTTTTTGTTTGTGTATTGCTTGGGATATTTCTGCATATCATATGGCCTAAGTAGCAAAACCTTGGAGCACACAAGCTGGGAAATACTCAGCCAGAATGGTGGTATGAGACCAGGACTTCCTATCACAGGTCAACATCCTTGAGCAATTCACTACCATTTTCTGCAGTAGGAGCAATCTAATTTTCAGTAGTACTGTGAGTGGTTTTCACTGACCTGTGAGTTGTGTTATTGTACAGGTCACCGTGTTTTTATGTTGCCATCAGGAGGAAATAAAGGTTAAAACACAAACATCCAAAGAGAATCATACCTTGTGGCTCCAGATGATCTCCAGATATTTTTGAATTGATGTTTTTTGGTCTCTGGCTACTGGGAAGTAGAGCCTGGTTGCTGTGAAAAGTCAAACTGAGACTGTATTGTTCTGCTTGAACCACTTGTATGATTATTTCTAGAGACAAAGGTGGTTCCCAAAGAACTGAAATAGAGATAGAAAAGTTATCATCTTGGTTTAGTTCTTGATACTGATGTTTTTCTGTTGCAGGGCACAGTAGGCTGGCAGCCAGCCTGTTGTAATGTTTAGTTACCAACATTGTTTCTTGACTATTGTATCTAAAACATCATATAGAGGGTGAACATACAGAACCCTTTAGCAAGCATGTTTTCAAACTTTCATAAATCAAGTAAATAATTACAAATGTTAGGTAAGTAAATATATCTGTATTCCAAATACCCTAATCAACAAAAATCATTCACTACAATAGGCTACCTTTTATGAAGCCCTGTTAATCTATTTCCATTTCCACCTACTGTGAGCAGAACTGAAAGAAAAGGCATTCTGAATTTCAGAATGGGTTGATGTAGTGCATTGAACCTGAGTTGATAGATTCTTGAGACATTATCAGAAAAAATAGAATTCTAAGCTGTAATAGAAAATAATTGCTTGCATGTTTGATGACAAGCAAACACCTATAATAATTTTTCATGTTTCTTGGGAAACCTGAAATAGGGGAATACAAGGCAGGAGCAAACATGTTGCAAGACTGGTTAGCATGAATGGCTTGTTTTCAGTTAGGTGTAACAAATAAGTGCATTGTTTTACAGTTTATGATAGATATGTTTCAGAACTAGGATGTTTGATAATGATAAAATGTGATATTCAGTAAACGACTGAATTTGGTTTTATTTGTCAGAACAGTTGGATGAACCTATTTGTGGTGTTCAGAAATTTGAATTTAGAGAGACATACTCTCAGATTTTTGTATGGCAGCTATGTAACAGAGCTAGACTAGAGGCCAATACCAAACAGTCTTTTTGCAGTCCAGCCATAGTCTGGAGATTAAAAAATATATTTGTTGTACAGCAGATGGCATCATGAGTTCAAGAACAGGAAATGAGTGTTCTTGTAAGACTTGTGATATTTATAGTTATATATATACATATAATTATATGTAATTCCATGCCTGCTAGATAGATGAAAACTGATTCTGTGCAGCACTTTCTTGTAATTAGTTCAAATATTTGTATTATTTTCTGAGATAATTTTGGTGGTTTTTTTTAATTAATAGTTAATTATTTTGAGGTTTTTTAGGTAGGGTTGTGTAAAGTGTCCCTTTTAAATGTAAGGAATTAGGTATCCAAGAATGAGGCTGTTTTAGCAAGATGAAGTTGAAGGTAAACTGAGCAATTGCCTCTACAGGTATTCTCATTTTGAGCATTTTTCTGTGGATCACCTGGGATGAGTTTGAAACCTTTCTATCTTAGATATTTTGCTGTATTCCACCCAGCAAATGGTGTCGATTTTGGTAGCAAGGCCCATGTTTCCTAGATGTTTGAAAGTATTCCTTGTTACTCTCTAGCAGTTCCATCACCTCTTTTTTATTACTACTGTTTTAAGGATTTTTTCAGTTTATTCTGTGTAGCAGCCACACTGGTGAAAATAATTTTGTTTCCATTTTACATTTTTGTCTTTTGTTAAGCTGAAAAAAGATAAAAAGGTTAAAACAATAAAGTTAAAATATTTACTCAGTACTTCTGGATTTTTTGCGCATAAATGTGTCTATGTGAAATAAGGAGAACTGATTACAAAAACATTTCCTCTATCTGAGTTCCTTTCCATGAGATACAATTAAAACTATAGAAAGAAATAACTTTAAGAAGCATCTACTATGGAACTGGCAACAAATCCTTACTTCAAGAATTCCAGAAATGTCTCTCATTTTTGCAGCATTAGAAGTGTAAAAGAAGACCAGATGAGATGTAGAGATAGACAAGGGAGATAAGTCTGCCATATGCTATGATGTCTGTGTTATATACACTGCAAGAAAGTTTGAATATATTTTTAAATATATTTACTTCAATTCCTGCCCTGTAACTGCACTGTAAATATAGAATTGAATAAACTCCTCTTAACAAGATGAAGCCCTGTAAGAAGGAAATAAAGACTCTTCAACATTGAAAAGTTTTCCTGCATTGTTCATACAAAAGTTTTTGTCTGAGAACACAAACTAAATGAGAAAATTTGTGTAGTGCTGAATGTGGAAAGCCATAAAGCTTTGATGGTGAACGCCAACTGTGTCCTATGATAGTGGCTCATTGCTTCCTATGGAGAACCACATACTGTAAAGATGGCAATTGCAAATATGTTCCTCAAAATAATGTGTCAGGAAATGCTGATTGTACAACTTAGTTTCTTGATGGGGTTTTAGGTCCATATTTTCTTGTAGAAGAAGTCTTTTTTCCAAATAATTTTCTAAATTCGTTTGGCACATATACATGTAATAATTTTAATTTAAATAATGTAGATTACCATCACAAATACTAAATTGCAAGTAAATTTCAGACATCTTACTCTCTAGGACAAACAGTATGTATTCAAAAATAAGCCCATTTATTGAGATTCTTAAATTCAACAGTTTATTGTGGTAGAAGGTAACACGTAATACATTTCATTCTGTATTTTAATAATTGATTCAGAAGCCCAGTTTTTCTTCTGGGTACACTGCCCTCTGATACTTAGAAATGTAGTGGTACATGAACTCTCATCCTGGTGGAGTGACACCTTAGAAATGGATGTACTGCTCCCCTGTCTTTTTTCATAGTATAATTCTCAGGGGCTTAGAGGTTTCTCTGAAACTCCCTTACAATGTGCCATCATAGAAGCTAAAGTTTGTAAAGTAATCTGTGTACTCTTCTGTTATGCCTGTGTTCACAAATTAACTTTTAATTCATTCTTACAGTAATTATTTCAGGAAAGTTAATTAGAAGGCAGCTGTAGGATCATTTCCAAACCAGTTTTTTGTTATTAGTGTTTATTTAGAAACTTTTTTTTTGCCTTCTTTTTAGGGGTATGGCATAATTTTGTTCTTGCTGTTGCAAGTTTCATGGTTTTGTTTCTGCTGCCGGCCATTCTTTTCCCTTTCTATTACACGGGTGTTGGGGCACTTGTCACTGAGGTCGCAGAGGTAAGAGAGATATTTGCTGTTTCTATATTATATGCTTTGTGACCTGAAATGTACCTGTATCTCTTAATGTCACAATCAGATTTGGTCAGTGCAGCACTTTGCAGAATCTAATATATTGAACTTCTTGCTGTAAGTTTTCTTCTCAGTCTCATGTATTTTAGTATCAGTAAATAAAGGAACATGGTGTGAATAATGATAGACTAATCAGCATACTATAAAACTGTTGAGACATTTGAGAAGAGTTTGCAGGTTTATTTCTGGGGATTTTTTCTCTCTTTTTCAGTATTGGCACAAAGCAAATCTACCGGAAACTGCATTATCACTCCAGTTACTGCTATCTGTTTTTAATGTTAAAGATTATTTTGAGCTGATTTCCTTATTTGGTCAGCTGAAAGCAAAGTAGAGATAGACTTTTGGGATTCTGGAAAAGAATGATTTTTTTCTGACTTAATCAAATACAGCACAGTTGAATAGCAGAACTGAAATGATCCTTCTTGGATCTGAAAGTCAACTGATAAAACTCGGGAGAAAGTGACATTTATTATGTAATATTACCTTTGAAAGTATTGGTACACCTGCTTTCTTGAAAAGTTCAGAGTATTAATTTAAGTTACTTGAACTTAATATGTTATGATTTTTCTTACCATTTTAACCTGTATGAAAATAATTATTCAAATTTTCAGATGTCTCCAGGATACTTGGAGACTTCCCTTTCCCTCCCATTTCCCCCTATTTCCCACCATTTTTTAGTGTCTTAACCTAAAGATAGTATTCAGTAGAACTGTAAACAAATCCTTGTGGTTTTAACTATAGTAAAATGACTGACTTCACTGTTTTTCTCAGGATTCACCTGCCAATGGACCGAGAGGTCTTTTTGTGGGAGACCTTGTCACTAACCTACAAGATTGCCCAGTTTATAATGTGGAAGACTGGAATTCCTGTCTGGGAGACATTTCAGAGAAGTCACAGGTCGGCTACTGTGTAAGTGCAGCCACCCTACAGCAATTAAGCTTTCCAGCTAGAGGTATGACTTAAGGTGCTCTCCTCATTATTTTATATATTAATTAATTTATATTTTAATTTTATCATGTCTTAAAGACTATTTTGGATTTAGAATTTGTTGTTGGGGTCAGATTTCTTGTAAGTGAAGTCTGCTGTCCTGTTTTAAGCAGTTACCAATGTGCCATGCTGTTTTGTGGAAACTGAAAGTGAGGGAAGGCTAGATAGGAATTTCTCTTGTCTTTCAGTCATTCTGTACAAATACCCTGTATGATCTGCATAATAAAATTTCCTTCTTCAGGATATTGCTGAACGTGGTTCTCAGCAGTAGTACAATTATCTCTTATCTCCTCTAAGTTCTGTTAAATGGATCAACTCAGTGATCTTCTGCAGATGTAAATTCCACGGGTTACCTCACAGCTTTGATCAGCATGATGTTGCAAATTGTATGGTTTAACCCAATGATGTGCTTTATTATGGTCACTTCTTCAGATATGTCTCCCTATAGGGTTTTATGTCATTGCCCATAAACTCAGTTTTGTCTGGATTGCACATACTGCTTCTGGAAGTCAGTCTACTTCCTTCTGTTTCCATTTATACGTTAGAGTGCTTGTTGCTGTAAGGGCTTACCCCCAAAACCAAAAAAAAAAAGAAAAAAAAAGAACTGGACTAAACTAGAACGATAAACAAAAATCGAGTAGAACAAAAAGGAACAGTCAAGTTAAATTGACTGAGTGTCTTGTGACATGCTCTGAAGCTCTCTAAAGTTTCTTTCATGAAAGCATTCATGGAAACTGAATTCCAAAGGTAAGGGGCTGTTGCTGAGCAAAATCTATGTGATGCTATTCAGAGCTTTAAAATTGTCACTGCATTTTTCCATCATACTGGAAATAAACAGCAGGTCAGGCAACTCGACTGTCCATGGTTTTGATGCATAGTACTTTCGTGAGGCTGAAAAAGGAATTTTTTTTTTTTTTTTAGTACATAAAGAAAGTGATCTTATAGCTGGTACTAAGATAAATATTTAAACTGGAAACTAGTGGAGTATGGGTAAGAACCTGCTTTTAGAGATCTGACAGTTTGGATTATGCCCCTGAAGAGGAGGGCAACTTTGGCACCTGCTTGCAGCTGGGCAGGGATGGCAAGAACCAATTCTCAGATGCTGTAGATATATATATCCTCAGATTCTGCTGTTCTCTGAAGTGCAGTTTCAGAGTCATGGGTAATAAAACTGCATATTCTGCAGATGAACCAGTCCCATTTAGAGTGACATACTAGAGGCTTAATGCTGGAGACTCAATATTGCTTCCAAGCCTGGTTGCTGTGTTGTGTTAGCAGCACAGTGTCCTCACTGCTGCCTTCTAATCAGACCAGTCTGTCTGCATTTTTGGAGTCATAAGCCTCCAGCAGTGAGAAATATTCCTCTGAAATTAAAAGAACTCTGGTCTCCAGCAGTTGTCATTTGTCAAAATCTTGACAGTTCACAATTTGACATAAATACAGAATATTGATAAAAATGTATATAGCAAATAGACTCCATCTAGTTGACTATAAAACAAATGGAGAGTGAACTATCTGAGTATGAAGCTAGAGAAAAAACAGTGCCCTAAGGATCTTCTTGAGATTAAAAAAAAAAAAAAAAAGTGTTTTCAATGTAGTTTATAAGGAAACTAATATCATGGTCATTCACTATTCAAAAATATATGTCGTTTCTTAGCCTCAGGGTACTTGAAAAAAGGTTTGTACAGTACAGTGCATGCACCTGTAAGCCCCAGGCATACAGCTCCGTGTCAGTGGACTGCAGGTTATGCAGTGATAAATCAGCAACCAGTATCCCAGGCTTGATGTGCTTAAGGAAGGGACTACAGTTGCTGTGATACAGATCCTTACTGTGACCATTCTTGTGTGTGTGTGTGTGTTTAAGCTGTTGCTGGACAGTAAGTTAGGCTTAATTCATTTAAAGAGCATATGTACAAAGGTTCTTTACCAAGTTAAATCATGGTTTAAAACATCATTTATTCACTGCTGCAGCCTTCAAGGCTTGGAAAGCTTTCAGAATCTGAGTCTTGTAAAGGCTTTCATGATTTAAAAAGTATGTTTTGAGTCTTGGCCATTTCCATAGCCAGCCAGTGAAATCAGTACAGTAGTAGCTAACAAATTTCTATTCCAAACGTTGGTGTAGGTTAGGGGCAATGGATATAAAAGTGTTTTGCAACTTGTAATGCTCAAAATATTGCAGTAGTAGATCCCCAGTATCTCAAGGAGATTCCTTAAGGTGAAAAAATCAGTATGTGACATGATCGAAATCATGTAACATTCACACATATTGGTGGTGAAGCTTTATTTTTAGTTATGACTGAGCCTCAGCTAGGCTGTATGAATTACTGTAATTCTTGAAGGACATAGGATGATTGTTTTACTTCATTCAGAGACTAATTTTTTTCAGGAAGTTACTATAATACTGATTATTTGCTCTATGCCTATGTTCTTTAGTCTACAGAAGACTTGATGGCACAGTTGAATGTTGTAGTAACAACAGCCTCACAGACATTTGCTTTTCATACAGCAATAAGTTGGACAGCCATCTGGTGAGTTACTTTAAACTGCTCATTCTCTTTGGTAAATCTAAATTTTTTTATATTAAGTTAGAAATATTTACTGACACTTAGGCAGCATACTCAAGAATATCTACAGTTTGTAATAAAGGTATACATGTATACTATTCTCCCAATTATAGCTTAAAAAACCACAAAATATTAGTTTTGATTTTTCCCATAGTCAAACAGGGGGTCTCTGGAAGAATCATAAAAAATCTTAGACACCTCATTCCTTTAGGCAGAAGATCACCTCAGTCATTTTCAGTATTCTGGATGCACAATACTGGTGAGAAAAAACAGCTTTTGAGAAGAAGGTGAAATTGCTTATTTTGGTGTTTCAGTCTTTAAAGGTATTGAGCACTACATGGAAAGCAAAGCCCTGGACTATCAGTTCAGTTATTTTGTCTGAAGCCAGCAGTGCTACTCCCTAAATTAAAATAAAAACATGCAGGAGAAGGTCCTAGAGATTGCCCAGTTTCTCAAAATGAGGGGCCATACTTGAGTATTTTTTCACCATGTTGATGTTCTTGTCACATAGAAACATAAAGTTTCTCTGTAGGATTTTGACTTACTCCCTTATAAAAGGGTTTAGCATTGTTCCAGTGCCTAAAGGGGCTACAAGAAAGCTGGAGAGAGACTTTTCACAGGGGCATGTAGTGATAGGACAAGGGGGAATGCCTTTAAACTGAAAGAGGGCAGGTTTAGATTAGATATTAGGAAGAAATCCTTTACTGTGAGGGTGGTGAGGCACTGGCACAGGTTGCCCAGAGAAGCTGTGGATGCCCCATCCCTGGAAGTATTCAAGACCAGGCTGCATGGAGCTCTGAGCAGCATGGTCTAGGGAAAGGTGTCCCTGCCCATGAGTGGGGTTGGAATGAGATATCTTTAAGGTCCCTTCCTACCCAAGCCATTCTAGGAGTCTATGAAAATACAGAAATGTTTGTTAAAATACGTGTTCCATACTGACAGTGGTGGAATATTTCTGTTCATTATAAGCAAAAGAGTACAAGAATCAACTGTGTAAACTTTTCTACATGTACCAGTTTATTATTCTTCTGAACTCTAGTGATAAATACCTGAAGAAATTCAAATAAATTTGTTCCAAATCTAGTATGTTTACAGTTTCTACAGTGGTAAACTTCCCACTCCAGGGTGTTTTTGTGGTACTTAACCACTAAGAATTGAACACATTCCAGCAATTCATTGGAAATATGGCAGTGGCAGCAAGATTTTATACATCACTATCCCTTTGAGCCTTGGCATTCTTGAGCTCATAGCTGCTACTTATAAACAGAGGAGAAATAAAAACATTCAGAAGCCTGAGACCTTGTGGCTTTCAAGTGTCCTTAGACTGGCTGTGAGTTTTTGAAAAATTATTTTAAATGGTCTTCGCCAGCTATGCAGCAGTTTTTGAAGTGTGTCTTCTCCCTCTCACTAGATTAGAAGGAGTTTGTGTCGAGGTTAATGGTGAGGGTCTGACACTCATGCATTTATGGGGAGTGCAATGATCAGGCTGAGAAGGTAGAAATGACTGGTTTTTTTCCTCCTAAGACAAACAGTAGATTAGGATTCCTTGTTTCTGTTTTTAAAACAAAAGGAAAAGTGTCACTGAGATTTTACAAGAGATGTGAAGGGGAAAACTAATTTCCTGTTCCCTTCTGCTGTACTGTCTTTGGCC
>NW_008236965.1:3397122-3406043 GCF_000691975.1 Corvus brachyrhynchos | reverse complement strand
TGGAGCACAGCAGTGCATTGAACATCCTGTGTTCATCTTAGTTGAGAATGGTTTCTTAGCTATCACTCACCTGGTAGATTTGTTGGTTTCTTTGCTAAAATTTCAGCTTGAACAGGTAAGTCACTAGGATGTTGATACAGGCTCTGTCCTTTAGAAATCACTGAACTATGTTTAGATGCCATGATTTTTTGTTGTGCATGTGTGTATCTTTCTAGAAATTCTGGTTTGCTTTTATTTTGGTATATGTATGCACCCTCCCTTCCACATTGCACAAAATATGGAATGACTGATTGAATATGTATCAGGTAGAGATTCTTCAGGATTTGACAACAAAAAACTAGGAAAAAATCAGATTTCAGCACTTCATTGGCTTATATCAGTGAGACATGTCTTTGCTTTAAAAAGGCATATATAGTTCCTTTTATTTTGATCTGTTGGAAAATACCTTTACCTTTCATAATCTTTTTAAATGCCCTTTGCAGTATGCCTGTCTGCCAGCACGAAAAATTATTGAAGCCAGCAAGGTTTGTCGAACCAACGTGGACTGCCATAAGGACTTTGTTCCAAGCTTTTGTGTAACTCCTTCTTTGGAGAACCAAACAAGGCTAATCAGGGTAAAGCATCCACCCCATATTGACATGCTATATGTAGGACACCCCATGCATCTTCAGTATACAGGTTGGTATTATTTATTGAAAGTTTAGCAAAAACAATCTCTAATATGGTTTTCTTTGCCTGGCTGCTTAAACAAGGTCTTGGAGTGCTTCTTAGTTGATTTGTTTAAAGCAGAATGCATTTATTGTTACAGCCAGTGGAGAGACATGGACTACTCAGGCCTAAAATGAAATGTGCACAGTGCAATGAGTTACGAAGGTAATAGAAACCATGTGTGGTATGAGATGGTTGTTTTTTCAGAAAAGTATGAAAGGGCTATTTCTAGAATAGATCTTATTCAGGTTAGTAATAGGAACCAGGTACCTGCATTTTCCTAACACATAAATGTCTCAAAATGCTATTGTAAAATCTGTAGGGCACCTTGCTCCAACACTTTGCCTGGAATTTTAGAATGACTGCTTAAATCATACCTAATAACCAAGTACCTGCGACAGATTGCCGTGACTACTGAGCCACAAGTGTTTTCACAACAGTTTTTTCCTTATTTATTTTTTCATTTGACTGCTCTAAATTAAATAACATACAACATTTGCTAATACATTGGAGCAATGGTGTTTTCGTTGGTGTTTGCTCCTGAACAGTAATTCTGCAAAAGAATTGAACCTGCCGGTCTTCCAGAAGTTGAAAAAGAATGTTGTTACCTTTAAAGTGGTAGTTCTTCTTGAAGAAGTTACTTAGTGAAAATACTGTTTGCATACATGTAGGAATATAATTGTGAGGTGATTTACCCTTGGAATTCTACATAGAATGTATTAATTTGAAAGCTAAAAGCTTGATTTTATTACTGACTTCACCGCAAATGCAATCTGTGCTCTATGTTCCCTTTGGAAAAACGCCAGACCTAAAATGATAGGACCATGGCTTGGGTAGCAGGCAGTCACTGTACAATCGTAGAGTTTCATGGATTCCAATGGAACAACTAAATATTTCAGACTTAGCTTTGCACTGTACAATACTGACTGGGGCCAACTGGTTTGGTGTGCTTTTTTTTTTTTAAATGTGACTGATCAGAATGTGGTAACTGGTTTTTTAGTTAAAATAAAATATAATTTCTTTTGCTACTGTGTGAGCTTTGAAATAGGAATATGTTTTGTAGTGAAATGAAATGCCTTATTCTTTAGTGTGATCTTTCTGCCTGCAGGAAGCATTACTTTTTAGAGTAGTGCTACATTTAACACTCAACACGATACGGGAATTGTAGTACTAGTACTATGACTTTATTTTCTCTAGAAATGTCACTAAAGTAATGTTTGAATAACATTCTAAGATTATGCATGTATTATTTTCTGCTTAGGCTTGTATTGTTGTCATGTTAGTCCTGATTTATGGAGAAACAGTAATTATTTCGTATTTTCGTTTGAAGATAACTTCCAGATAACATTTTTTTTTTTAAATGTGTTAGCTACTTAGAAGAAATAGCCTCTACAATTTATTTCTGTTAAATCTTTACGTTGTCTCAAATTAAAGTATACTAGCAAAAATATTTTTTGTTGATATGGAGGCTATATATAGCACTTGTTTCCAGTATTTAAAAAATAGCAAAACTGTAAAGAATTATAATCCTAAATGAACTTACAGTGACAGAGATTTGGCCAAAACTAAAACAGAAAAATGATTAGGAGTGCATGTTGTTTGGGACAGACACATTGATAAATGCTTTTAATTAGCATTCTTTCTGTAAAAAGTATCTAATGTTATCCAATATAAATTCATACTGTCGGTTTAATACACATGGTATTAAGTCTTTTAAACTTTTCTTATTGCAGCCCAGTTATGCTCTAGAGGCTCTTCCTGTGTTGGACAGTTGATATGTAAGGTTGAAATGGAGGGCCCTGTCAGTACTGCCATGCAAATTTGCAGTGTTTCTTCTTTATTATGTATGAGGGGTTTTATTCCCTCTTGTCATTTCTAATACTGCAACATTTTTGCTTCCTTCTCCAGCCCTTGTTGGTTGGGAAGAGTCTGATGACTTAAGATTTGTGTTGGGAATTCACACTACTTGAGGAAACATATCCCTGAGTGTTACTCTTGTCCATCATGGACCAAAACCTGTAAGATTTCCTTCATGAAAAGAAGACAGAATTTACCTAGAAGATAATTTCCTCAAGATGGACCAGTTTCCTACTTCTGTTGTATCCGAGTCTTCTGAAAAAAAGAAGCCACTTCCTGGCTTTGGGGATGTTTATGAGCAACAACAGCCATAACCCATGATGAAGGCCTTTCTGGTACAGCCTGTTCTCTCAGCATTTCCATGCTTGTTCGTTACTGCTGAGGATGGTCCTTCTTTGCCTTTAACCCATGTTTAAAGGGTTACACATACAGTTCTTCTGGAGACCACACAGAAATTACTCATGCCATGCTGTCTGTCTCTTCCACAGCATACATGCCCCTTCCCCCACAAAGAAGTTTGGAATAGGTCTTTGGTCAACCTAGTCTTCAAGTCACTTCTAATTAAAATTGTATCTGTTGTGAATTCTTCTCAATATTTGCCAACACCATCTAGCATTAGCCAACAAAAGAAATGTTATTTCCAGGTCAAAGAATTGTTTAATTAGAGTGGGAAAACAATGACTGTTTTCTCTCACCCACGCTCATTGCTCTTCACCTCTTCCCAGCAGTGTCTTTTTGAAGACAAGCCTGGGGACCATAATTTCTGTAATTCTTTTGTTATTCTTCAGAGGACAAATTCACGTACTGCCATTAGGTTTGGTCCTTACAACCAGTAAATGTATTGCCTCATGTTACAGTCTCTAGAGCTCAGTCCAGCAACTTCCTGAAGTTTCTTTGTGTTTGAAGCTTGCTTCAGCAGTAAGGTTTGGAGTTTAGATCCATGTCTAGTGGCTGTCAGTGACAACAGTTTATTGTAACAAAATGGGAAGATCAGTGATCCATTCTCAATGTAGGTGTAACTCCAGGCTCAGGATGGTGACTTGGTAGTGGCCATTAAGGTGTTTGTCAAGAGGCAGTCAAGCTTTGAAACTACAGTATTTTGCAGTGTATGTCTTTTGAAACCTTTGAATACACTGGGTGCCTCAGCCATTTTGCTATTTTGGCTCATAAACAGGAGTTTTGATCAGATGTTCTGATACCAGCCTTCAACTTGTCAAGTTTGCTTCGGATATCACTTGACCTGTGTGTACAGACAAACTGGATAATGTGAGGCTGGAGAGCAGCCCCACAGAAAGACATCTGAGTGTCTTGGTAAGCAGCAAGCTGAACATGAGCCAGCAGTGCCCTGGCAGCCAGGAGGGTCAGCTTTGTCCTGGGGACATCAGGGACAGCATCGTCAGCCAGGCCAGGGAGGGGATTGTCCTGCTCTGGTCTGCACTGGGGCGGCCTCACCTCAAGTGCTGGGCGCAGTTTTGGCTGCCACAATATAATAGAGATGTAAAAGCCATTAGAGACCATCCAAAGGAGGGCTACGAAGATGGTGAAGAGTCTAGACAGGAAACCATTTGAGGAGCACCTGAGGTCACTTGGCTTCCTCAGCCTGGAGGAAACCTCATCATGGTCTACAACCTCACAAGGGGAAGTGGAGGGGCAGACACTGATCTCTTCTCTCTGGTGACCAGTGACAGGACCCCAGGAAATGGGCTGAAACTGTGCCAGGGGAGGTTTAGGTCAGGTATCAGGAAAAGGTTCTTCACCCAGAAGGTGGTCAGGCAGTGGAACAGGGCCCCCAGGGAAGTGGTCATGGCACCAAGCTTAACAGAGTTCAAGTAGCTTTTGGACAATGCTCTCAGGCACATGGTGTGACTCTTGGGGATGTTCTTTGTAGGGCCAGGAGTTCGATTTCGTGATCCTTGTGAGTCCCTTCCAGCTCTGGATATTCTGATACTGTGCAAATACTTGTGTGAAAACTCTCCCTTTTATTCAGACAAAAAGAGCTGATCCCTGAAGCTGTTGGTCATGTTTCTGTCAGCCCAACCCCTACCCTGGCAGGCCCCCTTCAGCTTTGTCTGGAGGGCTGGGCCAGCAGGTTTGGGGGTGGAGGTGGCTGTTTCTGTTGTGGCTGGGGCTGGGCAGTTTCCACAGCTGCTGAAGGGCAGCCGAGGAGGGGCAGGGGAAGGACAGCTCAGGGATCAGATGTGTGAGTTTCTCAGGGCTACTACAGTGGCAGACCAGGTTCAGGTGAACTGGGCTGGCTGGCTGAGGCTGCGATCCGGCCGGGGTGCTCTCCAGCGAGACGCCTGTGGAGAGAGGAGGTGGCTAAGCTGCAGGTGAGACACAGGGACTCTCCTGCACAGCAGGGCCCAGAGCTGGCAGGGCTCACCGCTGCACACCTTGGCCAGGGCACCACCAAGCAGGGATATTCCTCCAGGCAGGTTCGCTGGTCTGCAGTAGGTGCCAATGCATCTCTTGCTTTCTAGAGCAATATCACCCCTCACTCTTTTTCGTCCTGACTTTGTTTTGCTTCTGCCTGACACTCATGCAAGCTGTTCTTGTCCAGGCAGGCTCAGTTTGAGCAAACACTGGCTCCAGTCCAAGTAGGCTCCCCAAGAGAAGACCCAGAAATTAAGAGGCCAGTTAAAGCTGCTGACAGCTGCAGAAGCCTCAGAGGAGTTTTTCGACCAACCACTAGCTGCTGCACAGCAGCCTGACTAGAAATGCTTTGTGGCTGTGAGCTGCCTTTGAAGGAAGCAGGAGCTATGGGGGGGATCTGTGACTCACCGTTTTCTCTCACACCACCAGCAGATTGCGAGAGAGCACATCAGTATCCCAGCTGGCACGGCAACCAGGACTATCACTATGCCTATCATACAGCCTGCTCCATGACAGAAAATACTTTCGATGTGCTCACGGGCATTAGGAACTTGTTTGGTCATTTCTCCAGCCTTTTCTGTGAGAGCAATTCCAAATGTTAGCCTGTCGTCTGCCAGTTAACCACTGGTGAACTTGCAGCACATTTGATATCACCAGAATGTTCTCTTGTTTTCTCCCCAGTGCTGGTCCTGGAGGCACACTCCCACCCCCCGGGGACAGGCTGTCCCTTGAACAGAGCTCAAATGGTCAGGAGGAGAGCACAGTGGGGAGCACTGCTGCTTGGCCAGTCACTGCTTTGACAAAAACTCATTAGGCGGTTCCACCTGCAACTCTCCCTCTCTGGGCCAGCTCCCACACCCCAACGGGATGGAGTCAGGCCCTCACAGGAGACACTTAAAGCTTGCTTTCCCTGTCTGCCCTTTCTCCAGCATGAGCACCCCTTGCAGCCACTTGCACGTTTCAGGATGTGTCTCCCCATAAGGGATCCCAGCAGGACTGCTCAGTACCTGACTGCTTTGAGTCTGCTTGAGGAGATTCAGCAGCTTTCTCATTCTGTTTTTCTCCGGACTTTGGCAGCACTGCCAAAAAGCAGACACGGGTAAAGCCTCTGCATGGCTCAGGCATGGAGGACGCAGGAGGATGGGGAGGTTCCCTCTAGCTTCCCTGCCCAATATGCAAGTCAGAACACTGATCTGGACCTCAGCTCATGAGAGGGATCCTGCTCGGGGCTACCTTTGTGCTTTGGTCATCTGGGTACTCAGGGCAAGCTCTGGGATGAAGCTACAGAGGGAGCTATGTTTGTGCAAGAGTCCTGTTTCTCATTGTCTCTGTAATGGGATCCAGATATCTTGAACCCAACACACTTTCAGCTCAGTTGCTGATGTGACATGCAAGAGTAGGCTCTGGGGAAAGAGCCTGCTGCCACACAGCCGTCTTGTGCTGACCACAGGACAGCAATTACCTGGCCATGCCAGTGGCTGGCATCCGCCTTGGAATGAGCAACTTGCATTTCTTATGGAAGGAAGATTAAAAGGTAAATATATCTTCCTCCAACTAACTTACCTGTGCGATTACGCATGTGTTTGACGACTGAAGATTTCAGCAAGCCATCTTAAAGAAAATTGCTCATTACTAAGCTATTGACACATTGGTGATAATTATTCTTTCAAAGGAAGGAACATTGAGAACTTACCTGCTCCGGGCTCGCCCAAGGGCTCCAAACCATCTTTCTGCCAAGCTGCCACAGAATCAGCTAGAGACTCAGCTAGGAGCAAGCACAGAGAAATGTTTCCGTTGCATGTTGGGATCTTCTGCTTTTGTGTACAGAAGCACTGGATGGGGGGTCAGGTAGCAACGTGGGAGCCAGATGTCAGTGGATTGCCAGAGCTGCAGAGGAGGACCCAGGGACCTCTGAGCTGGCAGCTCAGCACTCTTTAAACACAATGTGCAACACCCCTGGAGGAGAGATGGACTTGGGACTCTGTTGGCAGGAGAGCGCTCACAGAGAGGAAACCCTCAGTAAAGCACTGGAGGAAAAACCATCTTCTTGGTGAGAAGACCCCACTAGCCCATGAAAGGCTGCACCAGTGCTGGCAGCTTACCTGCTTCCTGTGATTTCTGTGGAGCATAGTTGGCAGCCCCAGGATGCAGGACCATCAGGAGGATGAGGAGGGAGAGGAAAAGATGGTGGACAAGCGCCATGATCCCCTTTCCACCACACAGTCAGGGATGGGGGCTGAGCAGTTGGTTCTTATGGCCAGTGCAGTGCCATGGGGCTCTGTGACCTCATGGACCCTGCAGTCAGGGCACAGCTGTGTGGGGATGGTATTCAGGGAGCAGGGCTGTGTGGGGCTGGCACTCAGGGTGCTTATGGACAGCTGCTGGAGTCCCCTGGGCCTGTGTGACCTCATGGCCCTGGAATGAGCGGGCAGCCAGGGTGCGGCTGTGTGGGGATGGAACTCAGGGTGCTCCTGGGAAGCTGCCCTCCCAGGTAGGGGAGCACATCCCATAGGGCAGCTCCACCCACGGGCTGGGACACAGCCTCCCCACAGCAGGATCAAGTACACCTCCTACAAGTTTGCAGACAATGCCAAGCTGAGTGGTGCTGTTGGCACACCTGAAGGATGGGAAGCCATCCAGAGGGACCTGAGCAAGCTTGAAAAGAACCCTCATGAGGTTCAATAAGACCAAGTACAAGGTCCTGCACCTGCACTCAGGCAAGCTCCTGTGTCAAGCTGCAGAAGGCTGTGGTGTCTGCTTGGTTAACCAGTGTAATTTTTAAAATAAGGCTAAATGAGTATTTTAATAAAATATTGCATTTAGTTGATTAATTTTTTGTGTAGAATAGATATAAGGGAAAAATACTGTATCTTTGGGGCTTTTTTTGTGGTTCAACTATATTTTTACTGTCACAGCTTGATACTAAATACTGCTAGACAAACACATAGAATGTTTCAAAGAACTTTGCAGTTGTATCTCTTATAATCAGTGACTCATCATACAGGCTTTCTTCTAGAAAGAGATTAGATACAATGAAGAAATTCTTCAATAAATATAGTGAGGCACTGAAACACATTGCCCATAGAAATGGTGGATGCCCTGTCCCTGGTAGTGTTCAAGGCAAGGCTAGATGGGGCTTTGACCAACCTGGTCTAGTGGAATATGTTCCTGCCTGTGACAGGGAGATTGGAACAAGATGATGTTTAAGGTCCCTTCCTACCCAGATCATTCTATGATTCTGTGATTGACTTGGATACCTCTGACTTTCTGATCTGGGTAGTGTCCAGGGTTTGTCTGTTGTGTTCTTCACTCAGTTGTCCAACAGATTTATTTTCTCCCAGTTCCCTTAAATCAAAGGTTGGTCTTAAGCTTTAAGAAAAAACATGACTTTCAAGCGCACTGGCAATTTTGATACTGAAAAGTTCTCTGCTTGTTGCCACATCAAACCCATTCTTTTTTCGGTTCTCCTTGCTATCCATGTCTTTCCAACCCATGGTGTGATTGCTGGCTGGACTTATCAGAAGGGCATCTGCTAACAGAAGTAAATGTCTTTATGTGACCAAATGGACTGTTCTCTGCCTTACGTGACTTTAGAATACTTTCCCTCACCTTTGTTGCTGTGTCCTTGAATTCTTTATCAAACCTGAAGAAATCTGATCTCACTCTTAAGTAAGATATACTTAGCAGCACTTTTGGTATGTTCTGTTCCCAGTGTTCTCTTAGCCTATTGTCGTGGGTTTGGTTTGTAACCGGGAGGAAACACCAATTTAGTGTAGTGGTTTGGTCCAAAATACTCATTACTGTTTATCTTCTGTGAGATAAGAATTAGGAGCAATGCAAAGCAGGCACCAAACTTAAAAGAATATAAAGAAGTTTATTAACAGACCTTAAAGAGGAAAGGAAAAAAAAAAATTATACCACCTTCAGAACTCTCCTCCTCCCCCCACCTTCCTCCCTTCTCCCACTGACAATGTAAAAAGACA
>NW_008236965.1:3366492-3396422 GCF_000691975.1 Corvus brachyrhynchos | reverse complement strand
CGGGCCCGCTGGCCCCCACACGGGGCCCGCAGCCACCTGTCCCAGCGCCGGAAACAAGAGAGAGCTTGGAGGGGGAGTTTGCCTATTCTTAAATGTGGATCACAGAGGTGGTCACAACTTTAAGTGGCTTAGAGAATTGTCCATATTCAAACTGGCCAGCTGATAGGTTCTATCAGTTCCCAGAGGAAACTGTAAGCACCCCTTAGCAAGGACATCCCTTCCAGGACTATGCTTGCTAACCTATGACACCTATGGTTAAAATTTCTCTAAGGGTCAGTTAAACTGTTCCTTTCCCAAGGGATGTTTGTATTGAGTGGGGTTTGATCTCTTGCCTTCAAATATCTCTCTGGAGGTATGTATTTCTTATGGCTATAACTTTTCTCCACGTAAGTAGGGAAAATTCAGGCCATTGTGGCTGGCAACTCACATCTAAAGTTGTACTTCAAAGACAGCAAGAGTATTGGTGGTATCGTGCAAGTTTATTATCAAGGTGATTTTCTAATTCTGCATCAATTTACCCTAACCTCTTCCTTCTGGGGGTTAGACTTCTCTGTGCCTTCCTTTTAGTAGGAAAGGTGTCTTTCCTGCAGCTGTCACAGAGGATTTCAAACAGTCCTTGGTGCTGGCAGACTCAGACTGCTACCCAGATGGAACTGCCCTTTACTAACAAAGTGCCTTCTGGCAGGTCTCAAACCACCACACTTTCCTTGAAGAATCTCTCAGAAACATTTGACATGCAGTCAACTGAAGGTTCATGTACACCTTCAAGGAACAGTGTGTACAGTAATAAAGTATTTCAAGATCCTGTGGTCCTCGACACTGCAATTTTCCAGTCACAGTTTTTAAGAAGGATGGCAAGTCCCCCCTCCCAGGTTTTTAAGTTGCACCAAGTTCTATCTTGAAGTCACTTACCATCTGAACACAGAAGAGAAGCCACTTACACACTGGCTGACTGGTGTTGTGTGATGCAGCTGTGCATTCCCTTGTAGCCTTTGCTTTCTCAGAGGGACTCCACAATTCTGCTCCCCATCTCCCCTACTCCTGTACACCATGAGCTTGGCCTCAGGTTAGGGAGATCTTCTGCAGGTACTGCAAGGGAAGATTTTTCTGGCCTTCAGAGAAAATACACGTGTGCAACCACAGTATGCATGTGGACTGCATATGTTGAAAAAGTCTGGTAACTTTTATAATCTCTTTTCTTTGAAAAGTACTGGAATCACACAGTGGGGTCTTTATGACTGAAGATGCCTCTGAAAATATGTATTTTAGATCTAGTTTTACTGAAATACTAACTGTGCTTTGTGTAGTGACTTTACCGTGATAGTGACCATGTTTAAGAAAAATGTAACAGCTGCAGTCTTGTAAAAACAAAAAACAAGCAGACCCTTATTGTTTATTTGTCCTTCAAGGTCATTTCCCATGTGATTTTTCTGCAAAATTATAATCTAAAGCTCATAATGTTATAACCCTGGAATGACTTTTCATGCTTTGTGTATCTTTTTATTTTCATTTCAGTAAGTCTCAGCAGTTTTGTACCACGACAAAACTTTCTAAGTATCGACATGCCTGTGGTGATAGAGACGTTTTGCAAGTATCCTTTGAAGTATGTTTGTTCTTTTAAGGTAAGCAGGGAACTGTTTAGAATTTAGTGACCCAGCGAAATTTCAGTTGGATATCATTCTAGACAGGATGCCGTGAAATATTTCTGTAGACATTTGACATCTTTATCCCATCTCTGCATTGATTATTGTCCCTGTGCCAAGCTAAAAATGAAACCTCTAACTTTCTTGAGCTTAAGAGCGTATTTTTGGTCAGTGCTTTTTTAACTCTTGAGGATGAGCCTTAACAGATGTGACAAGAGAGCCAAAGTAAGCTTGAATTTAAGTCAGGAAAAATTAGATGTTCTTGCTAGCATTGCAATATCAGGGTTGTATTATTTTTGTGGCATTATACTGAACTAAATAACAGGATATGGTTGGGTTTTTTATTTTTTTTCTTCAAGAGAAAAGAAAATAGCTATTCAAAAAACAGGATAATGTGGTTAACACTTGCTTATTCGTGAACAAGATTATATATATACACATACATATAGATTAGTAGACTTGAATGTGGCTAATGTTGGAACCTTTAGCCTTAGAAACTGAAATGTTCATGTGTGGCTATAGAATAATTAAACTATGTAGTTCAGTTTAATAACTAGTCCATAGAACTAGAGTAAAGGTACCACATAAGCTCTCATTTTCTGGGAACACATCAGGGTTCACGCTGCCCCAGCTGCTTTCTGACTCATGTCTTCTTGCCTGGCCACTGAGGATGGAGGTAGGTACTGCAGTTAGCAAGCCTTTACCAACAGTAAAAATTATCTACCCATCCCTCGTTCTCACGTGCACACACACGTACAGAAATCCACCCAGATTTCTGGCTGACAGGTAAGTAGGAGAGATAGGTCAGATTTCTGATTATATTTTAGTCATTTACTAGGGAGTGTTTTGGAAAATACTGCTAATCATGATTTCATACTTGAGTATAGAATACCTTCTTAGTTCAGGCATGGTGTCAGAGCTATAACCTTCCTCCAAAAGCACACAAAGCAAGCAAAGAAGATGGTGGTTTTTCTGTCTCCTGCTTTCACTCAAGTTGTGAAGAGTGCAGGTTTAAGTATCCAAACTTAGCTCTTAAAAAAATAAAAATCTGCAAGGGCAATTCTCTGAGCAGGTACGTTATGGTGTAAAACTAATTTTACTCATATAATTTCTGTGGAATGGCAGCTAGAAAATTAACCTTCATATGTCTCTCTCTGCATACTAGAAATAAAATACATGTATCTTTTTTTTTTTTTACTTTTTTTTTACATTTTCTCGGATATTCTTATGAACCTTAACTAAATTGAACCAGGTACCTCATCTCACTATCAGGAGCACTGGCAGTTATCAATGCTGTACCCTGCTTTGCTTTGGATGGTCAGTGGATATTAAATTCCTTCCTGGAAGCCACGTTGAGCTCCCTAATTGTAGAAAAACAAAACAGAGAGCTTGTTGGCTTTTTAATTTTGCTTGCTGGAAGTGCACTTTTGGCTGCCAATGTTGCACTGGGACTTTGGATGGTGACAGCACGATAGGACATTGGATATTCTTCCATCAGTTCTCAAAGTACACAGAAATAATGAATCCATTGCCTTTTAAAATTTGTCCAGTACTGAGATTGAAATAATTCCCTTAAAATGACACTGAAAGAACAATCAACTGGTGGTTGCTGTTTTAATTTAAAACTTTACAACACCATGCCTGTGGTCATGGGAAATCTAATAGGAAAAAGTAGGAGCCTTTTTATTTACTCTTTAAGCACTGTATTAATTTCGGAGAAATTGCATTTTAAGATTTCATAGGAAAAAATCAGACTTCATTAATTCAGATCTTGAAATAAGGGAATTATTTTGCCTCAAATTTTTGTAAAGTGGGAGGAAAAAACAGTTTTATTTTATAATTTTAATAATTTATTAATTAATAATTAAATTTAATTTTATTTTATAATTGTCAAGAGATCTGTGTGGGCTCTGATCATTTCTCAATCAGCATAGTCTTCAGTGACTTGTTTTGGCTTTTCTAGCCTGGTATTCCACCAAACTGGATTCTAAGAAGCCCTAAAGTGTGGTCTCAAAATGGGGAAAAGCTAGGTAAATGCATACCATGTGTTAATGGGGGAGAGCAGCCATATGGGTTAGTGGCTTTCCTTTTCACCTGGCCAAAATGACTGGAGGAACGTCGTCCTCAGGATGTAGATGAGAAGTGCCAATGTCTGCTAAAAATGAAGCATGTGGGAGGATACCAAAGCCCACATTTGTGTTGCTTACACTTTCAGTTGTATATTATCATACGCAGCTGAAGTTTTTTTAAAGGCAATATTTGTCAGCAATAGCTACAAGATAACTGAAATTTAGTTTCTGAGTGCTGAAGTATGTTGTGCATAGTTTTCCTAAGTGATATGTAATGTTTGTGGTGTTTTACTCAGAAAATAATACTGTATTCTACCTGTTCACAGTTGAAAGTGAAACCTATTGTTTTTATGGTGTCTATCCTCCAATGCTATGCATGTAATATGTACAGTAACTCACTGATGATTTTCTGTATTTCAAAGGGTTGTTTTCCTTTGCTAGGATTCATTCTGTTCAAAGATAGCTAACAAAGATATTTAGCTGAAGCTGGTCTTACATATGAACTATTTAGAGGAAGAGTATGATTGTGATTTGAACTATTTAAATATTTGGCTTTGCTTTCTGAGATGAATACAGACCATATCTTTGTTCTTAAATGAACAGTGGAAGAACAGTCAGTATTTTACTGACTGAAGTATGTCTGACATGCTTTGAAGCCCTTTAAGTCTGTAGTATTTTGTACCCAGTAGGATTATATATTGAATGTCTTGTCCTCCTGTGATATATTGCTTAGTTTATATATAACAGGTTCAATCAGAGCCTTGCCTCAATATAGGCTGATATTTGAACAAAAACGTTTTAGTTCGGGAGCCTCAATATTTGAAATAGGAAACTTTAGAAAATACCCTGCAACTTCTGCCTCATACAGTGCTCCCCACAGGAGCTGCTGCAGCTCAGAGTTCCTTTACAGAAACAGCCTTTCCGTCAGGAGCTAAAGTGGAACCTAAGCTCATGGATCCTGGCTTGCAGGGAGTACTGAAACATCCATGACCAGGTAAAATAGATTCTTTTGGCACCTGAGGTGAAAGCCTGGGTAATTTCAAAGTGGGGCTGAGCCCAGTTCCTGGTGCTACTGCACAGATTCATAACTGATGTTTGCATTTGCCCACTGATGTGTACTTTTGCACAGTAGTTTTCACACTTAAGATGGACTCCTTTCTTAAGACGATGCAAGCAGTAATGAGAGACCATGTTTATTTATTTGTTGTTGGCTGGTTTACATCCCTTTCCAGTGCTGCCACAGGCTGGGTGGGCCCTTGAAGTTCACCTCTCTGGGGTGGCTGGCCTGTGCCTCTCCTTTTCAGTCATTTCAACCCAGGCAAATTGGGATGGGTCCTGGTAGGAGAGAGTAAATCCTCCAATCTAGTGTGAGCTCGTCCCTCTGGGGACCATTAAAAGTAACACAAAGTGCAAGAAAGAAAAAACAAACTACACCCTGTAAGTCTAACTTGTCATCACTCCTGGAAACATACAGAGGTTTCAGAGTAGCCGTTCTGATGGGCCACTCTGCCATCCCTCTGTGGACAGGAGGGCAGGAGCAGCCTGGTCCTTGCCCAAGGCCTGGCTCTAAGGCTCTCTTCCAGACTGCTCTCTCGCCTCAGTGGCTGTTTACTGATCTGAGCTCTTCCTTTCAATGGCTCTGTGACACTTTCCTCTGTCTCATCCAATCTACATTCCAAAAAATTAATTTGCACTTGGAAGTTTAATGTAATTTAGTAAGGCAGGATATTTACTTTCAAAACATGTCAAGTCTGATATTTATTTATTCATGTTGACTACAATGGCTTGGAACAATCCTTCAGCATAGTGCCTCTCATGGAGATGTAGGCAACAGATTTAGAAGAACCCAAAGCTTCTGAATTGGCATGCACAAATTTCATCTTCTACAATGAGGCTGGAAGGCTGTTCCTGGTTATTTATTGTGCTACCAAAACATGCAGCTTTATCAAATGAAGCTAAAGCCAGTTTACTTTACACAGTCACTGAAGGCCACAGTTTTACCAAGTAGAACTTCAGTCTGTGTCTGACCTCATAAGCAAGAAGAGGGTGGATAAGACATCGGTCATGGCTTTAGCAAAACAGACAAACTAGTGCACTGTGAAGACCCTAGATCTCTTGTATGGAAGAGAGAGTACTAGAAGTGCTTAAAAGTAATTCATGAGTCCATTTCTCCATACGCTAAAATTCTACTGAGTAAGGGTTGATTTAGGTATGTACAAGAATCAAGACTTTAAGCAAACTGGGTATGAATGGTGACCCAGCACATCTTAGATTAATGTGGACAAAGGTAATAGGTAGGTTGGACCACTCTCTGAAGAAGAAGTTGTTCAGTGGATCCATTTCATCCTCCATAATCCTAACATATGGATTACATTCTGATAAGCATGGGCCATACATACACTTACTGGGAGGATTTTTCCTGGGGTTTTGGTCATTTATTTAGCAAGAGAAAACACAAAAGTACAGGGTAATTTTTGTGTGTTGGATTTTTACTGGAGTATTTGTGATGTGTCTTTTGTTTTTGTAAAAATAGAAAGGAAGTAATTCCTTAAAATTAAATCCTTCTACATTTTAGTCTAATTAGCCCCTCAGAATCTTTAATACAGGGTCCATCAATATAATTATAGGGCGTATTGACTGGACTATAAAACACAGCACTCTTAAAGATTGGATGGCTGCTACTATTTATGTATATACTATGCATTTTAAATCTGTATCAGATGGAAAAAGTAATGTCTAATATTCAGAAATGTTATACTTAGCTTTTGTTTGAAAATTTCCAGAAGAATTCCGCAATTATAATCATTGTTCTAACTTGTTTTTTATTAATTTTTTTATATCAGCAAATATTTACATAGCATGTTCTGATAATGCATGATATGACATGGAAATGGCAAACTCCTTAGCATGGGGGATGTTACATGCTCTTTGCTAACTTAGGAAATTAAAACCAGCTTGCTTCTGTACAAGTTAAATGAAAGAGGCTTCACTAGAAAAAGTGTAGACAAACTTGCAGATTAGTCATCCCAAATTATGAGCCACAGTGTAAAATTTGTTAACTCATCCTTTTTATTTAGAAGGAAACAACCAACGATATTGATACTGATTCTTTCAGTGATAATTCTGCATTTGTGGATGTGTGTGTATACATACATTTGTATAACAAATACGTACATAGCCATAGGATGTATTAGTGCTTTTTTAGGGATAACTTAGAGCAGTCCTCCATATTCTGCAATGTAGGCTTTTGTTTTTCCTTCTCTCTGTGAATTCTCTCTATGATTTTCTCTGGATTTGAGAACAGAAACTTATGTTTTTCCCCCATAAGTAATTCTTAACTTCTTTATTAACAGAAGACAAGTGATGGGGACATAATGTAACCACAGCTGCATGAGTTTTGTTCGGCTGACGTTTAAAATATGGTTCTTACTTTCTGTGAAGCCTCAGCTACAAGCATGGTAAACACAGTTTTTTCAGGGCCACTAAAAGAGATCAGCCTTGGAATGCATCACCTTCTTATTGCTACTGTTTGTGCTGTTCTGAATAACTGGGATGAACAAGACTGTGTAGACCATACTGAAGAAACAGTTTTCAGGACAGAACTCTCCATGGTAGGCAGGGTGTTTCAGCTTTCTTTTAATAAGGATATATTTTGTTCCATTTAGCACAATCGCAGCGTTCCCATAGCTTCCCATACATTTTACATGATGTCAAAGGGTGACCTGTAGGAATATTTTTAAAATAAATTATGTATGTCTTACTAATTCAGAGATCAATACAGATCTGGATATCACTAATGACAGATGAAGAAGGCTTATAAAGTTTTGTATAGCCTAGTCTCTATTTATATATAGAGCTAAACTCTAGATATAGTTACTTGTAAAATATGCATTCTGTACACTTGCATTCAGACCAATTTCCACAACCAGTCTTTCCTCAGCTTTGTTCTTGCAATCTTGTGAGTAAGGAACTTTGAATCTTAACACAGGTAAGATCCAATATTGGCAAATATTTTATATCTTCTTTATCCTGAATTTCATGTAACGCTTTCTATTGATTAGTTATTTAATGTGGCTGAGTTACCTGGGGTACACACCCTGCATCAATGCAGCATTTGGGAACATCGCACTGAGGACTGCCAGAAAACAGCAGCTCTGTGACTTCTGGCTTGGGCTCATCCACTCCATCATGTGAAGAGCAGATGGCAGTGTTCAGGGGCAGTGAAGAACTTCAGCTTATGGCAGCTTTATGAAACTTTCACACTGCTGACCCGGTGTGAAAGGACAGGAACAAAGAGCAGGATATGACACTGCAATTCCATTCATTCCATTTACATTGTCATGAAACCTGAAAAGAAGTTGTAATTAACATTTCAGAGCAGGAAGATGTGTTTTCCAGCCCTTCACTGAATCATTCAGTGAGTGGTGATCAAACTTTTTTCTTAACACTTTTCATTCCTTCAATATATATGTGCTGAATAAGTAGCATGGGTAGCTGTAGCTTATTTTTTAAAATGGAGTTGGATATTTCTCACCTCTAGATGTTCATCCTGGGATGGTTTTTGGAGCATCATAATATAACTGATCTTCATTGATACTTGGTTGAAAGTTTGGAGGCTATTTCCAAGCCATCACTAGAAAAATCTATTTCCAAGTTGTTTGTTGATATTTTAAATTCATCTTTTCCTTACATAACATTGCTTTTAGATTTCTTATACTTAGCTGATCTTATCTGAAGCCTGTCAATAGAATATGTATTGTTTAGAAATTCACTGTAGGTTTTTTTTTTCCTCTACATGGCCTTATTTTTCACACTGACTCACAGCTGTGGAATGTTAGATTTTTAGACCCTTTGTTCCCACTATGCATTGTTCATGATCATGGTTTTTTTTAAAAAAGGAAAAAAAAGAAAGCTTCAGTTTGAAAATGTCGGCTAATAAATATATGGAACACTGAATAATGTATTGTAGTTTTGTTTTGCCTTTTTTCTCTATTTAATTAACGAAACAATAAATATTGTTTTCTATGTATGATAAATGTATCCTGCAAATAAATTCATTCTCTGATTGTTGATGTGCTTAAGTCTGTTTGTAAAAATAAGGTAGAGTGACATAATTCCTTATTAGTGGCAATTGCCATATTCTCTCATATATTCTCATTCTCTTCATATGTGATTCATATTCCTTCTGCCAAGATACACCAACAAGATACACCATCCTTTTTCGTGTCTGACCACCTCCTAAAAATAATAATAACTATCACTTTACTTTCCCTTATTTATCAGTTTATCACAGTAATAGTTGAAGTGTTTGATACAGGAGGTCATCGTCAAGGTAAGCAAAACCACTGCTCTGGCCAGTCCTGTGTGAAGAACTTAAAATGTCAGATCTTCACAGGTGAACTTACATCTCACTACCTTTGATTTGTTTGTCCGGGCCAGCCCAGAGCTGGGCACGTTCCCTGGCTGGTTCTGGACAGGTTTCCTTCGGTATGCACGTGGTGTCTGGGCTGCACTAGCCCAGTGTAACCGGGTACCTCAGCTTTGTTTGAGAGGAAGGCGTTGCTGCTCCGTTTCTTGAGCGAGCTCATCTGGAGCCAGCCAGGTTATTTGTTCTGAGAACTAAATTGTCCTTTGTTGCTTATTGGACACGCTGTTACTTTATACAAGCAGAGCTGTTTCAGCAATTGTGGCTTTGTTCCCAGATAAAAGATTACCATGAGAAATGGGCACAAAGCACAGATCGGACACATTGGTAGGATTTCCCAGATAGGTTGCTATGCAGTTTTTGCAATTTTCTGAATTGCATTCTTCTGGCATGAGGAAATGCCTTTTATTTTTCCTCTTACCCATGTTAAAGGTAGAGACAATAGCATATTTTTTTTGCTGAAGCATGTAAGCTTTTAGGAGAGTTCTGAGGTTTTTCAGTTGGTTTTGAAAATGTTATCCTTTACTGTGATTAGGTATGTTCCTCTTGTAGTCTGAAAAAACAATCAATTATATCCTAATGTCATCCTGAGGAATGTTGCCTTCTTCACTAATGTAATTTCAGGGTAAGATTTAAAAAGAAATCCTGTATCTATGAGTCTTATTGCTGGTAACTTTATATAGAAAGCTAAATATAATTCTTCCTCTGATCATACCAGTTTGAACCACCAAGCAGAGGCATTCCTAAACATCTGCAGTAGATTTGTATGCACTGAACTCACTTAAATACTTTTTTAAAAGTATTTTTATGATCTTTTGATGTGACCTAATAAACAAAGTACAATTTAAGGTTTGATTCTAATGTTATGGTGGTAAACTGGGAGAATTCACAACATCTATGAGGACTAAGCACACAGACTAGTGAAGGTAGACTAAAGTTTTCCCCTTTTTTTACCTCAGAGAGATGTGGGTCTGGTGTTTGCTTTCATACTTTTAAGGCTCTGGTGGTGTTGAAATGTAATTGGATATTTTTACCAATTATGTATCATATTCTCTACATTTATGATTAGTTCTACCTCTTTTTAGTTCTTTGCAAGTATATTAGTGGCTGAATACTATGTCACTGCCACTTCTGCCTGTCTTGAAAACACATGGTCATACATCCTTTTTTATTTCCCCCTCAAAGGAATCTTTCAAACTGAAATACTTTTTTCCCTTCTTTTTTTTTTAAATGTCATCCTTTTTATTTGCTATTGCATTACAAAAGTTCCTGTCCTTTTCCCTCTCATGCCTCTTTGAGGACCTCTATTAAGATATTACTAGATATTTTTTTTTTTTAATTTCTCCAAACCGACTGAATTTGATTCAGTTGCCCACGCAGGCATCTGGTGTGATCTGAGATATCCTAAGGTGTTCTTAGGCTAAAAATCTGACTTGAAACAACGTTTTGAAACTCATCCCCCACTTGTCTCCTTTTGTCTCCTGGTGGATAAGTCTTAGGGTTTCTAAGATCTACACATGGGGCTGGCAGATGTGGGTGAGGCCCTACTGGAGATCAAAGACATTCTGGACCAGCTGCTGGATACTTGGAAAGGTACCTGAGGGCATTTTGTATCACACCAGATGCTTACACGTGGGCAACAAATCAAGCCAAACAGCCTCCTTTTCTTCCTTGTGTTTTTTTTTCTTTTTGGTTCATGAATTACAGTAGACTTTTTGAGTGAGTATATCTGACATAAAATTCATCTAAGCTTTTCTGTTTATGCAGAATAGTGTGATCCAGACTGTTGTATAAAAGGCTAGCAGAATACATGCATTGTCCTCCTGCACTGACCTTACGCCTGGAAGCAGCAGAAATTAGTGTTGCTGCCTTACCTACAGCAAGAAAAAGGAAGGTGGATCTTATAAGGAAAATCCCATCAGTCTCAAGCTGTGGAGGCACCAGGTAGAGATAAGGCTGTGTGAGGGGACTGTGATCATCTCAGCCAAGTGCCATAATTGTGCATTTGTCTGGTTTTTAACTTGCAGAAGAAAAGAAATTGTGACACAGTTAAGAACGGGATAAAATTGGGGAAGAGACTGATAGAGAGAGGTGGTTTGTTCATTTACAGAATCATTAATAACTCCACAATAAGCATTTTTACTATTTTTTTTCATTGAAGCATTTATAGAGCTGACCTGCAACTAGAACTAACAAACTTCCATCGCTGGTAGAAACACATTGGTGGTAAGATCAGAGGGGCAATAAAAGCAAATCCTTCTAGACAGCAGTTCAGGGTGTTCAGACTTCGGAGTTGTGTCCCTCTCCCTGACCGAGGATCAGGACCAATCTGACTTTCAGGTAGTCTGGATGCAAAGTCAGAACTTTTCTCCTTCTGTTTCCACATTCTCCCTTCAGCATGAGTTAACCTTACAGATACAATTATTAAGAAAATAAATTTTTTTAATGTTTTGCCCCTTGGCTTTGTTTTCATTCCTGCAGCTATTTGAATAACTGGCAGATACTTGGCCCAACCACCTGTATCTCTAGCATTGCTGCAAAATCAACAAAGACAGATTATGAATGTGCATTATAAACCACAAATTCCTGGGTACTTACCACTGGTTTTACCACCAACAAATTTAATTTTTTTTTTTCACTTTGACTGTTTACTGCTCTTTATTAGATGCTTGAATTTATTACCTGGAAATGTTCTGTGAAGCACGTGCAGTGCTCAGCGTGCTGCAGTGCTGAAGGAAGGAAAAAATGGGCAACACAAAAACTTGCATAGTGTGCTTTTTACAACAGAATTCACTGTTTCATTTAGTGAACCAACACAGATAAGATTATTTTGGCATAAATGAAGGATCTGGTTATTTTTCCAGCATTTATATTCAAAGGTATTCCTAAGAAGAGCAGTTCAGTAGTTAACCTAACTGGCCTCTGTGTACCATTGACCTCTGCAATTAAATGTAGCTGAACCAGAAGTTAGACCAGAAGTTAAAATACTACTGTCATTGTTGTGAAAACTTCAGCATACTATCAAATGATAATTTTTCATAAACATGCAGAAACCTATTGTTCACTTGAGAGTTTAACTAGCTGGAACAGCACATTTTTTTAACTTTTTTTTTTTCATTTTGATTGAAAATATCAAAAGCCATTCTGAAGAGAACATTTTAGCTTTCACTTACAGGGTTACTTAGAGGGGTTCTCTTTTAGCACATGCAAATGATGGTGTAAAAATAAAACTGTATAATTTAACAAAGTGATACTAAATGTCTAGATCACTCTGTTTTCATCTATATGGTCATGAAAACGAATCTGTCATATTCTGACATAAAATAGCAAAAATAATCCAAAAAATTAATGGTCACACAAGTTTAAAAAAATAATAATTTTTATTATTAATTACAGTAAATTGGGAGTGAAAGCCCCTTAAATGAAGGTCCTCTTCTAGATCAAAAAGGAGTTAAAAGGCAAAATAAACCTCTTGTCTTCTGCCATGGGTTTGTGTATATACAGAGATATGAATTTGATAAGCACTTGATTAACTTCTGCTGGCCTGCACTAGCATCAGTTTAGATAAAATTAATGAGTGTTAGCGGCCTTAGAAGGCTGTGAACCATACAGGTCGTGGCTGCAGTGAAGTGGCACTGTCAGATCCATAAAACACAACTTGCACTGAAGAAAAATGGTTGAGCAGCTCTGTCTGGGGCTGGGCTGTGAGGCCAGCCTGCAGGACGGGAATCCATCCCATTGTGCTTCCCTGTGTGACCTGCAGCACCCTTCAGGGCCAGCCCCAGAAAGGCACCTGCAGTCCTTAGCAGGGACGTGGGCCAGTAGAGCTCACTAAGTTCCACCATTAAGACCTTTCTTGCCCTGAGGTCAAAGGTCCTCCAGAACAAGCTCAGATTTTTACCCAAAATAGCCCCAAGCTCTTCTGCACGTGCCCAGCCCTGGCAGCAGAAGAGCTCAGGTACAACACCCAGGCTGGGGTCTGGCAATGGCACTCGGTCTCAGTGAGGAATTTTTAAATCCAGCATCCCATTAGTTCTGTCTTTGAAAATGCTGTGTGCAGGGGTGGGAGCAGGATACAGCAGATGGGAAAGAGCCTGGGTACAATCCAGTGTCTGTTTAGTGAACCACTGGCCAGTTTATGTAATACTATAGGTGAGTTCCAGGTCTTGGCCAGGACCTACTTAAAATCTCCAGGACAGAGCCACGAAGTTTCCAGAAATGTTTTAAATGGTATCTTGGTTGTTGGGGTTTTTTTAATCTTTGCTATATCTGCAGATGCATACAAAACATGTAAGAATGAGGTGTTTTCTTGCTGGAGAGGAATGTTAAAGAGATACTGCCAATTTTAAGCTTTAGGGGAAAATGCTTTTATTTTAGAGAATAAAAATGCTTTAATATTTGAAAAGCTGTTCTGCTTTTCTACAGTATTTGCTGAAATACTTTTTCAATGTTTAAGAAAACATTTTAACTTTCTTCCAAGTCTAGGAAGTGTGCAGCTTGGGCCATGGAAACTTACGAACACAGGAGCTTTGAAATGGGCTGTCTCCTCTTCAATTGCTCCAAATGTTTGACTTTGCTGTATCAGCACCAGTTTGGTGCTGATAAAAGCTTGCAGTTGTCTAGCTGTAAGGAAAGCCAGCTGTCTTAAGAACAGCTTAAGTTATTAGTCAGTCAGGCATCTGAAATTAGAAATTTTTGCTTGTGCATCCCAGGCTTTGGAATGCTGTCCTATGAAATCTAACACTGCAGCCAGACAATTAGACCTGATACCAGGAAATTGCAGGTCCAAATTGAATGGAGTCCTTGAAGTAGACCCTGAATATGATATGCATGTGAAAACAGAGCTAAGTTATGCACGAGCAATAAGACTGTTATCAATATGAAAATGTGAAGGACTCCTTTCTTCCATCCTCATTCACCACAGACAGTGTAGCCACCACTGTACACTGACATTAGTGGGAAACATCCTGGCCCTACATGGGGGGGAGTATCAAGTGTTAAAGCAATAGCAGAATAAAGTGGCATGGCCTAATGAACAGTGTCAGAATTGGACCTACTGAAGGAGGAAAACAGTTGCTTCAACTTAGAGAATGAAGGAAGGGGTTTCTCTTGATGTAGTTAATGCATTTTGCAAAGCTCTTTACTTCTGTAGTGCAAGACATAGCCCTGTTCTTCAAGCACATGTTGTAAAAGTTATTTTGTACTGAAGCATAAGGCTGTAGCAATCAAATGGAATTTGGAAGGTTTTTTTGCTTTGGGCTGTAACAAGCTTTCAAGGCTGCCTGTTGATTGAACAGGCTCCTGCTATGAGGAGAGGAATTCAGGGATTGAACCCCACCTAGCTTGAGTCACTTGCTGTAGGCATTTGGAAAGTCACCCCAGCCTCTCTCTAGAGTTAATAAAGACAGATATACCACCACAGATAAGCCATGTGAGGAGCACCAGGCTCTGGGGCTGCTTCTCACCCAACATACTGCAGATCCAGCCTGGGTGAGCAGCCTGGGCACAGCCTGCTCCACAGCCATGTTGCAGAAGGACTACATTAATAGATAGGATTGCTCAGAGCACCTGCACAGAATAATGAGTGTTGGTTTCTGCACTGCCTTATTTCCTCTTTCTTTCTTTGGTCCACAACACATTTATAAATAAAAAGCTTGGTGTGAATAAACTGGCTTGTGGCTGATTACCGTACTCAAAAGGTCTTTATTCACACACACCATATTCCTCTAGAGAATGTTTCAGAACATGTTCTAAAAACTGTAACTGTTGGTCTTAATGATTCACAGTTTTAAAACATTTCAGTCTAGTAACACAATATCTCTTCTTATATATGTGGGTGTCATTAAGACCACTGAAACATGATGAATAATTTGTAGTTGCTAGGTATCTGGAATTATCAATCTCTTCTTATTTTTTAAAGTAACAATTACAATAAAAAGAGTTTCAAAAGTAAACAATAGTGCTTAAAAGTACTAATGATGAAGACAGTGATTTAGAAACCAACCTATCTAGAACAGGCTTAGAAATAAGCCAAATGTATGCCTGAAGACAGGCATTCTCAGTTACATGTGTGGCCTCACATCATCCCTGTCCACCTCCCACACCGTACATCTCTGCTGTCGTTGTAAATAATCACTTTTTACCTTCAGAACTGTTCACCAGCCTTTTCTTTATCTTTCTGCCAAGACCAAGCCTCAAGGCTGGAAAGCCAATTAGAGATACAACTTCCCTGTCACGGCTGACTGCCACATTCATTCATTGGAGAGGGACTTTTCACAAGGGTGCGTAGTGACAGGACAAGGGGAAAAGGGTTTAAGTTGCAAATTTACAATTAATTACATTTAGATTGTGTATTAGGAAGGAATTCTGTGAGGGTGGTGTGGCACGGGAATAGGTTGTCCAGGTTGGGGATGTCTCTGGAAGTGTTCCAGGCCAGAGTGGATGGGGCTTTGAGCAACCTGGTCTAGTGGGAGGTGTCCCTGTCTATGGCAGGGGGGTTGGAATGAGATGATCTTTAAGGTCCCTTCCAATCCAAACCATTCGATGATTCTATGATTACCAGTTTGACACTGAATTCACAACCTGTGTTTTTTCTACCTCCTGCTTTTCCCAGCACCTCTCCCACCTCCTCACTTTGACTTCACCTTCTCACTAACAAATTCAGAACCACATTGCAGAGTTATTAGTATCTGCCTGCCTTTGTTTTGTCAGTAATACATGATTTTTAAATGAAAAAGTGATAATTTCTCAACAAGCCATTCCTATGCAGTCAGGAGGAAGCAAAGGAGGAGCACGGCATCTGTGTTTTACTCTTGATTTAGCTGGGGATTAAATTAGCAAATATATTTGTCGGACTTTCTGGTTTTTACATGTCTTCAAAAGAAATGACTGTGGTGATACAATTGACAAGGACTGCTTAGAGAAAGATGACTCCCAATGTAATTATGTTCAGTTTGCCAGCTGTGGCAACTATTTGAAAGACTGCCCTTCTGGCCAGAGATTATTAGCTTATATATACCAGGTTACATACTTTCATACAATCTATTGCTTAATGCTTTATCTCCCTTGAGGGCATTAGAGATATTAGGGAAAAACCTGGATTCACATTGAAGGATGATTTGCTTTAGGAAGAAAGACATTTTTACAGTGAATAAGCATTACATGCATCATGTAAAGATGCAGCTAAGATTTTGGAAAGTGACTACTGAATCTGGGTACATTTTTAGAATTCTCAATCTAAAGGATTTATTTTACCAGTGCAAGAGAACAGAAAATGAAGTCTTTTTAAAAGAGCCAACCAGAACCATTGCTTGCCACGCACTTACATTTGCATTTGTATCTGTGGCTGATTTGCTTCCCACTGAAATAAAAAATAAAATGGTGGGAAAAACTGAAGACAGGTGCTAGTAAGGGCACTAACCATATTATCACATGCAATCACACTAGTTTCCTGGACAGCTGAAATAATAGCAGCCTGGTTTAGTGCCTTGGACTGGTTTCTACTGGGTGACTGCACTTCACAGTAAAGCCTGCAATATATCTGTCATCAAAATCAGCAGCACCTTAAATGTGATGCTGAGTAACTACAGCAAGTGCTGAGAAAATCTCCACATCTGCCCAGGCTTGGGTTTGCTTCCTGGAGAAGCAGAAAGATGATGGTTTGAGTTACAGAATATTTCCACCATTAATAAACTGAACTAAGTTTTACAAGATCTGAATTAAACTTTCAGCTCAGCCTGTGTAAAACAGGAGCAATAATGTTTTGGTGATTTGCTGATCCCTTTTGTTTTCAGTATTTGGATCATAAATTCTCTGTGTAGAAACTCCCTTTTCTGAGTGCAGTGATGTGAGGATATAACTCTCTTTGGAGAGAGGGGCTCCAAGTACTGATAAAAAGATGGTTTGAAAGTAGTGTGCACTGGAAAAACTGGTTTTTAGAAAAAAGATACTAGGTTTTAAACATGATCCCTGTCACAAAGTCCAAACCCCAACAGCAGGATGCATTTTGAAAATTAAGTCAGTCAGGAAGTCAGCAACAGTGAAAGCAGAACAAGAAAAGGCAGTTGTAGACAGCAGAGAAATCAGAAACTGATGGAACTAACATCATACAAAGGACTCAGCAGAAGGGGATGCAAATGACCAGTATCAAACAGAATCAAGTATGATTGAGAAGAAGAAAGGAAGAAGCTCTCAAACAAACAGTGCTGCATTCAGTGGGCAAAAGTGCAGTTTGAGTGGGAAGGTGGAGAAAGCTCTGCTGATTTCTAAATAACAGATAAAGATGCTAAGATAAATGAAAGATAATAAGGTAAATCAAATATCAAAGAGCTATAGACAGAAGCAGGTCTGGAGTAGTATGCAGCAAAAGAAAAACCAAGTTAACGGAGGAAATAATTGGGAGAGCACTGAAGAATAAGTGAGGATTTTAAGTGATGATCACAGGAAAGAAAGAAGAGAGAATGGAACTGAGGAGACAGGAAGTTGAAAGTGGGAATGAGAGAGATGACTGGAACTTGAAACTGCAGAAAGCGTGTAAGGATTAAAGAGGGGTCATATAGATAGCCATTACTTCTCCTTCATTCAGAGGTATCTCATATTTTGGGGGTTTTTTATTTCCTTGTCTTCTTACTCATGCAGCACTTTATATATTTACACCACAGCTGCATTACATGTTTTTAATATTTGTTATTTCAAGCAGCTTGCAATATGACCTTAGGGGAGGCTTAAGGTTTTATAGCAACCTTTTACCTACCCACCATCTCTTCTCAGGAAATTTCCAGTTCATTCCTGCCATGACTGAAATGCTGCATGATAGCATCTTTGCAAAGCCTTCAGAAACAGCACAGAGCCAAAAGCATCTTATTGCTTCTCGGTTAGCATTCTCTCAAAGTCAGTTTAATCCCACATATTTAGTGCTGCAAGCAAGCAATTTCAGAAAATTAAACTGGAATTTCCCTATGTGTTTACGATATGGCAGTAATGATAGATTTTTATTTGTAGTTAAATATTATCCTGCAGTGTTTACCAATTAAATATTCAAGGCACACAGGGAAAGTGATTGTGGGCTTGACTGAAAGCCAGAGGAAGGTAGAAAATGTCATCAATTCAGCTGTGGTTTAGAATTGATAAAACTAGCCCACAGAATGATTTGTGAATAAATGTGTGCATTTCACTAATACATTGGAAGTGGGAATGCTTGCTTTTAAGGGCTGGAACATTTATGAGACATTTAACTCCTAAACAGCTTATAAATAGAGCTTTTTGTTGTTTTCAACAGGATATACTGTAAACATGTTACTGGAGGCTACCATTCAGACAAACTGCATATAATCCAGGAAATGGAATATGCCATGCATGATGGATGCCATATGAATAGGACTACTCTGGGAATAGCACATGCACTGTCCCTTAAAGCTGAGCTTCATTAATTATTATAAAGGTAGAAGTGAGGCTTACTAACAAAAGTAAGCTAATGCTACTCACAACATATAATTTGACCAGAAATATCACCTACAAGCAGAAAACTATGGGTTCTTTACCATCAAAAAGTACCATTTACATTTTGAACAAAACACAGGAAAAAAAATATTGTGTTTTTAGCTTGATATTATTCATTAATGAGAAAGAAAAACAATAGGAAAACCATAGAATGGTTAAGGCTGGAAAAGACCTTTGAGATCATCAAGTCCAACCATCAATCTAGTGCCACCACCATGTTCAACATTAAACCATGCCCCCCAGTGCCCTACCCACATGTTTTTTGAACACTTCCAGGGATGGCGACTCCAACACTTCCCTGGCTAGCCTGTTCCAATGCCTTGCAATGCTTTCAGAAGAAATTTTTTCTAATATTCTATCTAAACCACCCCTGGTGCAACTCAAAACCATTTCTTCTTGTCCTGTCACTTGCTACTTGGGAGAAGAGACCAACCCCCACCTGGCTACAACCTCGTTTCAGGTAGTTGAAGAGAGCAAGAAGGTCTCCCCTGAGCCTCTTTTTCTCCTGGCTAAAAAACCCATCTCCTTCAGATGCTCATCATAAGACTTGTGCTCCAGACCCTTCATCAGCTCTGTTTCCCTTCTCTGGACTCACTCCAGCACCTCAAATAAATCTAATAGGAAGTAAAGCCAATTTGTTGCCAAGTGGTCAGTAGTCTAAACAGTCCTATAATGCATAGTGATAATGGGCTTGCTGTCTTGTCCAGAAATCAAAGAAATTTTTCAGAGTCCCTTGGGTTTACCTGGCAGAACTACAATCATGTGGTCTCATAACTAGAAGGGATCCAACAGTAGAAATGCTGACAAGAACATATTTCCAGGGAAGCAGAGTACTTAAGAGTAAGGTGCTTACTAGTATTTCCTCTGACAATCTTGACTGCCTCCTGCAGCTCTGTTGCAGCCATGTGATCCCACGGGACTTGTTTCCATACCACTAGGAAGCACTACAGCAAGCACCGTGCCTGCAGATCAGAGGGACCCCGACATCAGTACTCAAGCCTGGTTTATGACAGGATCAGCTGTTATCTCTTAGGGCCGAGTCTTTTAATCCATCTACATAGTTTCAATGCAGGAGAGTGTGTGGGAAGGCAGAGCTGGGTGTTGCTCCTACACTCCTGCAGTGCTGCAGCCAGCAAAGGCTCCACACTAAGTCTGGCTGCACCGAGCTGCCCATAACACAAAGGATAAGTGGTCCCATCCACCAGGAGAGCCCTGGGCTCCTTGTGTCCGTGGCTCTCAGTGCCGCAGAGAAACCATGTCAGAGTGCAATAAAATCTGTGGTAAAGTTTTCTGAAAGAATGGAGTCAGGCAACTGCATAATTTGTTCCAAGAAGTCTGCATGACATATTGGTTAAGTTTTACAGCTTTGTTTGACATACCCAAAAGTGGCTGTCACACAGAAAATGTATCTTGTCTTTTCCTGAGCCATTTTTATTGCAAAATCTGTTATTCAGCATTCATTGATCCAAAAATGAATTCATACACTTTCTCATTAGTTTCCACACACTTCCTAAGCAAACAGTAAAAGTTAAAGGCTGGCAGTTCAGTATTGTTTATTGTTACATGGGGCTCTGTCAGTTTGAGTATGTGATGAAGACAAATACAATAGTGCACAATTTAAAACAGGAATCAGGAAGAAAATATAATCCAAGAGTTTCATTTCAGCATTCTCAAATATCTTTTTGAATCCATGTCTTTTGGCACTGGCAAGACACCAACTGAGCTCTTTTGGCACAATGAAACATAGTATCATTGATTATGACAGATAGCCCCTGAAAACTGGGCAAAATAGGAAAAAGGTCAGGAAGCAGTGAGCACTCAGAGCACCGAAGCTTGAATTCATCAGAGTACAAAAGTAAGGCCACCATATCACTGCCTAGATCAGAAGAGAAACCTAACCAGGATTTCTAGAATCCTGCAGGTACGACAATACATTCTTTTCTTCTTACAGCTTAACCCCTGCATAGTAGCAATCCCAAAATACTGAAAGCATAGGAGCCAGACCAAACTAAATTTCCAACCATTTGCTTTAGGTCATAAAACCAACTCTTCTATGAAGTTTAAATTGAAAAATTAAAATGTTTCCACATGAGAAGTTCTAATGACATTACCTATTACTGACGTTCTTAATTTTGCATGTCATGCTAGTAAAGTTGGGATTGGGAAGTGACAGGAAACAAAATAGCTACTTGCTTTTTTTCAGGATTCATGCACTCACAAAAGTAAGACCCTTACTTTAAAATAAAGAAAATACAATTCCATGTTATTCCATAAGATACTTGAAGTCCTTAGTTTACAGAACCCTGTACAAATACCCTTCCTTTGTGTATGTGTACAGTCTTTGTCTATTGAAGCAACTGGGATCTTCAGTGCCTATGCTTTGACATGACTCTCATCAAGGGAGGTTTTTGTTTCAAATTTTGTCCAGACAGAGGAAATTAATGACAATTTGAATTTTGTATAAGAAATCCTTTTGCTCTGTCTCTTTCTCCAAGTCTGCATTTCTTTCACCATTTTCAGCCCAAAAGTCAAAATAGATACAGTACTCAAAAGTCCTACCTTTGAAAATTATCCTCAGGTGTTACTAGCAGCTGCAGGTTCTATTGGAAATCCCCTTAAAAATTTGAAAATCTTCCCTCTCCAGATTTTCACCTCTCACCACTTTGCAGAAAACCTTCCAGAATTCTGATGCTAGGAGGAAAAAAAACCACCTACATTTGAACTTTGCATATGGTAAGTATTCCTATCTGATTACTTTTCTGTTTTTCTTGTACTCTAGGCTAATGTTGCTGGCAATAATAGTCATTATATAAGTGTTGCAGCCAGAACCTCTAAACAAACTATTTGTTATCTCTTGAACAACTGCTCGCTCACTGACAATATCGTTACATGCCATTTTATGTTCACCAGAAGTTCTTTCAGTTTAAATTTAACAAAGTAAAGACAAAAACCTAAAAAAAGAAACCTAAACCAACCTGATAAATAACTGGAGAATATATTAAAGACTGTGCAAGGAATTGCTCAGATAATAAAACGCAAGTAATAAAGAACCATTATGGAAATTTGTGTAGAATACCGTATACATTATTCACAAGAGGAATTTAGAGCTGCCTGTTGAATTTGTATTTTTTTAAAATGTCACAGCTGAAACAGTTTTCATCCTCATGGGTGTACAAACTAATAGAGAAAGAAAGTACTGTTATCACCTCTTTTTGGGTGGAATAATCATTAGCAATTGAAGCATTAAAACACTGATCTCCTGACTCCTAAGCTACTGCTCTAGTTCCTCTCAAAGCATCAGCAGAGGCACTTTAGTAAAGACTGAGCTGGTACCTAACTTCTACAATCAGTATATGTTATCTGCCAATCTTCTGGGTTGCAAGGACACACAAATTTTCTGATATTTACATCAGGCTGTTTCAGGCTGAAAATTTTTATGTCAATTCCAAAAGGCACTTTGCTGTAATTACTGCCAATTATTACTTTATTGAGTTCTGGTGAACTTTTGGTAACAGATTGCAATACATTGTTATTGTATTACCTTGTCAATAGGGCCAATATTTTACACAGGTTTTGGAGGATTAACTACTAAACTTTTGTCTGTTTCTCCAAATTTGTTTTATGCACTTTAGCTCTAATTGTGAAAGTACTCAGGTGAGCTGTAGATCAATCACTTTGGATTATATTCTTGACTCTACATTTTGATTTACCTTGCATTTAAAAACCATACAAATTTATAATTAGATGTTACATGACAACTTCTTAGAGGAACTGACTGTGAAAAACCACAAAGTCTTTCACAAAGACTTTCTGTGATGCTATTTAATGAACTCAGCGATGGTCTGACAGCCAATAAAATGAGATCATGGCCAGCTGAGTGGATCAGTATTATCTTACTGTATTGTTTTTTTCCCCCTGGAAAACTCATCTCTCTTTCCTAAGCACATGCTGTTTCTTATTTACAATAGAAAATGGAGAAGTTTGTGCAAAAGTTTCTGCTAAGGAGAAAACTTAAAAAAAGTAATCATGGCTCTTATCCCCACATGGCAATTCTTATTTCATGTTGAGAGTATCTCTGAATAGAAGGGAATTCATTCAATCTGTTCAAAGCACTCCACAAATGTGGAATTCACCTGAACTGTCCATAGACAACCGATAGAACCAGAACACATTTTATCTGCTCTGGTTGAAAATGCAGATGTGATGAACTACATCTTAAAACTGGCTCTCTGCTGGTTCTGAATGCAGTGAAGACAACCAGATCAACGACAGGTTTCTGGATTGTAGACATCTGAGTTAGAGGAGATGAGCTTCATGCGCAGGGCTCACAGGAGAGGCTGACGTGCAGCAGCTGTTATGCACTGGCACCTTGTCCTGTTTAGACAGGCACCTTTCTTTAATCTGGAAATCCCTTTGAGGAAGAGACCATTTTCTAATTTGGAATTTGTATTACACTTGCAACCAAAAGGTTCACTTATCACAGGCATAATGGTAATACCTCGTCTCATAATAAGAAAGCTGAACTCATCAATAAAGTAATACCCCTTATAGAGTTCTGAAGGGTTGAGTTGAGTTTATGACTAAATTGTAGCTAGTATGAGTTATTGGCATGTATTTAAGCATTTTGTTCATTTTCCTTGGTTTTATACTTTGAATGCTGTTACATACAATTCTGCCTGGAAAGTCAAATGACCAGGTGACAAAGAGTATTGGTCTAACCTTGTCTGCAGTGCACCAGACAAATGCTGACATTCTGGCTCCCTTGAAGTCAGCATTAAGTCTTTCTTTGACTTCAGTGGCAACAGAATTTCATGCAAGCCCTGAATCCAATATATATAATACAGATATGAGAATAAAATTCACACTATAATTTATCAGCATTTCTCAGAGAGTGCATACTGAGGCATCATCTCTCAAAAGAGAATTGGAAAAGGTAACTAAAAGGAACAGTTTTATGATAAATAATACTGTAAAACATGCATATAAAGTACATATTACTGATATCTACTTAAGGTAAAACATCTTTTCTATTGTGGTGGGTTTTTTTTACACTGCTTCTCTTTTGCTCATCTGTTCTACTGCCTCCATGCTGTCTGGATTAATTCATTACTCTAATTTTAATCAATTTACCATCCATTCTTCTCTGTGCAGGGATTCCATCCCTCCATAAACACACTTTGATCAGAAAGAATATTATTATCTTCATGTTATGAGAGGTTAGGACTACAAATTACCACCTCATGTATATTTTTCCATAATATAAAGGGTTTTACAAGGTATAAAAGAAATTCTTTCACCCTGATCAGGTTGCTTTTGGTTTGCTATAATATTTACTTTATTTCAACTGTAGCTGCTGATGTTGGTCGAAAAGAAAGGAGAATGGTGTCCACTGGATACAGAGTGCTGTGATGAAAAAGAAGAGATTTACCTTTTCAGTGTATTTTGATATCTGGGGGTAACCTCTTCCTGAAGTCACCTGCATACCATGGGAAATTATAATCAATAGACAAGATACTGTAACAGGGGAAACCAGTGCATGACTGGTTTTGTGACAGTAATTATTAGGAAATAGAGACAAAGCAGAAAGAAAACAGAAAAAAACCCAAACTAACAAAACCAGCTTAATGTAAAGAAAAAAGATTCTGTTGTATTGCTGGTGGAAATGAGTGCTATCCTAAAGTCCCAACCATGTCACACACAGCCACCCCCAGCACTAGTTTTCTGACCTCACCTGAGCTTGCCATCATTCTGCTTTGTGTGAAGGGAAATGAGGCAACAGAATCCAATTTTTTCTGTTATATTCTTTTTGATTGTGAACCACAGGTCCTGTCCTGTACTCTGTAAGTCACCACTTGGGAGTGGTTTAGGTAATTCTAACAAGCTGATGCAGCCATCAGATGTAACTTCTATAGCTTAGGTCATAAAGAAAGACTAGCACTGGCAAGCCCTATCGATGCCTGAGGAGGTGCCTCCAGACAATGTGACAGGCATGACAGACGGTGGACAAGCCAGGCAAGTCCTTTGGTTGCTGTTCAAGATCATGATCATCTGATGTGTTACTGGGAATCACCTGATGAGCTGCCCATGGGATCAGATGATGACTAGGGACAAAGAGCTAATAGTGGAGATAATCTGATAGGAGTTATAAAAAAGGGTCCTCAAAGGCTGTTTTCAAACACCAAGAGGGAATTCTTAGAGGATATAATTATTCTGAGAAATGACATGGGTGTTAAGGGAAAGCTTGATCAAATTTTGCTGCATCATGTGGTGAGTTCACAGGCAAGACTGTGGTTGGGATGGAAAAGCAGTGTTCACCTAGCCTTTCCTTGTATTTGGTTTGGGGGTGAGGAAATACTTACTGGGATTCTGGAGAATTCTGTCAAATGGTCAAACATCTATAGAGAAACACAGAAAGAAACTCTGCCGCGTCTGTGGCATTTTGGCAGTTAGGAAAAAACCCCAACCCCAAACCTCCATTATGTGCAGGTTAAGAGGCATGGCCTGGGCTAAGCTAAGAGGATGCTGCTGGGAAGGCAAAGGTAAGGAAGGGTCTGTCAGTGGTTTCTGTGGCTACTTCTCAGTGTTATCAAAATAATTTGTTCGTTTCTGTCAAGATTGAAACCTGATTAGCGAGTGTTCTAACACAAGTAAGGTGTCTCCGAAGAAGATGTGCAGCATCACCAGGATCCTGGGATGACTGGACTTGAGGTCTCACCTCTGTGGTAAATAACCTCTGCACAAAGAGAACAGACTGGAGTCTATTTGGACCAAAGGAAATCTCAAGGGTTCACACACAGCACTCTGGCTGAAATCCAGCAGAGCGTTCTCAAAAAGCAGAGAGTATAATAGCTGCTATAATTTATAGTAGCACTTATTTAAGTAATCAACTCTTATCTGAGTTTGCTAACTTCCTGAAATTGTTCTCTTGTTCTGTGAGAACTCTTACATCCTATGATATAATTTGACTCTCCTGGGTCTTTCTTTGCAGAATTAAAAAAAAAAAGAAAAAAAGAAGAGTCTTTATTCATCTTGTAATCTACCTGAGTAAGTTTCCTGTTGAACTCAATATGCTTGTTTTTAAAGTTAGAGATTTTTCTCATAATTTCCACTATGATGTAGCCTCCACACTGCCTAAATTTAATTTGAAACTGACAGTTTTCTATCTTTTTTTTTTCTTAAGCCTCTAGAGCTATGCCCCAGCAAGCCTACATATCAGATTGAAAGCGTCCAAGAGAGGGGAGATAAATTGTATTTGTTTTAGTAAACAGTAACATGCTCAGGCACAAAAGTAGAAATAAGAATTAAAGAAGTAAATTCATTACAACAATCAGTTCTAGTTTTCTTAGCTGTATTAAACAGTTATTCACCTCTAGAAAACATTAATTTCGTCTTATATAGTAAGATAATGCTGTTTTGCAAAGTGGTGAACTTCATGTTTGGTCAAAATTGTGATACCACATTATTACCTCAAAGAATTTCTAAAACAACCATTAACTTACAAGATCCTTTCCCATCCCACCCTACCAATATTTTTCTAAAATTAAGTATTATCTTCCCTCTCCTACCCCTCAAAATTTACCATGACTTCTGTCAATGATAAGCAAATACTTAAGGACTAGAGCTGTGCTCAAAAAAAGAAAATTCCTGGGGAAAAACTGATCCAGATGCACAAACAGCGAAGATGATGAAGGCACTTTCAAGGGTTTGCATCAAGTTCTACGCCTCTTCTGTTTGCAGCCCCTGCTTTTCCCATTTTGGTACCATCTTCTAGCAGGCACTTCAGCATGGGGTAACATGTTTGCACATGTTATTCTGCTTATTTAATTGTGTTGCACTAATGTTTAACAATACTTTGAATATACAGAACCAGGCATGGAGGGAGAACTCATGTGTATGTATATTTTAAATAAATACGTTTCATTTCAAGGTTTCAATTCACATTGTGAGATGTCCACATTATTCCTCAGTGATAAATCTGTGAGATACACAAGTATTCCTAAACAAGGGCTAACACAGCCTTTGTGAACTCCTGTCTTAAATGTGTCATCACTTTAGAAACTTTTTAACCATTCAGGAAAAAAGTCTACTATTCTTAAGCAACCCTAGTGAACTCTAGGCTGGACTCAGAAGGACCTGAAGTTAATGAATTTCTGAACAGGCAGTAAAAATGAGGAAAAAAATCTTTTTCTTAAAGGATATTTCTTAGCTGTCTATGAGAAGAAGTTGGGTTTAACTTTCATTCCCTAGGTGAACTTTGGGTTGTGGCAGTTGTAAGTGAAGTATTTTCAGAACAATGATCAGAGGTGGATGTAGTCAGAGAGGATGAACTGGGAACCTGTGGTTGAAAATGCTATTACACTCTGCTTAAAAAAACCCCTTGAGACTTGAAACACTTGCTATTTCAGCCTGCTGTGGTCCTGTATGAAGAACAGAGGTTATTCAGCCAAAAGCACACATCTAGTGCAGGTTATTGCATACTGTGCAAGGCCTTTGTTCCAGCTATTTGCCAGTGCAAGATTGTTCCCATCAGCTGGTATCTTTATCTAATCTGTCCAATCTACCTGTAGAGGGTATGGTCTCTGCCCTTGATTTTCAGCACAAAGCTTTTCAAAAACCAGTGCCTCAACCTTTTTCTCTCCCACTTTTTCAGTTTCTACTAGTTTCAAAATATGCACGTAATCTCACACTGAATAAATTCTTTCCAAATAGTCTGTGCTAATCTTAACAACATGATGTCATCCAAACTCCACAGCATTTGTGAAACATGTTTTAATATTCCAGATCTTTTGATCTTGTCTCATAAATCAATCCCTTCATCTCTCTAATTATTTTAATTGCTCTTTTTAAAATTCCCTTCGGTGTAATTTTCTAACAAGAAGATTCCCAAAAATATCCCAGGCATGACCTAGTTAAGTAGTATGCACAGAGTACTCATGCCAAAGAAGTGGAAGAGAATTCTGTTAGTTCCTTCCTCAGTGATGGGATTCTTCCCACGGAGGCTTAAATTCTGTGGGCTTTGTTGTTACATTTTTCTGTAAAACCATATGTAATTTACTGTTTGCTTTCATTCCTACATGTTGATATTGCAGGTTTCTTCTTCTTGTTGATGTTTTCCTTCAGCTCTATCAAAGTTTCCAGGATGAACCTCTTCTTTTCTGCTGTTTTTTGAATTTGCTCATGCTGTTTTGCCAGCTTTCCCAGTTCCACCTAGCCCTACGAGCAGCTGCAAAAGCCATTTATGGCTTATAACTGTTCTTTAAATCAAAGTTTAAGAAAGAGAAGCTTCATACTGTTCTTTGTAATAATTCATTAGCCTCTTCAGCTCTTCAACCTACTACTAAACCACAAAATTCTCATCCATATAAAAAAGGACACAGTAAGGCCACTGTTCTTTTTTCCACAGCAAATTTAACTGAAAAGATGATGTTTCAACTTTCTTTAAGTGCCAGTCTGGAATGGTCAACCTTAAATTGCAAAGCTAATGCCAGGAAAAGATTTGGATGACATATTGATGTTCCTTTTTTTCCCCCCCCTGTAAACCCAGGAAAGATGTTTGTTTGTTTGTAAGGGCATAATTTAGCAAGGCACTTGGCATGTATGAACAATTACATTTGAAGGTACTTAGGTGGCAGCATTGATATTACCTTCTTCCAATTATTCCACAGTGGAAAGACAATGTAATAGGTTGAATGGAACACAAGGCGTTGCTCCCACTGAAGAGAGTCAAAATCAATCCTTTATGGAATGAGGTAACTGAAACCACTGCAGCAGCCACAACTGAAGCTGAGATGTAAGAGATTGTAAACTGCAGGGATATTACTGGTTGTCTTGTGGCAGCTGCGTATCTGGAAAAAAAAACCTCAAACAAACAGTAGAGAGATTGAAGTCAGCAGTATGGAAGCAATTATTTTGGTTAAATAAAAATAAAAAATAGATGGCACTAAGAAAAATCAGAGTTCCTGATGGAACGGCAACAAGCATACACAAGCCACCCAAACAGAACTACGTAATCCCCTATAATATCCAGGACTGGATCAAAGATATTGAATGGGAATCTGCAAAGCTGTATATTTTAGCTAATTAATCATAAAACCCCCAGCCTGTCATGCATGATTTGTGTCAAATGAAGACCATCTGAAGAAAGTGTAGTTACTACAGACCTGCAGATGTCTGTGCGTCTCTGATGCACACCTCCAGTGAATATTTCTGCTTTGCTCAGGGTGCCTGTGTGGAACTGTAACTGTTAAAAACAAGGATACTGTAAGTTTGCCCTGAAAAAAACCTTATTGAAAGTTATAGAAATAATCACGGTAGCACATTAGATTACACACTAACAATTACTTGTAAATCTTTTCATTTAATTGAGGAATCATGTGAAACCACTGATGCTATGGCATTGTGCAAATCCACTCTCATTCATGCAATAAAATGAAAGGAATTTGCCAGCTGGCAAAGCTCCTAGTAACTGACAGTCAAACATCTTTCCCTGTACTCGGTACTGGTGAGGCCACACCTGCAGTCCTGTGTCCAGTTCTGGGCCCCTCAATTCAGGAAGGGCATTGAGGTGCTGGAGCGTGTCCACAGAAGGACAACGGAGCTGGGGAAGGGTCTAGAGCACAAGTCTGATGAGGAGCAGCAAAGGAAGCTGGGGTTTTTTAGCCTGGAGAAAAGGACACAGAGGTGACCTTACGATCTCTACAATTCCCTGAGATTGTGGACAGGTGGGGCTCGGTCTCTTCTGCCAGGCAGCCTGTGACAGGACGAGAGGACACAGTCTTAAGCTGCACCTGGGGAGATTTGGGTTGGACATTAGGAGGAATTTCTTCACAGAAAGGTTAGTTAAACACTGGAATGGGCTGCTCAGAGGGGTGGTGGAGTTACCATCCCTGGACGTTTTAAAGGAAAGACTGAATGGGGCACTCAGTGCCATGGTCCAGTTGACAGGGTGATGTTTTCGGTCACAGGTTGGACTCCATGATCTCAGAGGTCTTTACCAACATAATTGATTCTGTGATATTGTGATTCTGTGATCAGTCTTATAGCTAACTACTTCTGGATACTATTTTTCTGGGTTGGTAACTAACTGCATGTGATTAAGGTAATTTGTGGCTTCAGCACGCTGTTTTACAGTTATCCGTTATGAATAAAAAAGACTTTAAACAAAAGGCTTTGAAGACTCCCTGGTGGTGGTCCCTCTGCAGGGAGGGACAGCAGGCCTCCTCCGTGCCCACGGCGGGCAGCAGGTGACGCGCAGCAGCCCCGCCGCTGCTGCCGCTGGGGCCGCCCCGCGGCCCC
>NW_008236965.1:3351635-3365658 GCF_000691975.1 Corvus brachyrhynchos | reverse complement strand
GCCCCCGCGGGTATCGGGAGGTGGCACGTTTGGGCCGCGGCGACAACCACGTTTCCCAGCGGCCGAGCTGGGTGGAAGGGTTTGATGGGGGAAGGGGGGAGCTGCCGTGGGCGCCAAAGCGCCTCGCTGAGTGCTGAGCCAGGCCGCGGGCTCGGTGTGGCCTTCCCGCTCTAGGCACCCGCCCTTGGGGCCCGGGGCCGGCCTGGCCTCCTGTGTCGAACCCCTTTCTCCTTCCCAGTTTGGTAGTTCCAGTGAAGGTAGTTCCCTGCATCTGCAGACAAAATCTGTTAAAAGCTTGGTTTAAGAAAGAGGTTCCTGACCACAGGGGCTTTGCTGCGAACCGTGCCCTTTGTGGCACTGCTACACGTGCACTTCTGAGAGCCAGGGACAGGAAGGTGTTACTGCAGTTGTTCCCAGATAGTGTGCTTTAGGATAGCGTTCTCTGGTTTTCGCAGTGAAAACCTTTCCGTTTCCCTTTTACACTGAGTTTTTTTCAGGGCAGGTTAGCCACTAATGGTTACCTAATGGCAAATGAGATAGTCCTGCTGTTTTCCTTGTGCTTGACTAATCTAGTATGAGCAGAATTGGTAAAACAGATTAGTGTAAAAACTAGTTTCATGGAAACCAACCAGCCTCCACAATGACCTCTTTGCCTGTGTGGTTCCCTGAACTATCATGGGTTCAGGAGTTACATCAGTGACTGGCTTCTGCAGAAGGATCAAAATTGCTTTGGGGAGAAAAGTAGGTGTATTGAAAATAGGCTATAGGTGTGTTAGCTCCTCTGTGATATAAAAATCAATGCTGTTAACTGTAAAGAGAATGTGGTAATATTCTTAACTATTGCTTTGGGTTTAGTTAGGCTTTTCCACTTCCCTGTACATTTGGGGAAGGTCTTTCTGACCAAGATGGATGTACCTAAATGGGGGTGGGATGATGGGCCCAACTGTAGAAGTGTTGCTGTGTAGATCAAAGGAGGGAAGAAACATTTTTCCCTTCTTACATTTGTCTTAGCGCAAGAGGCATCTTCAGTGAAACATGAAGAACTTTCTTTTAGCCATGACAGCTCAGTAGTTTGTTTGTACTTTTTATGTGGAGTTTTTCCCCTCATCTAGTGTTTAGGGTCCGAAGCACAAAGAGCTATCTAAACAGGACATACCAGTGAATGTGCATGTGTAGTTTGTGTCACAGGAGTTAAACCTCAAAGCTTAATCATAGACTGTCAACTAATTGAGTTTTTTTCCCCAATTTAGGTGGACAATTAGACTTTTGAATGGTCTGGAATGCCATGAAATGGCATTTAGTAAAACGTGTGGTTTTGGATCTTCAGATCTCGTGAGGATAACATGTTATTTCTAGGTCTCAGCTAAAGCTGTTGCGTCTCTGTTTGCGTTCTGGAGAAGGCAAAATCTGTAAACGTGGTAAATGCACGCTCTTTTTCCTCAAAACATAACTGTGTCCTTGCTTTTTGACAAATGTATATTTTTGGGTAGGTATTAATATAACTAAAGTTGCCATAGAATGGCCTGGGCTGAAAGGGACCTTAAGGGTTATCTACTTCTAACCTCTCTGCCATGGGCAGCTGCACCTTGGGCTAGGCCATGTTGCACTGAACCCCATCCAACCTGGCCTTGAACACTTTCAGGGATGTGGTATCCACAGCTTCTCTGGGCATTCCATTTCAATGCTTCACCACCCCCACAGTAAAGAACTTTTTCCTAACATCTAACTGAACCCTACTCTCAGTTTGAAGCCATTCTTCCCTGTCACTCCATGCCCTTTTGAAAAAGTCTCTCTCCAGCTTTCTTTTAAGTTCCCTTCAGGTACTGGAAAGCTGTGATTAGGACACCTCAAAGCCTTTTCTTTTCCAGACTGAACAATCCCAATTCTCTCAGCCTGTCCTTGTAGAAGAGATGCTCCATCCCTCTGGAGCATCTTGGTGTCCTCCTCTGGACTGGCTCCAACAGGTCCATTTCCTTCCTGTGCTGGGGACCCCAGAGCTGAGTGTAGCACTGCTGATGGGGTCTTGCCAGAGCAGAGGGGCAGAATCCCCTTCCTCACCCTGCTGCCCACACTGCTCTAGATGCAGCCCAGGACACTGTTGGTTTTCTGGGCTGCAAATGCCTGTTGCTGGGTCATGTCCAGCCTCTCACCCACCAGCACCCCCAAGTCCTTCTGGGCAGGGCTATTCTTGATCTGTTCATTCCCAGCTTTTGTTGATACCAGGAGCTGCCCATACCTGGGTGCAGCTGCTTGCACTTGGTCTTGTTAACCTCATGAGATTCCCATGGGCCACTTCTTGAGCTTGTCCAGGTCCCCTTGGATGCCATCCCATCCTACAGGTGTGGCAACCACACCACTCAGCTTGGTGTTACCTGCAAACTTGCTGAGGGTGCACTTGCTCCCTTGATCTGTCATTAATGAAGATATTAAATGACACTGGTGGCAGTAAGGACCCCTGAGGGGCACCACTTGTGACTGATGTCCATTGAGACCCTGAGCCATTGACCATGACCCTCTGGATGTGATGGTCCAACCACTTTCTTTTGCACCAAACAGTCCATGCACTGAGTCCAGCTCTCACCAATTTAGAGACCAGGATGTTGCAGGGAACTGTGTCAAAGGTTTTACAAGAAGTCCAGATAAATGCCATCTGTACTTTATAGAAGGGTTGTACAATAGTTTGTTTCATTGCAATGCATCTTGCAATAACTGTACATGGGGTTTTTTTAAGAATTCTGCTTGTCTGAGGGCCATTATACATGGTTGAAATAATCTGTATATGTTTCTGACTGTTCACTTTTAACATAGCAGCTATCCAAAGGCATCGTTGTAATTGTCTACCATCAAGACTGAAGGTGATTATAAAGGCTGAGATAGTATTTGAGATGTTAGTAATTCTCTGGGATCTGTTTATTACTTTGTTCTCTGGTATGTGTGACTTGTCTTTATCCTCAGTCTTCTGAGTTTCTCTGTGAGTAAAGGATGGAGGCTGTCTTTGTTGCTGGCAGGGAGAAGATCCACAGGACACAGCTCTGCATGAGGAAGATGGGATTTTGTCGAGTGTTAATACTTGAGCAGCTATTAGCAACTGCTTGTGCTGCAGAATGGTGTGGATTCTGGTGGGTTGTTCTCACTAGCTGACTTACTTGGCATGTTACAAACCCTTTCGATTAACAGCTCTGGTTTTTTCAGGCAGTCCAGTTGTCTTGGGGTACTGGACTCTGGAGCTTGTCATGTACATTCTTCAGGACTCCAATGTACTCAGTAAGGATCTTGAGAATGATAACTTGTTATGTAGCCATTTCTTAGTGTTGTGGTCATCACTCCTGTAAGATTGTTGGAAATGCCAGCAAATGTCAATAAAAACATGGATCTGGGGAGTTAGAGAAAATAAGTCCTTTTGTATTGGTTTGAGATGGGGGGGACACAGTACTGCCTTGGGAATGGATTTGCATGAGATGAATGAAGCCATGTACTTCTGCTAAAAGCTGCCTTTTTTTCAATCTTTTCAATAAATTTTTTCATATACTACAAAAATCTATATACTAGTCAAAAGAAAAAGGCCTTTTGCCTGTCCTTATAACTATCTACTCTAATTAGGCATCTGATTAGTTTTTTAGAAATAATAATAGTCAGTTAAATATAAGCAGGGTTGAATCTTTGATAGCTGGATAGCATAGCCTGACTTCCAGTGATAGTCTTCTCAAGAGCTGATTAAATTAGTAACTGTAGATCACAGGCCTTTGAACAGAAATATTTTGCTTATCTGTGACCCTGCAGATAAACAGTCAACTTTAGCAGGCAAACACCATAGTGTTCCCATCCTAAAAGACAAGAAGACTATGTTAACATTTATAAAAATGGACACACATCACTGGCCTTCCTTAATTGGGGCACAGAAAGCTTTAGTTGTCTTTTTGTTAGTCAGAAGAGATGAAATTGAGACTCCTCAAGTTATTTATTCTGAGGATTTTATTATGAAAGTATATAGATATTTGATGCTTATACCTGTACAGAATTGATTTTAGATTTACTGTATGTTGTAAGTCTGCTTGCGCATGGGAGCGTTTCCATCCATGTGTGAATGTGTCATATAAGCTTAGTTTTCTTGGTTGTTGAGTATTGAACTGATTAATGTTCTTCAGATTATTCTTAAGAGTGGGAGGAGAGATAATGTGGAGACTCTTTGTGAGGTTTGGGTTCTTCTATTTGCTTCAGAAAATTTCTTTGAAAGGCAAATTAGTTAGAAATCAGTTTGAATTGTCTCCATGTTTGCTATTTGGGATTATTGCTGGGGGGATTATACATGGTGTATAGGGTACAGTGGCACAAACAGTGGTGCCCATAATACTTAGGGCCAGGGCATAGATGAGTGAGTTGGTGGAGGAGAGCAGTGATTACCTGAGCTGCTATAGTTACTAAAACAAATGCTTAGGAAGCTCTTGGATAAATTACACACTTGGGGAATGCTGGGCTTAGAGAGAGTGTGGGTTGGGCAATGCTTAAATTTTTAAGAAAAATTGTAAGTGAATGTGTTGTGTGCACACGATCTGGTTTTCCTCAAATTAATGTTTTCATGGAGATAGAAGGGAATGACCTTTGAGGGCTGAGCATCCTCTGTCAGTAGCTTTGGTCCTGTCTGCAGAGTTGGGTCCATTGCTCAATTCTGAGACTGCAGGGGGGGAAGTCTTAATTATCAGATGGTCTGAGCTACTCTACTAAATATTCTTTCAGTACTGAAGGTTTTACTTAGGCTGTCAAATTGTTAAATATTTGAACTGCATGCAGTTAAAATAATATTTTCATTCTTGTCTTTGTTTGGATTGGAAGTCTTAATGTTCTTCATAGAGCAGTGCTACAGTTTTATGTACTTATTTTTGGCTGTGCTGATCTAAGCTTTTGAAGGGGGCGGAAGAGTTGACAAGGTTTTGAGTTTTGCAGCTTTTTAAAGCCTTGTTGCTGAGTTTCCTTACTTTAAGAACTAATTAAGAAAATGGCTTTCTGAAGGGATAATCTCCCAGCAAGAGGAGTGTTTAAGAGAACTAAATGCTGAGGGGGAGGTGCTGTGTTGGCTCTTTCTTGCCACCATCTACCTGAATTTCTACCTGGGAAAATGCTGCATGAATGCAGTTGCTTGCATGTTTTGAGCTGTCTTGCTGTAGTAAAGACAATTTGGAGCTGGTGCTGGTTTGGTTTATTTAGCAGATAATCAGCAGTTCTCGACATTGAATCATTGTTCATTCCATACTAAATGCGGAAATAGCAGAGAATGCAGGAAAAGATGACTGGCATTGCAAACGTGATATTTTTCTTGAAAACTTGTGGTTTCTTTCTCAAGTAAGTCAATCTTGTATATGAAAGAGCAAGAAACTGTCAAGATCAGTACTAGCTTAAGCCTAAGATTATAAATGAAACTCATCAGTAAAACCTTTGAGCACTTGCCTGTGTAGAGAGTTATTTTTAATTTGATGTTCTCTGGTGGGTGCTTTTGTTGCCTGATGTGCTAGAGATGCTAGGGCTTTGTTTTTCCTATGAGATGGATTCTGCTTTTGTGGCTGGAGCTGGCTGCCGTTAGCTGTAAAAACACATTAAGTATATTTGAACTTCTTGTGAGGGAATGGCGTCTCTGATCCTTGTAGCTAAATTTGACTGGTTCTGTCAAGTGTTGGATTGTCTGAAGTGCTGAAACATCTGATTGCAGTGATAACATGCAGATGACAGGCTTATCTCTTTACTTTATTGATTTATGGTATGTGAACAAAATTTGCTGACTCCTTAGCTATGATCTGTATGTGAAGACCATGTAAATAAGGATTAAACAAGGCTCAGATATCTCTGGAGCTTCCAACTGTGTTATCAACCTTGGCTAAAGGTGTGTTTGCATCTGGCAGTTCAGAAATGGGTCTGTTTTGGTTATGTTTCCTTAGCAGCTTCCTGAGTGGTGTGGGCTCAGCCTTTGCTTTTGTCTGGGCTGTTGTGAGCTGAGCCCTGCAGGTCTCCACTGTCTAGTCCTGACAGGCCTGGACCGAGAACTGCCCTGGTGAGTGTTAGAGCACAAATGGGGCTTGTCAGGAGGTGTTAATACAGGAATTAATAGCTTTCCATTTTTAGCAGTAAGGACTGCTATGAACTCATTCCCTGCTTTTGTTGGTTTCTAGTTTGGAAGATTAAAATGCTTTGTGACTGGAACTCTGAAAATATAATTATCTGATTCTCCAGCATGATGTCAAGTTCTCAATGGCTGCTTGCTCAGGCATGAAGGAGCTGTCACCTGCAAAGGTGAAGGTTTAACAGTGTGGGAGATACTCTTCATGAGCCTCTGGTTTGAGGCTGTAGAGCAAATTCCTGCAGGAAATGAAGACTGCTTTTGACACATCAGTATTTCCTATTTCAGATACATTTCTCTGACCATGCGTTTTAAATACCAAAATCCTTGAAAGGTGAGGAAAGTTTTTAGGACAAGTACTAATCGCTTGCTTAACATGTTTCTAGAAGATGGTCAGGTCATAGGTAATTAAAGTGGCTTGAAAGATGTAAGTGACCAGGAGAGCTGATATTATTTGGACATGCTGGAGTTCTGTTACCAAGCGTATTTTCTCTTTTACAGTTTTTTTGGGTGGAAAGGCTGCAGGTATTCCAAAAGATGCTAAGGTTTAAAATGGGAGAAATAAAATGAGGTTTGTATGCCAGTTGATGGACTTTGGTTGTGTGCTACTGGGAGACAAATGTAGCTACTGGAGTTGAAGCATTAAAATCACATTTGTTGATATTAAGGCTCAAGTGGAGCCATAAGTTGTTGTTTTGGGTTTTTTTCCAGAGGTACCAGAGAATCACTTTCTGTGATATGTTGTGTACATTTCCAGACGATGGGCATTTAAAAAGTTGTTAACTGTAGTAGGATGCTACATCATAACTAGCTGCAGTTAGATGCCACATATAGGAAAACTTCTTTTAATCTATTTTATCAAAAATAGAAATGGTTTGTAGATGTCAGAGTGAATGAGAGTGATGATGCTCTTCATAATTGAGCTCTCCTCTTCATAATTGAGCTGCCTCTGATTACTTATCTATTTGTACTGGTACAGATTTTCAGAGAGAGTCCTGTAAAGGATGCATCCTGGCTGATGCAGGTGTCGCTGCAGGTGTCTGTGCAGGACCATGGCATAATGCAGAGGCCCTGTTCTGATCTCTGACTGGTGTGCCTTGTCCAATGCATGCGTACAAGATCTGGGTACCAGAAATTTGGAGACTAGTAAATATTTCCTACTACTAGTCGCAAAAGTTGAGTAATAAGGCTGAACTGCTTCACTTAACTGAGCTGTTTGAAGCCTTGAGTCAATGTGCACATGACTTAATAAAATAATCTGCATACAAGTGCATGGCAGTATGTGTTAACAGTCCCCTGCATAGACTCCTCAACTGGTCAGTAGGATTTATCCATCCTGAGTGATCTTAAAATGCAAAATGCCTTCAGTAAGGCTCTGATTTTTTCCCATGAGTGAACCATGTATTAGGAAGTCAGTCTGTGGGTTGATGGGTGGGGGGGAAATGGCCTCTGTTTATAAAATGTATTAAGTGTTTTCATTTTCACAGCTGATGTTAAATTGTTCTTCAAAGTGTGAATGAGCTCTGAATTGGTAGCAAGTGCTTTCTTCTAGTTCTTTCAATATGCGTGTTGCAGTGACAGGCCCTCATTTGTGCTTGAAGAGACTTTGTTAGCGTACTTAACTTCATGTGCAATGTGCTTGTGTTTTATGCAAACATCAAAATTATTTGTTGAGATAACACTTACATTGACTTAGTGACCAGCTTTATGTGAAAGAATGAGAACACAATTTTATTTTGATGCTTTACTTTTCAGTCTGGCTCATGTGAAGGGTTGCTGTCCTGGGAAGAGGAAGGCAAAACAAAAAAGTGTTTTGTGGAGCTGTTACAGTCTGTTTCTTCAGTACTTAATTCTTCCCTTTTGGTCTGGCCTCTGCTGTACCCTCTACCTAGGTTGCTTGCCCTGTGCTGTGTTTCAGAAGCACTGAACAGCATGGTTATTTTACACCAAACCATAGAATAGCTGTTGAATGACCATGGCTGCCAGGTATCTGGCATTTGCTCAGAGACAGTGACAAGAAAGTTGTTGTATGCTTTCTCTCCTTTCTAGTGAAGGTACTCAGCTTTTGCTGCAAGTATAAGCAGCAGAGGTGATGTTAAAGTAATAAAAGTTCCTTGATACAAGGATTCTTATCTCTAAGAATGCATTTGTATCAGAGATCCTACACAATGATGAATAAAACTGCGCAACCTTAGTAGCAATCTTCTTCCCTACAATGTGTTTGACTGAAAATTCGTGGGATACAGATAAAGATTGGGAATGCTGTGGCATAGTCTAGTAAACCTTATGTTCTGCTCTCCCAGATTTAATTAAACTCCATGTTGAGGTGTTTTTTGATTGAAAGTACAGAAATCATTCTTGTAACTGCATTATCTATCCTTGTAGCAGAAATTCACAATTTAACCTTTTAAAAAATAAGTTCTTGCCTAAAATACTAGATGGAAATGGAATATTGCTACCAATGAAAGCATTTTGCTACATCACTTATACTAGGATTTGGAGCCAAACCTACTCTTTTCATGCAATGAATGTCAAGTTATAAGGCCCCTTACAAAGTGGACTTCAGAGTTAGTAATGGCTGTTGTGTGTAAAACTGCTTCAGACTAGTCTTGCTCTGTATATGTGCTTACTGGTGGTACTTAGTTTATTCTGCAGTTTGATAGTAGATGTTTTTAATATTGTAATCCAGTAACTAGAATTTTACGTCTCAAGGGGCAACAGCCTAAACCTGATACTGGAATGTATTTTTATTGAGGTGAGTTTACAGAAAACTTCAGGAACTTTAGATTCACAAAACAACATGGGTTATTCAGTACACAAGATCTGTTTTGGTTTTGTGTACAGTAAATTAGATTTTTGATATCCCTAATACAACAAATCATGTAGAGGAAGGATGAAGGAATAACTTCTTTTCAGTGTATTTATTCCGTTATGGAAGTGGATGGATCTCATAGACCTGTATTTGCTGAAAACTTGAGATCTTCTGTAGAATTCTCTCCTGAAGGTGATTAGGGCGCTAATACAGAGGTGGTGGTAGTGCACCTACCTTTGTATTATTTGTATATGGGGAGGAGAGAGGGTTGAATTCTCTCGTCTGTAGCTGGGTATCTTTAACATTTTGAGAGCTCATTCTGACTCATAGTTGTTTTACCCATAATTTCCTAAAGGACACTTGGATGCACAGAATGACTCCTGTTGGCTGTGGTGATCACATGGAAGTGCCAGTAAGTTCATGGACTTGCTGATGTGACAGTGTAGGTGGATTTGCCTGTATTCACATGTAGCTGGAAATCCTTAAAAGTTAGGAGTGTGGCAAGTGTTCTGTGGAAACTTTTGGAAAGAGCAGCCTTCTACTCTTAAATTTGTGTAATACATAATGCAATAGAGTGAGTGTAGTAGGAAACTCGATGATCTGTTTTCTCATGGATGAGTAGTAGATGACTATTTCCACCTGCTCCCTGCTTAAGCCTCATGCCATACATGGTTTGTTGAATTCTGTGTCTAAACCAATATGATGAGGATGATGCTCATAGGTGCAATTTGATTGAAAGGAGTAATTTTAGTATAGTTTTCTGCTTCCTGCTGTTTTCTTCTTTTGCAGAGCTGGCAAGGACAAAACAAAGGATTCTTCCCGTGTGTGTGTTCTGATGGGAGACTTTGAAACTTAATACTCAGAAGGTCTTTGTTGCTAAAGCCATTTTTTCATTTGCATCTGTTAACATGTCAGGAAAAAGCTACCTGCTTTGTTCTGGGCAGTAATGAAAGCAGGGTCTTGAAGTGTGCTTGGAGGGGATACTTTCATTCTTGTGAGATATGGGAGTATTTTGTTGTTGGACAAGGACCTGTTGAGGCAACTGTTGGCATTCTGACTTTAGTTGAGCCTGTGATACTGCTGTGGAAACTTTTCTAGATAGTCTGTTTCAAATACCAGTGTGCTCTGCTCACTCATTTTCCATGCAGGCAGATCCTTTTAGCTAGGACAAAAGTAGTACAATTCTTAAGTTTTCTAGTTTTAAGAAAAAGATTGCTGTGCAGATGTTGATGACTAAGTGTTAACAAGTTATCTGCAAACTATTATGTACTGCTCTATCTTCCATGTACAATGGAGAGGGGGACCTAGGAGGAGGAGGTGGCTGTTGACTTGCCATAAACTGTTGTGACTTTTAGCTTTTTTGTTGTTTTTTTTTCTATTTTCTCTAGTGCTAAAGGAAATCTAGGATGTGGAAAATACATAGAAGCCTGAAGCTTCTCCTTGGTTCTGGATTTTAATTATGAACAACTTGCTCACTAAACATTTCTGCTGCACGTCTCTTAATTCTGCAGTATTTTCGTGGTTAAAATTGAGATACAATATTGGCACTGGAAAAATGCCTTGGATTAGTCTGTGAATGAGAGATTCCCAGTACACCTATGAGCCTGAGGACACTACTTTCAGTAAGAGGTGGTGGTGAAGGGGGCCAGCAGTTTCACTGTAGTGAGCTCAGTGCCAGAGCAGTCAGGTGTGCAGCTGTAGCAGGTTGAAGGCACCTCCTGCTGCTCGTCTTGAGCTGCCCCTGGACCTCAGCTGCCTAGAAATGAATCTCTTCTATCAGGTGTGTTCCCATCATCATTTATATGTAGTGCCCTCCCACCCTGTCTCTGTATTTCCTTTTCCTGTAAGATTTTTGAAGATTGGAGTTGATCAATAGTGCCTGTGTGCAAGAATATTAGACTTGCAAAACATAAGGATTTTACTATGTTGAAACAACTTAAACAGCTCTAAACTGAAACAATATGCCAGCAGCTCAGGTTGCTGTTTACTCTTAGCATATTCTGCATCTTGATTCCTAATGTATGCCAACTCTTTAATGTATTCTTAATGAAGCACTTAATTTGATTTGTTTTCTTCACCTTTCTCTATTGAATATTTAGCTACCAAGGGAAAAATGCATCAGATGCAGAATCATATATAAGTGCTATAATGTGTTCTGTTGTTTTGGTTATGTTATATTCTTGCTTGTTAGAAGAAGTTATTTAAAATCAGGGTAAGAAAAATTTGAAGTTGGAAGTGGGGTGAATATTTTCGAATAAGTACTAATCTGTTTCCATAGCTTACTAAATTTTGTTAATCATAGGGCATGAAGAAGTCTTAAACCAGAATATTTTTAGAGATAGTCTGGCTCGATAGCAGATCGCTCCAACACTGAGTTTAAGTATCAGGGTGGAACTAGTGATGCTTGAGCCCAGACTTGGTGCTTACAGTGACTCTAGACTTTGGCATCAAATTCACAGATTACTTTCAAATACTGATTGCTTTGCTGCTCAGATTTAGAGGAACATCTGAAACTGCTGCAAGTCTTCTCTTCAAATGTGCTGGGATTCAAAAACTTTCTGGCTGAGTGTTAACTCCTGAAGAATACATATATCTCAAATCCTATACACAGTGGTTTTTGTTCCTGTTCTCTAAGGGTGAAACTCTGGGCATTTTTCATTCCTTCCAGCAAATAATTATCAAGCACCTAAACCAGTATTTTATACTTGGTATCCAGAGTTTGTTTCCTTTGTTCCTGAAGAACAACAACAAAAATTGACTACTTGAATAAACACGTAGATGTAGATTCAAAGGTGTTCCTATTGTTCTAATCACCATTGTCCTTTTTGCTTATCAATGCTTGATAAGAGCATATCTGAGCTTGGAGTGAGGTGGTGACAAGTGGATTTGGGTGAGAGATTCTGAGATTGCTGAAACTTCCTGACGCCTTCAAGCAACCAGTTACGCCTCAAACATTTTATAAAGGAATCTCCAACTTTGGAGAATTAATTAGCCCTCCAAGGCAAATCTTGTGTGGTATAACTGAAAGGATACCTGATGAAAGAGCATGTTGTTATTTTAATTTCCTGAAGTTAATAGCATAATAGGAAGAGCTTAATCAACCTTGTGCCTGGGTTCTTAGCAAAGAACTCTACTGCTGAGTGATGAACAGTATGTGAGGGGTTGGTATGTTCATGAAGCAGAAAAATACCAGTGATGATTTGTCCTTCAGTGTCTGCCAAGATGCACCTAGCAGGATTCCTTGAAGCTGTTGAAAATGGGCTAAATGTGTTATGGGCACTTCAGTTTTCAGTCTGTTCACCATCTTCCTACTATCTTGCAGGAGCTGCAGAAGTGAAGTGGTTTGGGAGTTGGTTGGACACTAGTTAGTTCAACTTGGGTTTCATGTCATTTTACTCTTGGCCCTGGGAGGGTATGGCATGCTTTAGTAAACAGAGTTCTTTAATGGTTTTGTGGTAGTGACATAAGTAAAGGATGGAAATAGGTGTTTGTTTTGAAAAAGACAGAGAAAGTAAAGGAGTTGGGCAAGGAAGCAAATGCTACTGAAGAAGTGGGGAGCATTTGTCTGAAGTGACAAATTCTTTGTGAATGTACTGGAGTTGGAGCAGCTGCTCCTACCTTCTCCAAAAAGTGCTGATGCCTGGCAGAAGCTGCAAGTTTAAAGTGAGCATTGCAAAGTTCCCTTCCCCGTGCAAGGCTGCAGAGATTAGAACCAGTTTAAGAACTGTGGCTCATAGTTATGGTCCCATGTATCTATTCTTTCAATGTCTGAAAAACATGTTGCTTTGATTTCTGGCCCACTTATTACTACTGTAACCGTGGTTACTGGGCAGACAAGCTTTGTACTCTGAGCCTTAATTATTGCCTGTGCCATGGTAGAACCTGACACTGGACAGGAAGCCTAAAATCTTGCTGGTACAGATGATGCAGATTTTTACAGGAAGGTAGAGAAAGGAAGAAGTTTCATGATGGTAGTGGATTGTGGTGTTTTTGTCAGTGGTGCTACTGACTAAGAAGGAACCAACAGTTAAACAATGTACTGTGATTTCACAGAATAGCTTTGTTGGTTCTATTTTCCTTTAGTTTGCAACACGGAGTTAATGAGTGAGATGTAGAAGGTGAAAAATAAATCTATCTCAGAACATGCATCAAGATCAGATAATATGAGCAATAAGCAAATCCTTTCAACTTTTATTAAATATCCTTGGCTGTTGGGGAGTTGGTTTGCTCTTGACTTTGTGTTTGAAGAAAAGTAAATACTGTCAATTACTTCAGTCTGTCTGGTTAAAACATTCAGGGGTAATTTGGTAAGGATTTTTTTTTTCAGTTCTTTGTAGCTAGTACAACTCCATTTTATCCTGGAAACTATTTCTGATTGTCTGCAGACTACCTCTACTGGTTTCCAATGCATATGCATTTTGGGAGCAGGGGGTAAAACAAAGTACATATGTTGGGAATAACTCTTTAGGAAAGTCATGATGGGGAAGACTGTGTCTGTGCTGAAGCATTTGGTTGTAAGCTGTGCCTCCATAATGTATGTGGCTGTGCCAGCTGATTTCTCTGGTAGAGATACTCTAAATCCTGGTTACGTTGCTGACGTATTGCTTGACCATAGTGGCTTAGTTCTGTGTTTTGTGAAGCAGAAATTATGCTAGTTGCCTTAATGAGACGGCCTGTAGATGAATGTTGTGTTAGGTCTCCTCACTGACACTGGTATAATAGTCTTTCCAGTTTTGTTCCTGTTCTGCTAAGTGCAGCTTTAGGAGCATCCTCCACTAATTCACCTTGTGAATTCCAAAATAAACGGGCAAAACTTGCAACTTGTTTTTGAGACACTTGTTTGAAGAAACTAAAATTGTTCATTTAAGCTATGTTGTGGTGTCTCGGTTTTGAAAGACAGGTGTCTGCTAAGGAAGGCAGAGGCCCCCCTTGAAGTGGCAGATATAACCCCTTTTCCCTCCAAGTTATTATATTTTGAAATCAAGAGCCTTTAGGCGAAGATGTGGGAAATAGGAATAACAGTTCTTTACTACATATATATAGGTATATAACCAGTCAAACAAAACAACAACAACTATGGCAGTAACAGCAATCACAAACCCAGT
>NW_008236965.1:3285078-3351435 GCF_000691975.1 Corvus brachyrhynchos | reverse complement strand
GGCCAAAAAGAAAGAAGCAGCAGCTCCTTTCTCTGCAGCTTCTCTCTCCGGACGCTCCGAGCGAACTGACCCCACACCCAGGTGTAGACAAAGGAGTAGCCAGGCCCGCCCCACTCCCCTTTTTGTCTTTCTTAAGTACAGCTATTTGTCCCCTAGCAACATGCATATGGGAGAAAATTCCTTTAACAGGAAAAAAAACTAAGACTAAACTAAAACCCCAACATGTGGGTAACAAAAAACCCACAAAACTGTACAGCAAACTTAAGGCTTCTGAGCTCAGCATATTCTGACTGACTAAATACCTTTATGGACAAATTATCACCTTGCTTTTGAAGGTAATTGTACCAGAGTAATGTCAGTTATTTCCAAGTGAGTTTTTGTGTGCTCTTCTGAGTGATCTTTTCCATAGTGTCATGAAGATTTCAACTGGGAACTTGCTCTCACCTGGATGTTAGAAAAAAGGCTGTTTGTGTAGGGGTGGGGCGGATAGGTTAGTTTTCAGTGCCTTTGTAATTTCCCAGTACTACAGCTCAACATTTTTTTGGAGTTTCTTGTCAGTGCTGTGGGTTTTTTTGGATTGCTGTTTGTGTGTTAAGTGATTTTAAAAGTAATTATATGAGTAAAGACTTGTGTGGATTGTGATACAGTAGATGACCAATAGTAGCCGTAATTAAAATACTCTCATTACATCCATAGTAGATAATCATTTTTGCTCAGGTGTAAAAACTGATTTAAAGGAAAATTGTTTGGATACCCGTGCACTGAGAAATATCTCTAGGGAGAATGGGGGTGGGTGGAAGAGGAAATGAAAGATTGTTCACATGGTACTTAAAGAAAAGTTAATCCAATCTGTCAGGATAAACTTTTCAGCCCCTAAAAAAGGGCAGAAGTAACTTGAGTGGAAAATCCTCACTGATTATTTCTTCTCTCTTAATCTTGCAGCTGATTGTAATGCCGTTCTTAAAGCTCTACAGCCCATTTTTCAGGAGCAGGGAATGACAGAAACAGTTCATAACTGGGAAGACCATGGTTATTTAGTAACCTACATCAAAAAAAATGGCAGGTGAGTGGATTTTCTTCCTCTAGATTATGTCCCCACTATCTTTCCTTAAAATATCTATTTTTCCATCTATTGGACCTCCTGTAGTGTTGACAGGGTAAGCTGTCCTTTTATCAGCCTTGTGTATGAAGTAGCTATGATAAAGCAGAATCTTTTTCATAATCTGGACTATGTCATCTTGCAGTTTGGATATCAGAAGGTTGAACTGATCAGTCTGGTCCGTACCATAGAATGGTGCCTTGGTCTCAGCACTAGTCCTTCCAGATGCAGGACAGTTCTAGTCAGTTCAATGTATTTGTAATTTTTCTGACCATTAAATATGTCTAAACATGTTGGAATCTAACCTTAGCATGTGAACAATGACTGCTTTGTGTCTCTATCTGCATTTACACGCCTTTATATGCTGCAAATTCTCAAGCAGCTTCTGAAGTAATTAACAGCATGTAAGGGTGGTTGGTGTCATTAGTGACACAAAAGCTGAGAGTGCTGGGACAAACTGAAAAACAAAACTACATTCACTTTATTTCCTCATGCTGCTTCACAGTGTGAGGGTTAGTTGATTATGGTATACGTTGATCTGGTTTATTTATACGTAACTACCATGATTTTATTGCACTTAGGTTTCTTGCAGTTATTCAGTTACCTGTTCTGGACATCATGGTGGCAGTTGCTGCTTTGGAGTTGCTTGTTTTTTGTTTTTTGCTGGTTGGATTTGTTTTGTTTGGTGGGTTGTTTGTTTGATTGGGATTTTTTTGTGGGAGGTTTCTTGGGATCCAAACTAAGGTAAAAAGTAAGAGGATATGAGTAGTTCTATGTTTATCATTCTCAGTTGTGCTCTGGGAAGTTTTTGTATATTTCAGTTACCTTTTCAAATGTGGCACTTGCAAAGTGAACATTTTTTTTTAATGGTGCAGTGTTAAATGATAATTAATAGAGAATGGTTATTGCTCTCTCGGTATATTCATTGCTGTCTGAACTCTGGTGCATACTGGATTTATCTTCCTTGAAAATGGCTCACTTCAGTTTGACAACTTACTGTCTGTAATGGAGTTAAAGTATTTTTTGTGCATTGCCAGACCCATTAAGCTCCCAATTAGGGAACATGTGTGCAGGAGAACTTTCTGTGTTTTGGGACCTCAGCACTTTTGTTTCCTCTGGTTATAGAAAAAGCCTGAATATTTTTTTTTAAAGGTAGCCCCAAACTGTGTATTTCTGTTAGTGTAGTTTGTTTGTATTTCTGTTTGATGTAGTTTCAGTTAACTTAAACAAATGAGGTTGTAAACCCATAAAACTCAACAGACTGGACAGTTAAAAAACCTTGCAAAACAAACACATTTCACAAGTTGTAAGACTGAACTGATGAGCATATGGAGGATTTCATACTAACTAAATGGGCTGTATTTTAATACCAGCAAGTTTGTCTGCACTTAATCTTAGTGCCCTAAAATATCATCCATTTTTAGTTAGTGTAAAAATATTACCTGATGCAATTGGACAGAAAGTAGCCAGGGCATGCAGATTCTTCCTCCTTCCCTGCAAAACAGTGTACTTCATTTCCCCCAGCAGCTTGTAGTAAAACATGGAAAAAAAGAATTGTGATGGAGGGGTAGGTATGTCATGAGCAGCTCTTGTAAGGATGGCTGGCTGCCACTTGTCACAAGTTCCCTAGAATGAGAGATGGAGTGGGTGCTGTATGTGAGTAAGGGTTTTGGGAGCATGTGCACACAAATGTGTTTTTAGCCAGCCAAAGGTGACTGAGACATTGCAAAACAAAGATGTGTGGTTGATGTAAAGCTGGGTACTAATCCCTGGGAAAAATATTTGAGATGAGATAGTAACATGTTGCTAAACAGTGTCTACACTCCAGAGTTTGCTGAGATAACCCCCATAACCTGCAGGGAGCCCTGTGCTGCAGATGGTGGAATTGTGGGCACTGCTTTTGACGAAACCTCATCTGTGATGAGGATACCACGTGAACAGCCCCATGAAGGACTTTGCTGGTTGAACGAAGTGGAGCTGATTTGGGGATTAAGATGTGCTTTCCTATTGTCATTACCAAAGCAACAGATCCCTGTTCTCCTTTGTCCAAAGCTAAGCAAGCAAAAGTCATATGTGGCAACTCTACCTGGTCCATTTACTTTGTGATTTATTCTGACAAAGAACGTAATTGAGGGAGGTTCAGCTGAAAACCTTTAACTAATGGAGTTGTCAACACAAGACTCTAGAGTGGAGCAGGAAATGGCTCTCTCGAGCCACTCATGTTCTCCTCTGAAGTGGTGATGGATGCAATTCCTCTCTGCTTTGCCAATCCTCTTGCCCAAACACTGCTTGGGAAACAGTAGCATGTGCCAGAGTGGAGCTGGGTCTCTGAGTTTTGGGGTCCCAGCAGTCTCATTTTTCTGAGCTGCGTGTTTTTAGATTGCTTCCAGGATGGTTTTAGGGTCACATTAAGCAGCATGCTTTTACTGAAATGTCACTATCTTTGACTAAACTGTTAAAAGTTAGGTTAAAAAAATGTGAAGTTTTTGTCTTATTTAATGTATACAGTACTTTGTATAGTGCCCAGTATATTTCAACAGATTGAGAAGTGTTAAATCTAGGTTAAGGAAAAAAATCAGTGAAGCTAATCTTTGGAAATTGATATCTTCTCAACTAATACTTTGTTTTAATGTCTTTACTGCTTGTGTGCAAGTAGTCTTTTGTTATACTGCATAGAGCTATGAGGGTTTTATTTTTTCCTTTGTGCATCTATGCTCCCTCTTTTGTCATGTTCCACCTTCACAGACCCCCAAAACCTGAAACTTAAGTCATTGTTTCTACAGTAGAAGAGTGTCTTTTAGAAAATCTTTGACTTCCCCTATACACATACCCATTTTTAACTTCAGTTTCTGAATTCTTGTTTAGAGAAGTATAATCCTACTGGCATTTGTCTTCACTGTTCACAACAGTGCAAGCTTTACCCAGTTGAATTTGGTTTGTATATCACAGAGATGCTGATGAATATGTTAACACTGTGAAGGGAGAGGGGAGTGTGTTTACTTTATTTTCTCTGTTAGGCTTTTGCTAACCACTCTGTGTGCTAGTCAGCATATTTTAAGGGAGCAGGATGAACATTCTTCAGCTCTTTGTTACAGGGTGAAGTGTGGTAGTTGCCTGTGGAGTTACCCAGAGTATAAAAATGGACTGAAGAATAGGAAGGAGTTGGTAGGAATCAGCAGCAGCTACTATGTCATTGGTTTAATTTTCCTATTCTGTAAGAAGAGAACTGGAATGATGGTATAATGAAAAAATGTGATTGCCTAGTTCCTTAAGGTCCCTCAAGTACTTTGTAATTAAGATGAAGAACACTTAAAAAAGGCTATGTTTTAGGGAAACAATGTCATGCCATTCTTAAAAATTTTTTATTTTCCTAATATTAACAGATTTTTATTTCCTTTCTCATTGAGTTGTTTGACAGGTGATGCTTTTAGTGGCAAGCTGTTTTTGAAATACTTGAACTATTCTATTTTATAGTGACTCAAAGTTAGTCAGCAGATCAGAGGTTTGATGGATAAATAGGAGTTTGTAGGTACCTGTCTGTCTATCCAGCTTTATTCTCTGGGTGTGTGGTGTTGGAAAACCTTTCTTGGATACATGAGATTGCAATGCTTCTTCCTCGGCAGTGCAAGTAAGGTAGGATGATACGCATTTTGGGTTAGATCTTTGCTTCCTAGTTCTGTTTCCAGCAGTTACTTCTGGATTTGTGGGGTTTGGAATTTTGTTGACATCTGAAGTTTCCTGATGATCAGGTGGTAAGATGCAGCACTCAGTAGAATTGTTTCTGTAGTTGGTGCTTGTTTGCATACAAGCACAAAAAGCTTGAGTACTGCACTGGAGGATGTGACAGATATGCAGGTGCGGCAAAGAGTGGAGCCTTATTGTAGTGGGGGCTGCTTTTCAGATGCAGATTTCCTTGCCAGATGGAAGGGAAGAGGATACCTCCTCACTGAGCCTTTTTTTTTTCCCCTCACTACTTCTATGAATTTACATGCAAGCACACACCAAAAGTGTGGCAAGTGGTTTATTTTTTGAAACAGGAATTATATTTTTCAGAAAGATGAGATAATAGGAGGGGCTAATTTTGAAGCAAACTTTGTTTTTCCCCTCATTTGGATTCTAAAATAATCTTTCTTGTATTTGCATAGGTAGAAAATGGAAACTATATCATTGTTTTAAAGAACCTTCCTCCACATATTAAAAGAGCTGCTGCTGATAAAAACCTGCATTCATATATGTTCTACCAAGCAGACAAATGTAAAGTGACAAAAGCCAGCATAGCCTTTGCTATCTGCTGATTGAAGCTAGTAAGTCTTCTGTGGGTTCAGCTTTGGCCCACCACTACTGCCTTAATACTACTTAATACTGGACTGTTCCCTTTTTTGAGTACACTTGTACTGTTGGCTGCGTGTTTAAATCTTTACAGGCATCTTAGCTTGTTTTAGGTGTCTGTTTTCATCCAGATAACTTATAGCCAAGGTATAACCAACCTGGACCTGTATTACTGTTGAGAATTACAAATTTCATTCAAGTTTTTTTTTTACCATAAACTAATGGAGAATATCAGCCAGAAACTTGGAACTTGAATTTTTGTCTGATTACACAGCCTGCTGCCTGCCTTTCATCTCTTCCCCCTTTCCCCAGGTGTCAGGACCCTGCTATTCTGGTAGAGATGACAATTTGATAAAATGAATGATGGTTCTGCAGTGCCATTGTCACTGTATTCTAATGCCATCGCATCACTTACAAATCTGAAGTTGTGTGGCTATACTTTCAGAGCAACTCTCCTCTCTGCCTCTTTGCCTCTTACCTCAAGGCGGAGGCAGGAATATCCTCTCATGGAGTCAAAGGGGAAGTGAAGATGTCAGCTGTCAAATCTTATGACAGCTATGTGATTCTTGGAGGAAATTAATTTAAAAGAACTTGAGTCATGGGATAATGAAATCTGTTGCTTATTTGTGCCAACAACAACTCCTGGAATATGGAAACGAACTGATAAAAAGTTTTTCTAACAGTGAAAATACTTGACACTGTGCCAGTTTTCAAGGAATCAAATTACAGAGCTGTCATATGAACTGTGTTTATGTATTTCTGTCTGTAGTTCCACAGCTCTGAGGGCCTATGGAATTTACCCTTTTCACTGTGAATGGTTGTGTCCAAAACCTGCTGGAGTGACCAGTACTTCCATCTTCTGAGTTCTGCTCTTTTTCTTTCTCTCCTTTAAAAAAACCCAACCCATCATGTAAACAGAATCCTGGTAGGCTTTTGTGTTCCCTCATCAAAAACCTGTGTTGGAGGACACCTAGTGGGGAAGCTGTGGGTTGGAGGGAGGGTTGCTCCAAGGTGGTGACAGTCTGTGGGCTCTGGGTGTGCATGTGTGTGTTAAATAGAAGCGCCCTTCCTTCCTGGAAGCAAGACCTGTGTGCAGAGTCATGAGGAAAGCCTCAGGCTTTCCGGGCCTATCCTCTGAAGAGAACTGGGTGACAGTAGTAACACGTGAGAGCTGCAGATCACTGCTGTTCCAAAGCCAGCAAGAGCATTTTTATTCTTAAATTGCTTCAGTCAGTTTCCATAATTTGATCATTTTACAGTTACCAAAAGTTGTCTTCAGATAAAACGGAATAATTAGGGTTTTATTTCTGACTGCACCTAAGGGCTGATGTTCCCAGCACCATGGGAGAGGTGGTGTTCATATTAGGCTGACAGTTTGCAAAAGGAGCTCTGGAAGAGACAAAGGTGGGAGTGGTGGGAAGATGGGAGGTCATCTAAACTTATTGTCACAACAAGAGCTAGTCTGTGTTTTCCTTTGGGGCTGAGTGGGGTGATAAGAGCAGACAGGCAAAGAAAAGAGCATTCAGAGAACGATACAGCTTTATCCGAGGTTTCTGTGTTGTACTAGTGCATTTCTATCTCTGAATACTGTTCTTTTTTTGTTCAGCCATTTCTGTTCTCATCCCCTCTTCTGCTCCTTTTTCCTGGTGTATGGTTTTTCCCCTCCATTTCCTTTATGTAGTCCCCTTTTAGCCTTTCTGTTTCTTTTTGTATTCTCTCCTCCCTAGAGTGGGAAGGATATTGCCTCGGCTGCCCTCTCTTCTTGTGTCCTTCCCCACTGCCCTTAGCTCTTGTTTTGTTTCTTGCAGGTTCTCCAAGATTCATTGTTTGTTCACCTCACGTGTGTAGCATAGTGAAGCCTTGCTCTTTGGTCTTGAAATGTTCCTGTAGTAGATATACAGTAGGAGTTATGTTGACTTTGCATCTCTGCTCATCAATGAGAGTTTGCTGCTGCAATTTCTTTGCCAGTGAAAGCTGTGGTTTGCCCCAGGATGTGTATTGTTTCTCACAGATTTTTACTCAGCTTTGAATGTGATCAGTGTCTCTGAATAGTTGCTATAAAAAGTTAAAAAAAACCCATTCAACAGAAAGCCAAACAACCAACCCCAACCACCCTCCCCACAAAATGAAACAAACACACCCCTAGAAGTGAAAAGGAAAAGGTCTGTTTTTTTTCTTAAGGCTTGTTTTCAATTAAAAAACCCAAACCAAACCAACACACCTGCTCCAGCAGGCCTTATTTGAAGAACTGAGACTAGCAAGCAGCATATTCTCATTGTACCATGGTTATTGTGGCTTAAACATGGTTTCACTGCCTTGCTTCCTACTGGTTTTATTAGTTGTGTAGTGATAGGCAAGTTCTTGCAACTTTGTTTGCTCTTCCTTGCAGAGGAAGACTTGAGCTGTCACTGCCAATGGTTACAGATGCTGGGGAAAAAACATGCATTCTGAATTTTAATGTAACTCGTTTCAGATTTTATTTCCTTACTCTGATTTTTGATAATAAATTTGTCATCACTGTCTCTGTTGTAGTTTTGCCAATTTGAGAATTCATCCTCATGGATTAGTGTTGGTGGATCTGCAGAGCTACAATGATCACATGAAAGGAAGAGAGGAAGTTGATCAGGTATGAGTGCTGCTTACTAGGATTATCTAACTGCATGGGGAGCACCTATTTTTTTTTTTTTTTTTTCAGGTCGATCAAAGTCTATCTTGGTAAAAGATTAAAAATATTAAAGTCAGTTCAAACCTGGATTACTGACGAGGAGCAGTAACACCTGTTGAAGTTGTGTACACACGTGAGTGCATGAATGCACACACTCTTTTGCAAGTACTGGGTCTCGTATTACAGCTGCTGTAATATGGACAATCCTGCTTGTAACCAGGCTGAGGAGGCAAGATAGTTACTCATGGGCTTCTAGTTACATTTCAAAGCCTTTTCATAGCAGGTGCTATGTTTTATTGCCTTCCAGGTAGAGTAATTTTAACAGGTATTTTGCATTAAGTGATGATCTACAAATTCTACCTCATGTTTGCTATTTTTTGCAGCTTCTAAACAAAGTAGAAGAAAGAATGAAAGAATTGTTTCATGGTAACATTAAAAGGGTGAAACGGTAAGTTTGTACCTCTTCTTCTGTGTGTGGTTTGTCTGCATAGTTGCTAAAGATAAGCAAGTTGTGCTTTGCTGTAATGCGTGAATAGCCTGGAGTATGAAGGTACAGATGGGATATTTTTTTAGTTTCTTGTGATGATTGCATGAAATAGTGAGAGAAAATGCAGCCTGGAAGTGGGAACAGACTGCTCTGGAAGGGCTGGGCAGCCAAGGGTGGCAGGGGAATAGGCCAAGGCATAAACTGTACCCTATGGGCCACATCCCACAGCCCATGGAGAAGGTGAGCTGGTGATGGTGACCAGCGTGAGACCCATCCCTGTGATTGCCAGGCTGGGCTGTAGTACTGAGGCAGCTTTGGGGGCGAGCTGGGTGTCAAGGATTGGCCAAACACTTGGGCAGGTGGGATAGAGCTCAGGGACCAGGGCTGAGGTTTAGAGCTAAAATGAAGTTCAAGCCCATAGAGGAGACCCCACCCTGAGAAGGTTTCCTGAGGCTCTTTCTCTCACATCTCTGCCTCTGGTGTGCCTCATGGTGCTCACTGTGGGCATGTGTGGTTTAGGGACCTGACAAGAATATAGATATGTTTTGTAGCAAACTTTTATAATAAAACTCAAGGATGGAGGCTTTGCAAGCCCTCTGTCAATTTGGATTATTTAAATTCAAGGCTATATATTAAATTTTAGGGACTCAAATTGTGGCTCATGGCCTGGTGCTGAAATAACTTTCATACTGGATGTGGCTTGTTGTTGTCTTCATGGTGACTATCTGGCAGTGACTGATACCGTGAAGCCAGAGAGCACTTACTGTAGGCATGCCCATGGTGGAAGATGAAGTGGGTGCTTGAAGGACCGTAGAAGTGAAAATGGGTTAAGAAAAGTAAAAAGCAAGTGTAAAATCAGCAAGGCTCAGTAAAGCCAAGGAACAAACTACAAAATAGGAAAACAGTTAAGCAGTATTATGGCAGAAAGTAGATCTGAAGTTTGAGAGACCACAAGTAAAATGGTAGTAATTTGAAAAGTGGTATTATACTTGAATATTATTTGTTTTACAGTTGTGTGTAAAACAGAGAGTAGTTATTTTGCTTTACTTCAACCTGGTAAAGGCTCACAAGGTGCACAGTGTATGAACATAGATGATCTCATAGATTGATCTCCTCAATCTGTTTTATTGAGGAGAAGCTTTGAGGTTATTTTAATGAATATTTAATGAAATGATACAGGGAGTTTGTGGAATCCCTGTGATAGGAATTTCTTAAAAACAGGTCAGGAAAACATCTGCCTGAAGTGACCTAGATCTTTTGGTTACTGTAGTATAGAGGATGAACCTCTTCAAACAGTGTATCTGGCATGGATCTTGGCACATGCTCCTCAGCGTCTTTTTTTGCTTGTTTTTCGTTTGTGCCTTTTTTAAAATTTGTTTTGCATCGTGTTGGTGTCAGCTGCACACACGCAGCTGCAGTAGGGTGAATGTAGCTGGAGAAGCTTTTCGTGCCTTTTTGTTGTTCTGAGGTAAGGAAGGGTTGCTCTTGCTCCCACTGTGTGCCGCCATCTGGCGGCTCGCTGGGGGTAGGAAGTGTTTCTGGAATGTTGACTGGGAATCACTAGGGAATTGAGAAGCAGCTTGTCTCTGGTCTTCTGCTACACCCTCCTCTGGAAAAAAAACCCCTTTATTCTTTCAAGTGTGTGTGGGAGATCTGATGAACTCTGTGTCTGCACTTTTGCCTAAACACAATCCCTTTGATCATTTGCTGTCATTTCAAAGATAGTTTGTCTTTACAGGTGAAATACTGATTTGAACCATCTCTATGGAATTTAAAAAACCCCTAAAACCCACAAGCAAGAAACCCAAAACAATCTTTGCAGATGCTTGAACCACTTTTAAAAAGTAATACAGACTATCTGCTGATGTCAAGGATTGTGCTTATGCACTGCAGATTGACCCAGCTCAGTTCACTTTTTGTTTCTCTATGTATTAAAATGTCTCTCAGTACAGCTTCTGAGTAAGATGCACTTAATCTCAAAGAAATGGCATTCTTAACTGAAGTTTTTTTGTCCTTTTTTTTGCCTGCATTCTGCTTTTGTATTATTTTCTGATCATCAGCTGTTTCTTCTACAGAGGCTTTTATGTTATGTAAATTCCATCTCTTTGAATAGAGTGAAATTCACAGGTACATTGTAGAAGTTGTACATAAAGAAGAATCATTTATATTATCTGTGCCTTAGCAACTTATGTATATTTAACATATGGCTGGTAGGTTTCTTGTATCTGTTGAGTGTTAAATGTAGCAAGTTTTCTTAGATGCCTCTTGTAAATATTACTTATTATGGTGAATCCACGGGATATTTAAAGTGGATTTTTTAAAAAAATAAACATTCCAATTTTTTGTAATCTTTTTCTCATATTATTTCTTTCTAGGTTGCCAGCCATTTTGAGAGGAGGTGTCATTGATAGATACTGGCCTACAGCTGATGGGCGCCTAGTGGAATATGACATAGATGAAGTTGTTTATGATGAAGATTCACCTTTTCAGAATATTAAAATTCTGCATTCAAAACAATTTGGGAATATTCTTATTCTCAGTGGGGATGTTAGTAAGTACCATCTCATTTAAGGATCTCTGGTGTGAAAATGTCAGAAGTGTTGTTTTCTGTCCTGCTGTGGCAGTTTAATTAGATGTCTAAGAGTCATGGTTCTGATGCTGGAAACTGTTTATGCATGTACATGTGTATCTGTTCCTTTATATTAAGGATGTCAATCAGGCTGACCAGTGTAAAATCTAGAGTTGAAAAAGAAAAGATTTATTTTTCCAGAGTTAGTATCTTTGCTGCAGAAAGTGGCTGAGGAGAATAGATGGTGTTCTGTAGCAGAGCTTGCTCTACTCCATTCTTTTATATGAGCTTTTCGTTCTTGTTGCCAGTCCAACCTTCTGAGAGCTTCTCTTTGACAGCAAAACAAGCTACTTTGTCAGTCTTCAAAACACAATGTAGTTCTAAACAAATACAAAGAAATGGGAGCTGGCATGTGTGTATGTGTGTAACCCTGCTGCTCCCTTGATTCTCTAAGGGAATTTCCTGCTTGGTGAGGTATAGGGCAGCTGTATCTCAAACCATTTAGCTGCTTTATTGGTGAACATCTTTTGACTCTTCTTCAAAATAATAACTCTTAAGTTAATCAGAATAGCAACCCAACCTTTGTGAGGGTTTTTGTGTTGTACTTTGTGCCTGCTGACCTTTGTATTTTTGAAAGCGAACTTAGAAGAAAGTGGACTACTGTTTTTTAAAACTGGAGACTGCTGTTTTCTAGAAAATCTAGGCAACAAAAGGATTGTGCTTTGTAAAATCTTAGTTCTTATGTTGAAAAAGGACTGACTGTGGTAAATGAGGGCTGTTGCTGCCCAGGGATAGAATACCTATCTTAACTCTGATGGCAGAGAAATTAAGGAATTAAACTACAGCTTTTTGAAATCATTGGAAGTACCTCTAACCATTCAGTTAGCTTTCTGCAACTGTCAAGAGGGCTTCTGTGCAGATGGCAGCTGAAAAGCACTGAGTGCATTAGCAAGGTATTTTCTAATCCAGATAGAACTGTATTAGAAATCATCAAATGTAGTACTCAGTACTTCTAGCCAGAAATTTTCATCAGAGTTTAATATGGAGATGAGGTTTTGCTTGAACATTTTTACAATGTGCCTTGTAGAAAGGGACGTATGCCATTACTTATTTCCCTTCCATGGGATTTTAAAACAATGCTTTGTCTCATTTTGTTATTGTGCACTCGTGAGTGAGGTGGTGGTTGCCAGGCAGAGTGATAGGATATGCCACGATGTGCTGCTGCACAAAGCTTGGCCCTTGTAGTGCAGATCTTTTATTGCAGCTTGGGAGTGTTAGTGCCTGCTTTGAAGCTGATGCTGGCAGAAGGCAAGCTGCAGGGCCCTTCAGCACCTGGGTGTTAATGGTCATGTTTGTTTCTGTGCAGGGATCCACTCGTGTGCATCTAGGCTAGGTTGCTCTTTTTAGCTGGGGTCCACAATGTATTTTCAAAGATTTCCAGATCTGTCTCTTTCAGGATGAGTCTGAGATAAAAAGCCACTGAAGTATCAAGTTACAAAGACTGATGGTTTTGGTCTCCTACTTTACTTCTTTTGGTACACAGTACTTCCGAATGCTGAGGTGGCCATTTGTTGGGTTCACATGGAGAACTGGAGAAATCCTGTGTGGGATTCTGAGAAAAATCTCATTACTTGCACTGTCTCTGAGAGCCAGGTTGTTTCTGTAGATGCTCTTGCTTTCATCTGTATTGTATCACCTCTGGATTAATACCAGTTAATGAGAACAACTGAAGACTTAATATTTCTGTCCAATTCTCTCTTCCTTCCATTCAGATCTGGCAGAAAGTGACCTGGCATATACTCAAGCCATAATGGGCAGTGGAAAGGAAGACTACACTGGGAAAGAAGTGCTAATCCTAGGAGGTGGTGATGGAGGTATACTCTATGAGATAGTCAAACTGAAGCCAAAGATGGTTACTATGGTAGAGATATCCTTTGACAAATGGCCTGTTATTCATATCAACCAGAGCTTTCTGCTGATACCTTAGCACTGAGGACAGTTACCTGTCAGGTTCTGATTTGCATGAGGAGATAGGGTCTTAAATGAAATTTCTTTTTGTCAGCTTAGAGAGACCAGTGACTGCATATTTGTGCATCATTATGCAACACCTGCTTTCAGGTTCCCAATCCATACTATAACTCTGAGTAGTAGTTTAAATAAGGCTGGAAAGGGATGCCTCTGTCATCATTCTGATGCTTTCTCTAGTAACAGAAGACAGATCTGTCAAGTTTGTGTTTTGGGCTCAGTTCTGCCTTTTTGAGTTCTTCTGTTTTCCTAAAGAAAGCTGTAAAAAAAAAAATAGTGCCTAGAAGCAAAAAAATTTAATCAATAGGAATGCCAGGACTTGATGAACTGTATTGATGAATTGACCAACCCTGTTTTAAAAATACCAATACAAATCAAGTTTTCAACATTGTGTAGTTCATATAGTTTGTAATGTAAACTGCTGTTAGCCATATGAAATGTTGATCATCCTAGATTTTGGGATCCCTTTGCTAAGACTAAAAATAATTGTCTTAAAAGTGTAGGTTAAAATCTGAACCTACTTTAACTATGGAGTTTTTAATAGTTTTACAGTTCACATTTCAGGGTTTGATGGTGATGATAACCTAAAGTATCAAAAATTTTGGTTAAAACCAAAAATAAGCACTTCCTAATAATCTATTTGAATCTGGAGGCCAGAACGTAAGGTTGGCTATTGCAGTATATACACCAATAGACACATCCAGTTATTCCTTTATGAATGCCACCTCTTTGAGAACTTGTTTCTGAAGAAGTAGAAGCTGTTACCTCTATTACTTCTGGAGTGTATTATGCCTTGACAAACCTCAAACATTGACCAAATGGTGATTGACGGGTGTAGAAAACACATGCGTAAAACGTGCGGAGATGTCTTGGACAATCTGAAAGGAGAGTGCTACCAGGTAATGTTTTGTTTTTCTTCCATTACAAGTAATATTTTAAATACATGTTGACCTAGTCTGGAAGACTGCTATGGCAAAGTTTTGGGGACAAGTTTTCTCACTTAAGTTTGGGAAGCATTTTTTCCTTTTGTATGACACTTGCATATTTTAATAGCTGGAATTCATGTTGGAAGTATTTTAACTCTGTCTTCAGACTTCTAAAATTAAATGCATATGCAGCTTTTAAGGAATGTGAAATAGGAGAATGTTTGCTATAACTTAGAAATAAAGAGGAAATAGCAGTAAGAACGTAGTGTTTAACATCATTCCTTAAATTGTTAAACCTTAAACTGTTAAAAAGATAGAAGAAATGTGTATTTCTTAGGTGTTCTATACAGTTGGAAATACCCGGATTTGTAATACACATTTAACAATTATTTTTAATTTGCAGGCAAAATCCCTTAGTATTACACTGCTGTTATATTAAAAATAAAAACCCCAACAAATGTTTTTCCTGCAGCTCAGGTCTTTGTGCTGCATCTGACAGCACTTAAAAATGAGCCCAGGTGTAGCCTGTTTTTGTTTTCATTACTGGTCCATAGATGCTGTGATAGATAGTAACTTACAGGAGTGAGCTAATAAAAACACACAAAAAATTAACAGATAAGTCACATGCTACTGTGGAAATCAGTGACCCTTCATATGAATAACTTACTATACTTATGTGGAACTGCTAACTGTTGTCAGCATTTGGTAGGAAGAACAGTGGTCACAGATCTAGGAAATTCAGTCCTAGAGTGCCTGTGTTGTCATTGTCATAATTCCTACAAAGTTCCTTCTTTCTGTATGATGTAAAAAGTTGAAGGTGGAGCCTAAAATTAAACATGTATTTAATTTTGATATTTTCCATTTTAATTTCTGTGAATCCACATTTGTTCCTTTTACCTGGTGAGTTTTAGGGTATTTTGAAGACTAGCTACAGTATTTCGTTCTTATAGGTTCTAATTGAGGACTGTATTCCTGTACTGAAGAGGTATGCCAAAGAAGGAAGAATGTTTGATTATGTAATTAATGATCTGACAGCTGTTCCAATCTCCACATCTCCAGAAGAAGGTAAATCTTGTAATTTATTTTCTTAAACTTCCAGAGAATTTTCAACATTTCTGTTCTTCTGCTGCATAACAGCTTACACCGTAACTGCTTTCATTTTTTCCATTTAAAAAACAAATCTGAGAGGAAAAGATAGTAAGACATCTGTTCTTTTGAAAATTTTTTGAATATTAGAAAAGGCTAGCATGTGCCTAGCACTCTTTTAAATCTTATTCCAGAATAATATGAACTCATGTAGTTCTTGAGAAGTATTTGGAGTTCATACTCTAGTAAATTTTCCTCACTTTAGAGTTCATTGGAAACTTCTGGAGAATTCCTGTGAAGAAAACCAGCAGCACTCCTGCCATCACTGCTGTTGCATATGGTTTACATTTGGGATTTTTTAATCCAGGCTTTATTTTTAAAATTTTTTTAAGACTTTGCAAGTCTTGAATATGTAATAAGTGAACAAGCCAATAATGTGCGGTTGTTTTTCAATCACTCCCCATATGCAGATTCTACATGGGAATTTCTGCGGTTGATTCTTGACCTCTCAATGAAAGTCCTGAAACAAGATGGAAAATACTTCACACAGGTATGATATCTGGGTGTAATGAAGTACTGCTTTGTATGTATTGCAATTTGCACTGTTTCAGTTAAAAAAAAAGACAAAACTACCTAAAAATCTACTACAAGCTGGTTTTCTTCCTTTAATGACTTACCAAGCACTTTTGCATGAAAGTTAGGTTTTGCTAACTGGCTTGTCTTTTTTTCATTATTTCATGAACTTTTGTCTGGAGTTTAAAAGCATAATTGTAAGACTCAGCAAGGCATGCTACAGAATATTGCAGCTGAACAATTCTTTGAAAAGCAGAACAGATGTACTTTATGAAGAGATAGATGGTTTTTAAGCTAATGTCTTCAGTTGTAGAGTGTAAAACGTGAAAATTTATCGTTCATTAAGGTGTAAGAGTTTGGCATAGGTGCAGGGGGATGAGAAAATTAATATAGCCACCTCATAGATAATAGACTTGTGGTATAGCTTTCCACTGAAAATACTTCATGTAATCCTGAATTTGGAATGCCACAAAGCTGTGTGCAATAATACAAGAACGTGACAGGAGCCAGCAGATGGTTCAGCGAAGTCTAAGTCTCTGAAGTTGTGTTTCTTTTGTCATGCTCATAAACTAGTCTTCTGATGTGTGGAGAATCTAAGTACTGTATTTTGGAATAATATCCTTAAGCTCTGAAATATAAAGAAATTGGTCTACTGTAAAATTGTGCAGGTTTTAAAAGAAACGAAAAACTTGTGGGATGAGGTTTCTGGCAATTCTAATATGCTGCTCTGTTTTAAAATACTGTGGTTTTATGAGCAGGAGAAATGATCTTGTGGTTGAAATATAAGATACGATTAACATGGTTGTACCACACTCTAAATTTTAATGGCATTTCTGTCCTGTTACTAGTGGAAATATTTATGGCAGACTTTGATATCAAAAGGACACTAAATCTTTTGGAAACAGAGCAAGTTGTGTTGCAGTTACTGTACTTACACCATACACAGTGAGACTAGCTGGCCTTATTGGGACGAAGGTAAACATGTCTGGGGACAGGTTTTTTTTTTTGGACTTTGCAGAAGGGCTCTTGAGAATAAGGTTGTGCTGAAAGCTGGAATGATGGCTGTGCTGTAGCCAGAGGACAGGAGGGTTGTTTTGTGTCAGCTGAAACCAGCTGAGGTGGAGACTGGTGCATCCCCTGCTGCCTGTCCTGTCCTCACGGCAGGAGATAAGTTGGCTCTCCATCATCTGCTTGCACAGAAAGAAAGGACAGCAGTTCTGAACCAGCCCTGGTGGGTTTTAGCTGTTGTGAAACTATGCAGTATTATATTTTGTGGTCCCAAAGCAACAAGGTGGTACATGGCAGGATGAGAAAGAAACAATATTAAAATTGACATGGCTTAAAATTGGACTTGTGGCTAATGGGTAGCCAATGAAAGGGCTGGAGTATAGAAGCAGTGTTCTCAAGCAGCTTAGTCTTCCTGAAAGTGTTGAAAAAAGGACAATTAATACTGGGGCAAACAGCTTTCAGAGCTTTTGATACATCTACTGATACACCACCCAGCCCATTTGATGGTTCTTGTAGCCCCTTCCCAGCTGGGCCTGAAAAAACAAAATAATCCTCTGTAAGAATGGAATAACCCTCTGTACTGGGTTTATCTGACTAGGTTTTGATAGTGGGGGGGAGTGGGGAGGGCTCCCCCATGTCTGACAAAGCCAATGCCAGACTTGCTTCCGGGTGGATCAACTTCTGGCCAAAGCTGAGCCCATCAGTGACTGTGGTAGTGCCTCTGGGATAAGATTTTTGAAGGGCGAAAAGTTGCTGCACAACAGCAGTTGCAGCCAGAGAGAGAAGTGAGAATATTGTGAGAGAAACAGCTCTGCAGACTCCAAGGTCAGTGGAGAAGGAGGGGCAGGAGATGCTCCATGTACCAGTGCAGAGATTCCCATGCAGCCCGTGATGAAGACCATGATGTAGGAGGCTGTCATTCTGCAGCCCATGAAGCTCCACAGGGGAGCAGAGATCCACCTGCAGCCCCTGGAGGACCCCATGCCAGAACACGTGGATACCTGAAGGAAGCTGTGACCCTTTGGGAAACCCACACTGGAGAAGGCTTGCTGGCAGAACTTGTGACCCTGCAGGAGACCCACGCTGGAGCAATTAATGAAAAACTGCAGACCATGGAAGCACTCATGTTGAGGAACTTAATGGAGGACTGTCTCCCATGGGGGGAGACCCCACACTGGAGCAGAGAAGTGTGGGAGGAGGAAGGAGCACTAGAAATAAAATGGGGTGAACTGACCACAATCCCCATTCCCCATTAGCACAGTTTGTGAGTAAAGTTCACCCTGGGGAGAAAAGAGGGGTAGGGGAAGATGTTCCTAAAATTTGGGTTTATTTCTTATTATCCCACTCTGATTTGATGAGGAACTTGAGTTTAATACAAAGGTGAGTCTGATTGCCTGTGACAGTAACTGGTGAGTGTTCTCTCCCCATCCTTATGTTGGCCTGTGAGCCTTTTGCTGTATTTTCTCTCCTCTGTCCAGCTGAGCAGGGGAATGACAGCAGGGGAATGACATGCCCATTTTGTGGGCACTTGGCATCCAGCCAAGCTCAACCCACCACATCCTCACACAACTCAGTAGTCTGGTCATAGGATGAACAGACTTACCAGGGTGCTCTAAAGAAAATCAGCTGTCTATAACTTCGTTTTAATTATTTAAACAAATTTAAATTCAACTAAACTATCTGAAGCTGGCTACTCAAGAGTATTGGGTTAGACTATGGTCGGAAGTTCAAACATGACCGCTATGAACTTTGGCAGCTTAGTCACACACTGGGAATTCATAAATGATTTTGAATGCTCTGTTGTGTTTGCTGCTGAATGCCAGTGGTTTCAGCTCTGTGTATTAACATTGGGAATTTAAGTTACTTTCGTTCCCGCTATCTACTTTCAGGATGCATATATTACACAGCAGGCCTTGCTGAAGACATCATGTGCCTTTTAAGGCAGTTATGTTTTTAAAATACAGGACTCCGTGTGCCCCTCAGTCCCTTCTTTGCATTTTGGTTCTCTAAACCAAAAAATATTAAATATCACCAAGAAAAGTGGCTGAGGGAATGTCCACTTACTTGTTAGAGCCTCATCTTTGCTATGATGAGGAAATGTCTCATAGGAAAAATGCAGCAAAAGGATTGTTGTTCTGTGGACTACTAGCCAGTAATTATAGTTGCTTCTTCTGCCTTGGCATTATATTGTACTGACATTGAAAATTTTTGTTCTTTGTAGTTTGTAGCATGTCCCCTTGCACCCTGAACAGAATCATGTGCATCTAGTTAGGATGTCATTTATTTCAGTGCCAAAGAAATTCCTTACCCAGAAGTGGAGTTGTGTTCACAGAATGCCATCCTTTCACATACTGTATTGCTGCCTGCTGTCTAAATGCCACTGCTGGGAAAAATAAAGGGAAATGCTCATCACCTCTTCATTGAGCTCTGTGCAAGTTTTAGAAAATGTTCTGATCTGCAAGTGAATTTTCAGCAGGCAGGGTCTAGTGCTGTTGAACTCCAGATGGATATAATTTATCTGAGATTGTAAAAAGAATTACTTCTCGCATGCTGCTCTAACACACCTGGTGGTTCCTTCGGGATTCCTTCCTTGGTGATCCTCAAAGCAGTCTCCAAATGCTGGTGCAGAATGTCCTGTCACCACTAGGTGGAGGCAGGTAACTGGTATTGCCTGGCAGTTTATTAAGATTTTTAGACATTCTGCCTGTGGAAGATTTTTCAGACTATTTATTTGTATTCCTAGGGGTTATAAGAACTTATGTGGCCAATTTTAAGATGCAGGAGGGACTTCCTTTTTTTCAGCTCTGGAAAGATGTAAAAGGGGAAGTTAATGAATGTCATTCTCTGCTGCTTTAAGTCTGTGTCTGAGTGTATTTGGGGAAAAATGCCTCCATACTTTCTCTGTGCAAATAGTAATCACAGCTTAGAACAAAAACTTGTACGAGTAGCAGCTGTGCTTTACATGCCCTTGCTTTTCTAGCTGCATCATCCATATTGAGTGTTGCAGCCTACACAGAGAGTCATGAGCTTTAGGGCCCTTAGCCTGCAGAACTTGCAAACCTGTCTGTAGGTTTAAGACTTGAAGCTTGTTTATGAAAACTTACTGTTAAACATAATCCCACCACTCTGAGGTTCAGTGGTCATATGGCATGCTCTTATTTCCATTCTTCTTCTGAAGTTGGTGCTTTGAAATGTGTAATGATATGACATGATACAATATGATACGATATGAGGCCAGGTCTGCTCGGTGTTAACCTTCTCCAAGGCAAAGCCAGTTAGAGGTACATGTTCCCAGCCATCACAGTGGAGAGAAATTTGAGTTGGTGAGGATGTAAGACCTTGGAAAATCCTGAGGTGCAGTTTCATCTCTAATACACCTTCCCAGCAACTTGTTTCTGAGCACGTTAAGTGTTTTTACAGTATTGGACTTCATAAAAATATGATTTTTTAGATGGCCCAAGTGATTTCTTTCAAGTGAGTATGTATTCTTGTAGATGATATGTTTGTGGCTTTTGTTTTCTGAACCATCCCTCTCTTGTGCCTTCAAAGTAGCACGTGAGGATTGTCCCAAGAGCTGTGAAACCATGGTCTAGCAGATGCAGAGACTGATTGTAAGGTTGTTTCTGAGTGTCAGTGGATTGTGTAGCTAAGAAAATGCCTTTTTCTGTGCTAAGTTTTTGTTCTGTTGATCTAATCTTTTGAGGTTGAGAAGGCTATCATTTTCAGCCTGTTTATAAAGTGGAATCTTTAAAAATACCTCTAAACAGGAATTTGTGACTTCCTGGTTGGGGTCATTCAGCCCAGGCAGGATAGAAACTCAGACCACTCACAGGTTCCAGTAAACAGCACTGACCCCTGGTGCAAGGGATCATGTGTCTCCCACATGAACATGTGGCCCTTTACTAAGCTGTCTCTTCCTGGCCACTCTCCTACACAGCCCTCTGAATGTCCAGACAATCATCATGTTGCTCCATAGTTAGACTCCTTTTTTTGGCTGCTGTGTGGGCTTTCTAATTAGCACTTCCAACGAGGGAGCAAGATTCTCCATGACTGAACCATGAAAGGATGCTGGAAGAACGGCTGTGTGAGCCTCTGTGATTTCTTGGTAGTTTGAGAGGCTTTAAGGAACAGACATTTTCATTTCCCTTTGTTACTGAGAGTTCAGCTTTAAATTAATTGATCTTTTGGCCAGTGGACGTACTTAACAGTCAGGTTTGCCTCCATTATTTCCTTAACAGCCCTCTGTGTCCCCCCAAACTTAAGCCTAGCTTTTATGCTAGGTGTTTCATGATCAGTGTCTCACTGCTTATTAGTCACTGTGAAGTGAGGAAGGATAAAACCGAACCTTGGCGATGTCAAATTCTGGCACATTATTGCAAAACAAAAACAGAAACCCATGTTAAAAATTAAACTTCTCTGGCGTACAGTCACAGACAAAGGTGTCCAGTGACAATGACATGTGGGGTAAGACACATAAGAAATGGTCAAGTATGGAAAAGGGACCCTTTCACCTGCTTTCAAGTCACTGGTTTACTTTCTGAGGGTTGGAGGAAGCATAGTGGCCCAAGTTCAGCCTGTTAATAGTTGATGGACACATCCCCTTTATAGGTGGGCAGAGTTAACTGGAACTTACATGGTTAATTTAAACAATTTTTTTTTTGCTACTTATTTTAAGGAATGTTTTTTGTCGGTCCAGAACTGTATTTGTTATTTAAATGTGTTGTGCCTTGTGCTGTAGAAACCTAAAAACTAAACTCATAGGTCTACAGAATATATGCCTTGTGAGAGCCCAGAAAAACTAATGTTGGGAGACAGGCATGAGCTGTTGGAGTGAGTGCAAGCCCTGAGCAGACTCAGGATGCAAAGGCTGTGAAACAGTTCAGGAGTCATCTGTCTTAAACAAGGTCTTACTGATAAAGATTTGTTAATCTCAAAGTTTAAACCGCCTCAAGTACTCTTCTGTCTGAAAGATGCTTCTTAAGGAGTAAAAAAAAATTCATCTATCTCCTAGTTCTTACCTGTCAAATTGTTTGACGTGGAACAGAGATTAAGTACGGGGGGCTGGGCAGAGGAGTTGGGTAGGGTTTTGTGTATGTTAAAAATTTGACTGAACCCTGTGGGAGAAAAAAGAACGTGATTTTGGTTATTTCCTTCTGAAAACATTTAATTAGTGAGTCATCTGCTTTAAACCTTATTAAACAGCATTCAATATTAGCTATTGTTTGAGTTATATGGTGTCTGTCCAGAGCAAACAATGCATTACTCTACCACATAACTCTTCATTAGGCAGCGGCAGTTAAAGTGGACACAGGTTATTAGACTGATCTCTGCTTGGTTCCCTGTGGCACTCTAGTGATACTAGAACATCTAAGTGTGTTATTAACACTGTAGCCTTGGTTGGTAAAGCTGGTCACCTTTTAAAGAAAGGTGTTAATAATAGTGATTTTTTAATAACTTTATTGAAATAAGCCTTATGTTTTGTAGAATTGATTTTTGAAATGCTTAACTCTGTATTGAGTAAAGCCAGATAGTTACAAAAAATAGTAACAATGCAGAACTATAAAATCCTGTGGTGTTTCTCCAGAAGAAAAAGGTTGATAGAAGAGCCAGGTGGGTTGTCTGAACCTTTAGGCAAGATCTTGATTTGGAAATTGGGGAGTTGTGGGTTTGAAAAGCAAAAATTGTTTCTTGGCATGTTCACTGCTCCTGTAATTTGTTTTCCATGGTGTCTGCAGTGATTTGTCCCTTGCTAGAGAAGGGAGAAATGATGAAATACTGAAGCAACAGTCTGGGAAACTGGATACTTCTCTATCACTGTGTATCCTATTCAACTTCCTACATAATAGTGGTATGCTCTGTAAATTACCTAGCAGCGTTTCTATTTATGACTCAAATTACACACACAGGTTGTTTTTCAGTTTCCTTTTGCATTCAGTCTGATGTTGAAACAAAATGATATGTTTGGTAAAGGGCAGCTGAACCAAAAAAACCCACCACAATCCTCTGGATAATGACAGGTTACTGAACTGTACTGCAGCAGTCTGTTCATTGTTGTGCTCAGTAAGTGTTAGTCTTATACCTTTTTACAAATCTCATTTGTTTTCTGATAGCCGAACCCAAATATGAAAAATTCCATATAAAGCATGCCACTTTCCTTTACCAAATAAGCAAGTACAGGTTTGTTTGTGCAATATGATCAAAATTATAATCAAACATGTTTTATGCAAGTTCTTTTGAAGGAGGGCTTTCCCAAACATGGTTTTTTTAAAAGATTATAGAATGATAGAGTGGAATCATAGGATTTCGTGGCCTGGAAGGGGCCCACAGGAATCATCAAAGTCCAGCTCCTGGCCCTGTACGGGACAACCCTGAGAATCACATCATGTGCCTAAGAGCATTGTCAAGATGCTGTGTTAAGATTTTTTTAAGTTGAGGCTTTCTTCTTCACTTGTGAAAACTTGAGCACAATCCAAAAAAAAAAAAAAAAATTGAGCATGATGCAAAAAATTCAGAGGAAGATTGGTGGAATGAATTATCTTTTCACTTCCTCTGGAAATAGAAATGTTTTAAATACACTGTGAAAAAATCCTACCAGTAAAAAGTAGGAGAAATAGTATAAATTCCAAAGTTAGAATGTACATTTTACACTTTGGTTCTAGTTATCATCTGATGTTGTTACATGGAAAAATCAGTGTAAATGGAGCTGTGTAGAAATACTGATTTCAAATGTGACCTCTGCTTGTTTTGGCCTCTCTGTTGTATGTTTTAAAGAGCACAGATAGTACTTGTTCAAACTCATCTTAGCTCCTTGCTTTGTGAAAATTAACTTTTAGTTGCACCTGTGTGCATATAATCACTTTAAGGCTATTTAAAAAAATATGGGAGTGCCATGAAGAATTTACACAGTAAAATGAGTCTTTCTTAAAGACTGTTTTGGATTTAGAAGCTTCACAGTGTGTTAGCAGAGCAATACGATGTGTGAAACACAGGCAGTCAGACACTTAGGAAGCGTTGAGGAAGTCCAGGTTCCTGGGGTCCTCATTTCGAGTTAGAGATCCTAAAATATTGAATAAGCTGTGACTGTAAGGGAACTAAATTTTTTTATTAGATTAGCTTTTTCTTATTGAACCATCTGGTTCAGTCAGGTGCAAGTTACACATGTTATTGAAGGGCAGGAAGAACAAGATACTGCATTCAAAGGTCAGTAAAAAAAAAAAAACAAACCAAAATTGTGTACTTGTGGGTACACACAAACACTTCCCAAAGTCATTCAGAGCAGCAGGAGGATCCTGCCACTCCACAGTGGGTGGAGGCTGTTGCTTTAGACACTTTCTAACATGTAACTTCTGTGCCTTGCATTTCTTGCCATCATTTTGTGGGGCTTTGGCTCTTGTGCTGGATTATTAGGAGCTGTTTCATTAACATAAAGATTTCCTTTTTGTTCTCCTTTTTATCTTCTGTGGCAAACATTCCTCCACTAGAAGTGGTAAAACGTGGGGAAGCTTGATGATTTTTATATTGAGAGCTACTTTGGAAAATGCTAGTTAATGCTTCTGTTTCTGCTGATCAGAAATGGAAAGCAGGCTTTGTGCTACATCAAGGTAAAAGGCATTTTATGCTACATGCTAGTAAACCCAACCATTAGGAGAAGCTGGGGACATGTATCTCCTGAAGATCTCATCCTGCCCTGCATATGGCCAGATTGGCACATGCTGTGTGGGCAATAGAGATTTATAGTCATCATATAACTTGCTGTTCATGTGTAGTGTTACAGCATAGTTGGTTTATCATGTTTGGGGCCTGTAGGTTGAGCTAAAATTCCTCAGGAAAGTGGTGGACATAGAAGACCACACAAATCAATTCATTTGGCTGTCAGTGTGCCAAGGGCCTTTGCAATATCTCCACTGTGACCACAATTACAGAATGTATTATCTCTGTGCTGTGCCACAGCAACAGTACACTTTTTTTTTTTGGTGAGTCTTCATTCAGTGCCTCATACCTGGAAAAAACCTGAGCAATTTGTGGACCACGCAGTGGTGATTGTATTCAACTTCACTTGATTTTAAATTAGTGTCCAGATAACTTGTATTTGCCTCACTCATTCCTAAGAGCATTGAATTTAAGGTTGTGAAGTATTTGCTAGCCTACTCAGTTATGTAGGCAAGAAACTTGACAAAGGTTTTTATTTTTTAATTGAACTTACATAACTTTTATTGCTTTGGATATTTGGTATTTGTTCAGTCTGGTGTTCTGTGGACTCACTGTTACCACTAAATCTTCAAATGTGTTCTCCAGGATATGGAGAATTCAGTCTTCTAATCAGAGCTTTCTCCATATGGACATCCCAGATATACATTGCAGTAACTTCTGCTTCTTACTAATAGTTAGCTTGGGACAAGGTAGTGCTTGCATAAGAGTTGCTGGGGGGTTTGGGTGAGTTCTTTTGTTTGAGTTGTTTTTGGGGGGGGGGGGGATATTTTGTTTATTGGGGTTTGTTTGGTTTGGGGGGTTTTTTTGTATGTTTTCATCTGGGGGATTGGTTTTTCTGGGGGGGTTCTTTGTTTGTTTTGGGGTTTTTTTTGTTTGTTTGTTTTAATTCCTCATTCTTTGTAATCCTCAATGTGTTTGTATTCCAAGAATGATGTGTTTGGGTAATATTGTTTCACCCCTAAGACAAAAAATGGTATCATAGGAATCACTTCCTTTTCAGAATCATGACATGAAAACTCAAGACAATGTAGCCCGCAGTCAGAGAACTTCTGTATAATTTGATGTATTTAGTCATAGTGCTTTGTGGAGGAATCTGTTTAAAATAGATAGGCTATAGTTTTGTTAATAGTGCATTTAAACACTAAGATCTAGGCAATGTTAAATAACAGAAGAATCTGGACGTTGTAATACTGTTTACTAATAAATGTAAGCAATCATTAAGAAAATGGTTGGGGAGTGGATGTTATAGGTAAACAACACATGGTGGTCTGTGAACTGGAAGCCCTCATATAATGGTTCCTTCTGCTAATGAGAATATAGATAATGCCCCCTTACTTACCCTTTGTTGAAAGGATACAAATTGTTGTTTGCTGTAGGCAGAATGAAGACAAGCTGTTCATTGTTTGCCTTGTAAATATTAAATATTGAGAACAGCATGTATCTGCTTCTCAAGTATGTGGAAGCCTTGCAGTAATGTCAAAATGTATATATTCATCTGAAATTTTGCTTATTTGCTTGATTGTGACTGGAACTTCTTTTTTTCTTCAGGGAAACTGTATCAATCTGACTGATGCCTTGACTCTGTACGAAGAACAGCTTAGCAGGCTTTACTGTCCTGTGGAGTTTTCAAAAGAAACTGTGTGCGTTCCCTCCTACATGGAATTGTATCCTTAAAGACTGAAGAAGACTGAAGAGTGTGTATTAATAAATCAAGCAAGCATAGATTGGTTGGAGGTAATGAACTCAAGCAAAAAGGCAGTTCTGATTTAAACACTTATTTTTTTTCATAGTAAATGAACTGCTGCAGTTTTATTTTGAGGATAATTGTAGGAATTGTTTTCTAGAAGTGCTGTAAATTCACAGCTGGTGAAATGATCAGCACCTTCCATGAACAGGCTGTGTTTTTGTTAATGTTCTTGAGTGGTGTGTGTGATGTGGGATAAACTGTTCGATAAGGGTAATGCTGCCTGGGAGTTCTGACAAGGATGTATCTTCTTATTTTCTTTTTTGTTTTACAAAAATAAGAAACTAACTTCACACAGATTAGCATGATCCAGATCTTTAAATATTGTCTGACATATCGAACATACAGCTCAGACTTGATTTTTAAGACTGGGGAATGGGGAAGAGAATGATACCTATCATTACTAGTTAGTGTTACTGGAAAAAAGTATTCCAAGTGGAGGGGTATGCATGTTCTCAGAAGCATCCCATTCCTAAAAATAATCCTTCAGAATCTCTTCAATTTTTGGGTAGCAGGGAAGTTATATAAGGAGCTAGAAGTTTAACCTTCAAGCCCTTAGCTTGAGAGGAGCATTTTGATCTGCTGTAAGGTGGTTCTGCTGGCTGCATTTTGCCTTGAGTGTTTACTGCTTTTATGGGATCTCCCTGGAAATGTTTTGCAGGGTAAAGCCTGCTGTGGCTGTCTCTCTTGACAGGAAACATCTTTCCAGGATCTGCTTATTCATAATACATTAAGCATGTGATGCTCTGACAGCCTTTCTTCTGTTGCATGTGTTCATTTTGCCTCCCTTCTGTGTGTCTAACCCTGGTAGTGTTCAATGCTGCAGCCTCCATACTGACCCCTTACTGACTCCAGACTGACTATAGTCAGCTCCTCCTGCTTCTCATTATTGTCAGCTCTCTGTGAAACTCAGATTTGACACCGCATTTTCAAGATAAAAGAATGTGAAGGATATACAGATACTTGCCCTTAAAAGCTTGTGGTTTCAGAGAAACAGGTTATTTTTGCCTTTACAACTGCCAGACCTTAATTGAATGTGTATGTGATTTGAAGTGTAGGCATCCCTGAACTGCTGAGTCAAAAAGAGAATCCAGGGAGATTTCACTTTTGAGTGTTTTGCCTACCCTTTATGAGCTACTGGAAGTTTTCAGAATTTAAATATAAGTAAAAAGAACTACATTTTAACCGTGTACTACAAATGTTGCCTTTTCTTTTCCTTAACTGCTTATTTTCTCCAGATGGGTATTCTACACAATTTGGAAGAAACAGACTGACATCTGAACATCAAGATTATTTGAAATTATCCTAAGTGTACATGCTGCATGGAGCATATAGGCCTGCCACATGCTGCATATTGGCATTTTGAACCTTTAAATTATATGCTGTAGATGATCCTGAAACTTAGTCATGCTATTGATTGTGAATTCTTTAAATGTTTTTTTTATTATTATTTTAATTTAAAAGCAAATGGAAAATGTATATTTTGACAAGCTAGGGTGTTATTTTTGAAAGTCAACTTAAAGATGAATAAGCAGCAAAACTATATAGCTGCTGACTGCACTGAACCTTTAGAATGTGATCCTTTTTATTTTTTTGTAGATCTTCACAAACTGGTTGATTAAAAAAGACATCTTTAGCATTTCATCCCTCAAGGGTGGTCCATGGAGTTCTTGTTGGTTTTGTTTTTCCAGTAGATTTTTCATCTATAGTGCTTTTTAAAAATGGGAGAGGGTTTTTGTGTGGTGTTGGTTTTTGTTTGGCTTTTTTAATGAACACTGCAGTGCTTCCATATAGACAAGGGCATAACTAAAAAGAAAAAAATCTTGTGAGAATACTCCAAGCCCTTTGTTGCAAAGGGAAGAAAGCCAGTCTTAAATTTCTATTTACCCTAGTTTTCTTCATCATTGCTGTAATCTCTGCGGCAGAAGAATCTTTGGCCTTTTACATCCTGGAATTCTTCAGTTGCTGCCATATTGATTATTTGGATTCTGACATGGATTTAACAATAGGTTTGTACTGAAGCATGAAGATCAAGGCTGGGTTTTCATTCCACCCAGTGCAAGTAATTGAGCATAATGAGGTTCTTGTGGGCATATCTTCTCCCCAGCCTTACGGGAAGCACTAGATTTTTGAAGTAAAGGTTGGCTTAGAGGATGAAGAAATGTGGGTGATCTGTCTTTATATGCACCTGTACTGAATGTTCTGAGGGGCAAGTATGTGTGTGCTTCAGTAGGATCAGTGCTGGTTGTATTGCCACAGATGGCCCATATTGTGTGAGGCTATTGCTCAGTTAGACTCACTTGCAGTGTAAAAATCAGTAGAAGCTGGGGGGCATTGTGATTCTGTTCTGGAAGAAGATGCATTTTTCTTTAGCAGTTTCTCATGTTGTCAGAAGTTATATTTTTGTAAGAGCTGTGTATTGACTAAGATATTTGTGTTTAAAAATCCCATTTGAGGTAGGAGGGATATGACTATTATGTGCATTTTTTACTTTTTCAAGATAGAATAAAAAATGCACTATTTCCCTAAACACTCTAATCCTGAACAGTAATGATGTTTCATTCAACACACAGTATTCACATTTTCTTAGTTTTATTGGAGAGGGTTCATTTGCCCCCCCCCCCCAAGATACTGTTAATGAAAACAAACCAAACAAAAGCTGTCCTTTATATTCTTAAACCACACATAAGGAGTAATTTTATTGCATCCCACATATATAAACTGTTCATGGAATCTGAGTAGCCTGTGCGGAATTCCAGACTGATACTAGAAAACTTGCAAAAATTTGCTGTTTCTTCAGTCCATAATTGGTCTAAAATTGTTAAAATGTTTTCAGTTTGGAGAGCCAACAGAAGCATTTTTCAGTCTTACTATTTTAAATTATCACAGTTAATGTTAATTCTTGAATATACACAGGGCACAGTTCTTCCATGGCCTACAGCTTGTGAATCACTAAATACTTCCAAAGAACAGAGCTTCCCTCTAAATAGAATAGTTTTCTGCATTTCCCTGAGTGTTTTAGCTCTGCTGTAGGCATCCCAGAAAAGATGTTGGTATTATAACCTATAATATAGTAGAGACTCTTCATTTATGGTCCAGGACTGCAGTCAGTTTGTCTAGCCGCAGATGAATGCAGATATCCTGTAAACAGGTGTATCCATAACTTTGCAAGCATGAATATTTCCATTGATTCTTAGTGTGATTGCTCATGTAGGTGAAATGAAGCACACATGGACACAGAGTTCAGAGCATCTGTGTTCCTGGGTGAACTTGGCAGATGTAGAAATCAGTCACAACAAGTGGGGGTGGTTTGGTTTTTAGCAAGGAAACTTGTGAACTGGAAGATGATTTAATGTGCTCACTGTACCAGGGCTTGTACTTCCCTTTGGCATTACTGCACAGGAAGCTGCTGGGTGTGCAGGGATGTTCTGTAAAGAGTCCCAGAATGACCAGGGGACCTGAATTGCGTATTAATAGCTGAGAGGCAGCAGTACTTGCAAGCTTTTCAACTAATAGGGTATGAAGAGAGTTGGAAGAATTACTTTTTTTCTTTAACTTTTTTTAAATGTAGTGTTTTGAAGTGATAGATGCAGTATAAAGCAATTCAGCAAACACTGAACATTATATTTTTTTAAGTTGCTGAATTGATTCTGAGCAAATATATACACACTGTCGGTCTTTATTTATTTGTTGCTGTAGTGTAGATTTTTTTAAAAGAAAAACAAGTCTCTGTGTTAGAATTTCCAAATGTAAACTGCTGTAGCTGATCAGTTTTCCATGTTTAAGGCCAGTTGGGAAGCAGCTGTAATTGCTGCACCATGTATGCAAACAGTTCCCGAGATACGGTTAACTTTAGAAGTTTCTTAATTATTCTTTGCACTAAATGCTGCTTCCACCTAGAATTTATTGACTGATAGTAGTTTGTGCAAGGAGAAACTGCTGGCGTTGTATCTACTGCATCAGTGCAGTGCACGTGTTAAAATAAAGGTACGCTATCGTTACTTGTGTGTTTGAATTGTTAAATCCATTGTGGATTCAGTGTTCAAATGACAGAATTGATGGGTATGATGCTTACCATTGTACCTCCTTTTTCTTTGTCACATAAAGGTTCTTCATGGTCTTTTTATTGAGTATCTTTTCTGTCTCAGATGAATTCTGTTACTTTCCATGTAATAAATGCTCAGATAAGATACTGTGTAGTATGGAACAGCACACTGATGTTTGTAATGGGGGGACTCACTTGAAGCTTCAGAGATATTTGCCTAGAAAGAGTTGCTTTTCTGTACAGTGTTTTAGATGTGAATTCTTTGGAGGTCTCTAAGTGGAAATTTAAGTTTTTCTGCTAAAGTGGTAAGTAGGCTTTGGGTGACAGTGTGACTCATTGTGTGGCACAGAGAAAAGACAGGCTTAGGAGAAGTTACTGTGACATTGAGAATGATGGAAACTGGCACAGAAATTTAGGTGACAGGGAGAGGGGCATGAACAGGATGGGTACATCAAAGAAGTTATTAACCTTTCTGAATCACACCCCAGAGTAATGTCATACAATGGAAGAAAAACGTGACTTCCAGAAAATGTAGAGAGATTTACACGAATTCCACATAACTGGAAGGGAGAAGTATTTAGATCTGCATTAAGTACAGTGATAGCAGAAGGCTTGATAGTTCAGAAAAAGAAAGGGGAAGCCTTAACTTTCTGAGGGGAAAAAAGTCTCACATATAGACTGAGGGTAGAATAAGGAGTAATTTTGGAGTGCTTACATGCATGACAGGGAAGAAAGGTATCTTCCTTTATTATTTTTGCTGTTTGAGAATTTGAGGTGTTGACAGCTTGCTGGAGGGAGCGAGGGGATGGGTGAGAGGAAGATAACTCAATTTCTTATTTTAATTGAGGTATAGGAGACTGCAGATGATGCCTGTGGGTAATCTGAGAAAGCTGACAAACTTTGCCCACAAAGAGAAGAATAGTTGGAGTCATTAGAGATGCTGAGGGAGCAAGTGAGAGAAGTAGCAAAGTAAGCAAGTGCTGCAGTGATTAATAATAGCACTGAGCAACTTAGAAGTGCCTTTTTGAAACGTGGAATGCTTTAGGAAGCAAGGAATGAGAAATGTGGCATGGGAACTGGGGGATGTGAAGAAGTTCATACAGTGGTTGTACATTGCAGTGAACTTGAGCTTCAGATGTAGGGAGTGGAGATGTTAGAAAGAGGGAAAAGAAAAATGTGAAATGAACTTCATAATTGAAAGTGTGATGAGAAGTATTCCTGTGCAGTGACAAGAGCAGTAAGGATGTAGGGGCAAGAGGCATTAAGATGGAAAGGAACTGGGGGAATGAGCTGGGAGGAGGAGCCAAGGAACAGGACAGCACAACAGAAGTGGTATGGGGATTTGGGGAACACATCTGGATATGGAAAAGAGAGTGCCAGTCACACTGCCCAGCCTGTCCTCTGATGCTATTGGCCAGAGAAGTTGGAGAAATTGGAAACATTTGGGTTTGTTTTGTTGGTTTTTTTTTTTTAACTGAGTAATGAGTACAAGATGCCTTCTAAGTATTTTAGAAGGAAAAGAGTTTAGCTGCTGGAAATTAAATGAAGACTAAAAGGAAACTTCAGATTAGGGAGTGCTTAAGGGTAGACTGATTACTGAAGCAAATTACTGAAGCAAATAAACAAAATTCATGAAGCCCAAAAGAAAGGCAGCTGTGGGATTTAATGGTCATGGATTGTCAGTGAGCATGGAAGGGTGGAAGGCAGAAGGATACCAGGGGTGTCTCTGCTGTCTTCAGCTCATGGAACTGGAAATACTGATCAGAACTGGCAAATGTACATTAATAATGATTAAAAAGCACTGCTACAGCCATCTGACTTCAGCATGCCATGACAACTTCGTGTGTTGCTCAAGAGGATGTTTCATGACTCAATGGAGAATGCACAGCACAGTGTGCCACATTGCCTGGGTAGCACCCAAATACACAAGTATTTATTGGTGTATAATGGAAACATTTTTGTGCAACTGTTCTTTGTATAGGCACAGAAATGCACCAGTGGACTAAAACAATAATTTTAGTAGATGGGAATAACAAAGATGAGTGTATACAGCTCTGTGATGCTTTTTGTTGTTTTGGTAGCTGCTAATGTTATCTAACGCTTTCCCATTTAACTTCAGTTAATTATGAAACCTGATGGTTTTGATTTTCAAAATTATTTTCTTTTATTCTATGCTTTGTCCTGGTTCTGCTCTTAAGCTCCACACTGGGACCTTCTGTGAAGTTACTTTCTAATGGTTGGCATGTCTTGTAACACTTAAGTGTTTTCAATGATATTATAACCACTGGTTCATTATTTGGGGTGGAAGGATGACAGGTTTTTTTCAGGAAACAAATTTTTGACAGCTCATTGTTTAAAATCCCAATGAAGACTGACAGAATAATTATAGGAATGTTCATTAACGTTTTTTTAGAAATTTAGGAATTTTTAGGAATTTAGTTAGGACTTTTTACCTGTGTCTTGAAGTAAAATGTTCCTGCTACCATTGTAAAATTCTTACTGTATGTATAACAGCTAAATACTAAGGAAAAGGAAGCTATCTGCTGGCATTTTCTGGAGCTGATTTGCAGACAGCCACGTGTCTTAAGTTACAGTCAAGATTCACTTAATAGAATCATGAAGATAATCATCCATTAACCTAACACTGCCAACACTAAACCGTGTCCCTGAGTGCCATATCTACTCCAGGGATGGTGACTTGACTGCTTCCCTGGACAGCCTGTTCCAGTGCTTCACAACGCTTTCAATGAGGAAATTTTTTCTTAATAGCCAGTGTAAACTGCCAGTGGTGCTAACTGAGGCCATTTGCTCTTGTCCTGATGTTTGTTACTTGGGAGAAAAGAGTGACCCCCACCTCACTACAGCCTCCTTTCCAGTAGTTACAGAGAGCAGTAACGTCTCCCAAGTCTCTTGTCAAGGCTAGAGCAACCCTCTTGCCTCAGCTGTTCCTCCTAAAGTTTGTGCTCTAGGGTCCCACAAAGTGAACCCCCAAAGGCCTGTAGAGGCCACTGAGTTACTGTTTCTGACTGTCAGATCTTTACCCACAGCTGGATCCTCACCCACATCTGGATGCAGTTCGATGGCTGCTGGGAGATGGCCTTGTGCACAGACTTCTGGTTTTCACTTTTCTTCCTGCACTGCTCCAAAGTAGAAGTATGGCCTGTGTCTCCCAGGCAGCTGGGAAGGTCGCTCATGGTGCAGGTAAATGGGTGTCTCTGGGCCTGGCAGTGGTGAAGCTGCACGCCTGGGTTTCAAGTGGCAAAATGCTGCATAGTGGAGTTGGGAACACCCTGCGAGCAGCAAAGTCAGAGGAAAAGGGGAGAGAAAGCACTGCAGGCACCAGAGGAGAGATTCCCCTGCTACTCTGGATAGGGCTCCAATGGAGCAGGGACTGTCCTGCAGCCCTTGGAGGGGACTAGGCTGGAGGTGGGATCCACACTGGTCTTTACAGGACCTGCACTGGGGCATGTGGGTATTTCCTGCAAAAACTGCAGCCCCTCTGGCAGCTGATTTTTCCTCGAGGACTGTGGCTCTTGGGAGGGATCCCACTCTGGAACAGGGGAAAAGTGTGTGGAAGATGGAGCAGCAGGGTGGAGTTGATAGTGACTGAGCACAGTCCCTGGTACCTTGCACCCCTCAGGGGAGTGGGGTGAGGAAGGGGCAGGAGTGAATTTGAGCCCAAGAAAAAAAAACTTGGGGTGTGAGAGATGTTTAATCTTTGTTGTTCACTTCCCTGCATTTTTAACTGGCAACACATTGAACCAATTTGGTAATGGGTAAAATGATGAATGGAATGGAAGCTCAGCTGGAAGGAACATCTAGAGCAAAAAGAAATACCTAGTCCAACTTCCTGACCACTTCAAAGTGACCAAAAGTTAGAGCATGTTGTTAAAGAGCATTGCCCAAAGAGCATTGCCCAAATGCCTCTTAAATGCTGACAGGCTTGAGGCATTCATCACCTCTCCAGGAGGCCTGTCAGATGGACATTTTTCTTAGGCCTCCTTTGATAATGCATTTATGCATTCACATGTCCTGGAGCCCTGATGATCTTAGTACAGATGTGGCAGATTGTATTTTCTTTATGCATGTTTTTTGTTGTCCCAGACACTGGGGTGTGAGCTATGAACTGCTGAATGTACCTCAGAAGCAGAAGGCTGACCAAGCTAGCCCAAAACATTTCAGTGCAAGGGAGATGGAGCTGGCAGGTATGGGACACACAGATACAAAACCACTTACTCATCACATTCGTGGACTTCTGAATCAGAACTGCAAATGCCTAATAGTGCAAAACATCAGATGATGGTGTCATATTCTAGCACCTGCCTTGATATCTATACCAGTTCCGACAAAAACGAGCTTGCCTGAACAGAAAGGTTGCCTTCCAGTTGGTGTAGAGTCCAGACCATCCATGAGCTGTGGAGATGTTGCTTCTGAGTACAATCCAAGGGCATCAACATGTGGAATGGGAAGTGACTGGGCTTGTCTATCCCACCCTGTGTGCCCACAGTTAGGCCCTTTCCCTGTGTGGTGTGGCCAGGTTGCTGTGGGTGCTGTTTGCACCTTGGCACAAAGGATAGAACAGGCCAGGAGCACTGGATATATTAGGCCAACTCAGATGTGAGGCGTAGTGCTTGCCCAGAGCCTCCCTTCTGGAAGTGCCAGACACAGGAGACAGAGGTGCAGGACAGAGAGAGGGACAAAACAGACTGGTGGCTGTGGGTACACCACTGTCCTCGCCACAAGGGAAGTCTGCAGCCCGCAGCCTGTCTATGGGGTCCCTGCTGGTAGTGGGTGGGTGAGGCAGTAGACACTGCTCACCTGGATTCCTCTGGGGGACCATATGCAAGCTGCAGGAAGACCTCCCTGGAACACCTTCAACCTTTTAAAAAAAAAAGGTGATACATTAGGTGTGACTGGGAAAACAAAACAAGGTAAGAGAAATTTAGTACTCTTCTAGGTAAGTAGGGCAAGAGACAGCTTCATTAAAACTGATGGGTCCAAACCGTTTTCAAGTTGCTGACTACTTAGCCTGGAGGAAGGAAAGTATTAACAAGTTTTGGAACTTCTGGAACAATGAAAGAGGTTGCTCTCTTGAGCTAAATCTAAAGAGTCAAACTACTGCCAGAGCCTTTCTATTGTAGTGTGTGTTTTCAGCCTAGGGGTTGTGCTAGAACTATTTTAAGAGCTTGCTCCCAATACAGACCTAACCCTTGGGTTTGGTGAGACTAGAAGGTGTAGTCCCTCTTGTCCCCTGCCTCTCTAAACTCCTATTTCCAGAAGTGCTGCAAGCACATATGAGGTATACAGAAATTTAATTAGCTGTAACTTCTCAAAGATAAATATTTCAGACTTCCTTGACTGGAGTGTTTTCTAAGGCCTATTTAACCTAGTTCCCTCAACACTATAGCTCATGGGAGGGGGGTGCTGTGAAGTCATTTATTCCAGTAGCTGTGCCATGTGAATGGTCCCAGCTATCTCTGCATTCTCACTGCTTTGGCCTCACCCTATGTTGTCCCCTCTGCCATGAGAGTTGCAGGGAGCTCTCCCATGGCCGTGTGACAAAACAAGTGGGTTAAAAACAAACAAGGAGAGACATTAAAGGGGAGTGGGAAACTGATGTCACTCAGCTACACTGCTGAAATGAATGGATGAGAAAGCAGTCTGTGTTTAAAATGGGTCTGGCTCCTCATGTGCTGGCAGACCTCAGTGATGAGCAGGGTGGTGGGATGGGGGACCAAATCATGCCAGGTGTAGGATATGGGAAAAATGTTAATAGTAAAGGCTGCAGAGCATCATGGTTTATAGCTGCTTTAGAAATACAGAGGAGGGTTGTTAGGGACATTACCTCTTGGTTTTTTCTTGTCTTTTTCTGATCCTATCTACTGAATCACTTATGGGTCACTTCCAACTAGAGATATTCTATGGTAATACGATTTCAGTCAGCCGGAAGTTTCACATAATTTGAACTTTTGAGAGCACATGAAAGGTGATCCAGTAACTTTGATCTAGTGGGAATTAAGAGCTTTATCTGTGTCAGTACTCTGCTGTTGGTGTAGATTTGTAAGGGGGTGTGTTGTTTTTCAGTTATTTGTTGCCATTCATACCTTCAAAACTTCTAAATAAAATTTCATTTATGTCAGCAGTTTGGCTCTCCCAGTTGATTTTGGTTACATGGGCTGATTTTGTTCTCTTCTGAGGTTAGATTAAAAATACGATAATGCTACTCAAGTTTTAGGTACATTTTCTCACAAGGAATTTCTTTTAAAGAATGTGGGGACAGCACCCATTTTGTGCAACAAGGGCTTCCTAGCTCTTGATAATCTTTGAAATGTGAGGCCCTTTATTTAATTTAATTTTTACTACAAGCAAAATCGGCAATGTGGTTTTAGATACCTTTGCAGAAGGAGTGCTGTTATATGCTATCACAAAGGTAAGCTCCTGCTCAGTGATTTACAGGGGCAGGGTACCTATGTGGGCCACTGAGGTAGCTGGTGTGGGGTCTGTAGCTCAGGCCCAGGAAACCGTAACCGGTCTGGAGAGATGGTCCCGCGAGGAACCGTCTTCCCAGAGCCCATGGAGTTTTCCCTCAGCTGCCAGAGTGCCTTTGCAGAGAGGCTATCAGCTCTTTAGTGATTGTCAGCTCGTGATTTCAGCTCTTGCTCTGCGAGGCAATCTCCAGGCCAGACCAGGAGGAGAGAGACGAGAGGCCCGTACAGCAGTTTTGCATGAGGCAGCTTTATTAGCCCACACCCTGTGAAGGGAGGCCAGGGACGAGCTCTCTCTCCTCACCTTATAGGGGTACAGGGGTGGGGGTGAGAGGGTAAAAGCAAATGGGTTACAAAGGATCTGCATAGGGTCTCCAAGAGGATCATGGGTCTGTGTCCCCTCTCGCCGTAACTGAAAGGTGGCTGCCTTTTCCAGGGGGATTCTGCTGGGAGGTCGTGCAATCTCCTTATCTCAGCAGGCCTCCCTCCAGGGCAGAGGCTGGGCATACCCTACAGGCCATGGTGATTTCCTTCATCCAGTAGACATGCTTTTCTGTACTGAACATGTATTACTTGGGGGAACAGAATGAGATGGTCCAGGTCTGGATCATGCTTGTGACCTGGCTTTCCCAGCACCTGCTTGGCTGTCTGGTGGCAGTGAGTGAATAATTTTTCCAGTGAGCAGCAGAAATTTGGCCATTCTTGAGCATTTAATTGTGAGCAAATGATAGTCAGATGTATCTTAACTTCAAACACACTAAAATACATTTTATGTCATGCTGATCAAAATATATTTGAATAGCTTTAAGTATTTTATAGTGCATCCAGATTCATGCAACAGTGGATGATTTTCATTCAGTATTTTATTCAACTTAAAACTGTGTTTTATAGTTGCTTTTATGTCCAGATACAGGGAAGAAAAATATGTGGTTAAAAGAAAAGCAGCAAGCCTTAAATGTTTTTATGAAATGAATACCTATTAAGTACATGTCTTCCAAAGGCAAAGGGTGCAATGCCCCAAGAAAATGTAGTCATGGCGTCACACTATGAAAGCCTGGTCAGGAGTGAGAGTTTATCTGGTTGACTCAGAGTGAAATGAGCTGCATTTGTATCATTCCTGGTAACATTTTCTGGTGCTCTGAAAAGTGTGAGTAGTGACTGCAAAGGGAATGAATTAATTTCAGCAATGGTCAGCACCTTGGTGAAAATCAGGAACACGGCACTGCATTTTTTCAGGCTGCTTTTCCAGGGAAAGTCTTGGAACCAGAGAAAGTTAGGAAAGGCCTGTGTAAGAGGAGCAGGTCTTAGCCTTTAGGAAGTGTAACAAAGACCTGTGAGGAAATGGAGGTCTTTCACTTAAATGGAGGTCTTTCACTTGATAACCTGGGCATTGTGACTGCATCCTGGCTAGCTACAGCACAGCCTGGATCCTGATCTCTCTGATGCCCTTGGCACACGGAAATTCTCATCAAGGTCTTACCAGTGTTCTTCTATCGCCAGCTGCCCTGAACATGCTGAGGGCTGTACCCAGTTGCGGAGTCAAGTCAGGTTTGGGAAGGCAGTAGGAAATTCTCTCATGTGTCGTAGTCCAGATGTAGTCTGACTGCTAGTGCTTTCTCTCTAGTTTGGGGAGGTGGTATATGCCTCTTCAGGCTCTTATTTTCTCTCATTAATTGCTGCTTCAAAAGCCATGATACTCCTAGGTTTTTTAAGAAACTTACTGCCAGCCTGCAGACTTTTGCTGAGGTAAAGCAGGTGCTGTAAGTTTTGGCCAATTTTATTTCTGTTGGTAGTCCAAATTGCAAGGCACCTTTCACATCTATCACTTTTTTTATTAAAAGCACAATCTTCATGAAAGTTTACTTGATTGTTGTAAAGTTGGATAGTGAATGTCCCATTTCAGTCAACCAGTTCAACCAAGGAAGAGGCTGATCATGTTTGCAGTAATTTCAAAGAACTAGCAATAGAAATAGCATTAAATTATTAGAGACCTATAAATTTATCAGTGTCTTTTAGTAGACTAAGATTCTATCATTTTCTTGGGAAGTGCATATTGAAGAAGCTAAAGGAACTTTTTCAGAAGAATGTGATCCTTTCTGCAAGTTATAGAAAAGGATTTAGCTTTGGTCAGCATAATTTTCCTTCCCTGTAAGCAAGCTTGGTCATGACTATTTTTGTCGTTGTTATTAACTTTGCTAACAGTATTGCTAATTTCTTCGCATGGTTATTTAAATATCTAAGAGTAGCTAGTTAGAGTCATACTGAGGCCCTTTCATCAGTCTCCCTAATCAAGCTACTTGTTCTTAGCTTAGGGAAAATTTTTGGGGAGCAATACCACATAACGGTCCAGCTTTTGATCTCTAACAAGTAGTTCCGGTATGTTTGACAGTACAGAAATCCTTATTCTGTTCTCTAGCCTTGTGTTAATAGTAAAGAAGACAACAAAGCTTTATTTGAAATAGAGATGTTGGAAACTTCAGGGAAGGGCTGTCAGAGACGTAGCAATTTGACTTGTAAAGATAATTACCTAACTGTTTGATTTTTGAGGATTTCTGCAACTTCAGGAAAGCAAATGTTTGGTCTCGATGATCCTGTCCCATGGGGCCTCATGCTGTGGTTTCAACCTGATCTGACTCTGGTCTCCCCTTTCCAGAGACCTTGCTGACTAAATACATTTAAACTCTCCTGAGGTACTGCTGTTCATCATTATTAGATATGTACGTAGTTACAGGAGTTGCACCAAGATGAGGACAAGAACAGAGAGTATCTGAAAATACCTCCACTGAATTAATACACACAAAATCTCATGTTGTTAAGGGGCGTTTTATTTAGGGCATCATATTTGATGTGTGATTTTTCTGGCTTTTAGCATTGTGCAAAGTCAATTTTAATCTCATTTTGAGATGAGGAAGAAGAAAAAGAACTCAGTGGAATAAAATGTTTTGAAATAAAACTACCTTCAGGAAGACCCTGAGCCGGTTGTAACAGCACCCTGGAAGAGTAGGATTCACTTTTTCAGGTTTATGGGTGGGGGTTTTTTGTTGTTGTTTTTTTTTGGGTTTTTTGCCCAGCTGTTTTCTTCTGAAAACGGGTTATGCAGTTGTGCTTTCCTGTCTCTGTGCCCCTTCTCTCCCACCCAGCCTTGCTAAGTAATGCTAGACCTTGTCAGCCAACTTCAGTCAAATTTGATAGAGGGAATTTGGGTTTGAAGATACTAATTCTGCCAAGTTTTTGCCTAGGTGAAAAGGTATCTTGTTTCTGCTACAAGCTCTGGTTAGGTGCATTTGTTGTGCAGAGGAATGTGATGCAACAGCCCCTGTGCAAGAAGAGCTTTCACCAGAGCTCATGCCTGATGGGACTGCTAAGCTCTATTGCCTTGGGGTTAAAACACTTGGAGGAGCTTTTGCTCCACTTTTTCTGATTTCCTACAAAAGTTAGAACAAGCGAGCGAGTAGATAGGAGTGACAGAGTGCCTGTTTCCTGTTCAGTGGCACCTCTATGGAGTGATTGCTCTGCTCCTGGCTGCAGCTGTCTCCGAGCTCTGCTGCTGCCAAAGACAGATTTGTGCTGCTGGAGATCCAAGTGGGAGAGCAGGCAGGAGCCATTGCTTTTGCAGAGGCAGTCGTGCTTCTCTGAGAGACAGGAGGTCACAGTGGAGGGATCTCTTTGGCAGAAGCTGAAAGCAGTCACGTGCAAGGCAGTGGCTCTCCTCCTCTTTTAATTTAAAATGCCAGTGAATGCATGCCTCATTGCACACCTGAAAATTCATCCATAGGACACAAACTCCTTGGTAACCAAGCTTCTTGCTTCCACTCATATAAATAGGCTTTGACAGCTGTGAGCGAACATTTGGACAAAGCAAAATAAGTGGGTAAAGCTCTGGTGGAATGATGCAGTATTTTAAGGAAACAACAGACATTTATTTGTGTTCTGTCTACCTCCCTGCATCTACAGCTGTGGCCATTGGAAAAGTGACATTTCCCAGCCATGTCTTTTTCAGTGTCTTTACAGCCTATGTACATAGTTTGAGTATATGAAAAAACCAAAAATTTGCTCTGAGTTATGCCAGGGTATCTTGTATGTTTCTTAATCCCCAACTGAGATGCCTTTCTACAGCCCATGTCAGCATACACCCTTGTTTAATCTCTATAGTGGGATGACAGATGGGAAGGATGCCCATGTGATGGCTCTGTGTAAACACACTCTGATTGTAGTGCGAATGTGGTCTTTAGGAGAAGTAGTGTTTGCTTTAGCTAGAATTTAATGTGCTTCTTGAAGAAAAATTGCCGGAAGACCTAAAGCAGTTCGTTCTGCTTGAGAACATATGCATTGCTTCATTACAGTGCTTTTTCAAAAGCAGCAAATAAAAAGCTTGCAAACTTGAGTGGCTTAACTTTAATCATCCCAGATGTTGAGTTTCATAGTCAGTTGCTGTTTGGGTTAGATATAAAGACCTTTTGGTCAGAGAATGCAATGTTTCCTGCAGCAGGAAAAAGTTTTTCTTGGAGTAATGAGAATAGCTTAGTCTACTTGGAATTGAAAAAGAAAATTGATTTGGGGTATTAGATACTGGAGAACAAAGTTTTCTGCTTTTCAGGGTGTTCTCACAGCTGCAGTTATAGTTAGTGGAAAAGCTTGCCACCAGCAGTGTTTGGAGCCCTGCAAATCCTGTTGGCTCAGTATTGACTCCTAATTAATGACCCACTTCTCACAGATGGGCTGAGGCCTTCTGTAATGTGGCTGTACCAGTGGAAAACAATGGAGTCATTTGTTTCCAGCTGTATCTGTCCCATGAATAAAGGACATGAAGTAATGCCAGAGTGTGGTTTCTGTTTGCTGCAGCACAGAAATTTGGCAGTTTTTGTATCCAAGGGAGTGTAATTTATAAAATTCAGAGATCTGATCAAGCTGTCTTCAAATGCAACATGTTGGGCTTTTCTCGAGCATGCTTTGTGTACGTAAAGCCCAGTTCTGGCTACAACAGCTGCATAGTTTGAAAAAAACAGTTCAAGGCCCAGGGTGGAACCCTTGAAATGGAATGGAATACAGCCTTTACTCTGACCCACACTAATTAATCTCTTTCAATGAAGCCAACATTACGCCTCTACTTCTATGAGGAAGCCACTCAAGCTGTATCTGGTTTCCCTGCTTCCATCAGTGTGATGGTGGCTGTGTTTTCCTTTTACCATGAGCTAGAAAAGCTCAATAGTACATCACCAAAGTTGTGGTGCTGTGATTGTGGACTGCTTCTGCTAAGCTGTGCATCAGGCACTTCCCAGATAGTGCAAGTCTTTAATGTGCACCATGAGGTCAGTGTCCTCTGAGACAATGTCTGTAACTCGTGTTGGTGTAACCTAATATGTTTTACACGTGTTATATTGGGTTTTACATCTAGAACTGAACTGGGATTTTTTTCTTTTTGTATAAAAAGTATCAGTGATTGTTTTAATATGTTTTGAAGTTATCTAAATGCCAGAAAGATTAAATATTTTACAGTACTCAGGCTCATTGCAAGCAGGTTCTTTAAGCAAGCTTGGTCAGCTTGGGCTGACTGTGTGCTGACCTCAGGCTGTTTTGTTATTCCACACATTCAGCAACACCTATGCAACTGTTTTTGACTGTTCCAGTGAAAACTGGGCAATATGTGTGATTTTGTTTATCAATCGAGTAATCAAACCTCAAGAAATGGGAACTTCCTTGAGACAAGCTGTATGAGGAGAAGCTGACATGGTCCTATTGATTTTAGTTAGCTCTGATCCAGTGCTCTTCTCTGACATAATGGGTGGAAGAGAGAATTGTCTCTGCTTGTGGAAGAGCAGAATAAAACGTGTGTGTGTTTGTGGGTGTACATTCACATGCATACACACACACACACTTATATTCACAGACAGACCTTTTCTAGAAGCTGGGACACTTGCTGTGCTTCAGTCCAGAGCATGTTCCAGAAGGTTTGCCAGCTCTGGCATATGACCATGGATGGAATTGTTTCTGCATTGTCCTGGCTTTGTTGTAAGTGCCAGAGTGATCCCATTGTTTGAGTGGGATCTTGGTCAGATGGAATTCTGAGAGAATGAAATGTGGTTTGGAGCATGTAGCATTTAGTTATTGCTTTTTTGCCCCCTATGTCTGTTCAATGTTCTATGAATGTTTAGCAGAGTCTTTGCACAGCCTCGCTAAGTGCCTTATTTGTCTGCAATGGCCAGAGGTGCTGTTAGCAGTTCCAGCAGGGTGTGGCCATGTATCCTGTACCTGCCAAGGAACTGCTGGACTCAGGATGAGCAAGGCAACCAAGTCCTAGAATGGTCATCAAAAACATGCATTAAATTCCTCAGGCTTCTGTCATAGATCATCATTATCAGGAACTTATATGTGCTCCATGCACCTTTTCAAACTGCTGGAAATGGACCTTTGCAGCTGTTGCCTACAGCTGTTTATGGTTTAGCCTTAATTTCATAGTTCTGTGCATGCTGAAGAAACCAAGATGGGTTATTGACTACAGCCAGGCTCTTCAGTCAAAGGGAAGGATACTTCATACTATGCCACAGTGTAAATAAGCCCACAAACCCAAACATGGAAAAGTAATTCTGTTGCTGACAGCTCATTCGTGATTTTTCTTGCTACAAGGATTATGTGCTGCTTGGAGCTGACTCTCCAGAGGACTGCTGTAGTTGGAGCTTGCTGGATTTGGTTGGGGTAGCTCCATGTTCCCATAGTCCTCACCTTCTGGTGTTTGGGAGAAGGGAGTGAATTGTCCAGCCTCTCCCTGCTCCTTCCCTATCTCTCCTTTCCCTCTTCCCCTGATGCAGATTTCCAAAGAGAAATAACTGGTTGCTGCTTTGTCTGTTGAAAGCTGCTCTTGGTTTCTTCCTTGATGTTGTCCTAGAAAGAGATAGATGAAAGCAAAATCCTGCTAGTGACACACTGATAGAGCATGATGATAGTGCCATACATACTAGTAGTTCTCAAGGGGGCAGAACTTAAAATTTAGAAATTATGGGGCAATTGACTAAGCATATGGTAATTCAGCATTGGTCGAGGGGATATAAAGCTGATAGTATGAATAGGTCTAATAGCTCAGCATTTGTAATGTCGGGGTTCAGTAGGAAAACCATCAGGTAACCAACAGCAAATACTTGTCAAAAGGTCCTGGTAAGGTTTACTCAGCTTTGGGATCATGGACACAGTGGATTAAGTGTTGAGATCATGCTGTGTCCATGCCTTTTCTGTTCCAGTACCCTGCCCTTTTGGCAGCCCCTTTGAGATCATAGTGACTTCTGATATGAAGACTCAATTGCACCAACATCACATAAATACCTTCTCAAACCTGTGCTGGTAACAGTCTTGGGCTGAGCATTGCTTATAACCAGAGATCTGCTCACACCTATGGAGTCATTCATGCATGAGCAGGAATTTTTGTACTGGGAGGTGTGTGGTCCTCCTGGTTCTGTGGCATAATTTCCCTCCCCTGCCTCAGCTGATGGATGTCAAAATCATGGGTTATATGTGGGACAAATAAGCAGGTGAAAAGGAGCAAATGCTTTTTTCCTGTTCTGCACCAAGCAGAGATGAGAGTGTCCTCTTGGAGTTTCCTGGTGAAGAGGGACAGGAATAAGAACTGAGGGCACTTTGTTTGCAAGACCCCAGTGACACTGTAGAGGGGGTTGAGGAGTGAGGATTTCAGGACCTTCAAACTCTAAGTCTTCCTCTAGATAGATGGGCTTTCCCTTTATGTCCATGTGACATCCAGGATAACTTGGTTGGAGGTGTTCACATGGAAAAAGCATTCAGTCTCCAAACTGATAACTGCCATCACACACGTTTTGTGACATATGTATGTCTTTCTTGTCTCTACTTGTGCAGCTTTTTATGAGTGTGGTTGGGGGCTGAGATAAGTCCCCATAAAAGTAAGTAACTCAGGCACCTAAACTGTTGTTGAGAGCATGAGCATGGTGCTGCCACTCCCTGCATCCTTTTGTTTTGTATGAGAGTCCAGCTCTGGAGAAAGCAAGGGCTCCTCAGAGGGTGGAATGTCACACTCAGCTCAGAGAATTCACCTTGAAATGACTAATTTTGTTACTTAACAAATGGGGAAAGTTTGGTACATGGAGAGGAGACTATCAAGTCTACTCCACTGAGAAATCCATCTAAATAAGACTTTTTTTTAAATTCCCCACTGTCTTAAAGTGCCAAATAGATACTTTTCCACTAAGCTTATAGGAGTACTTGACTTGGAAGAATAGGATCATCTCTTAAAATGTATTTTGTATCAGCAAGGACTGAAATATCTTGCCTGGAAAAAAGCAGACCTAGCTTTTAGAGCAGGACTATTCTGTAGGTTGTGCTGATTATTGCTTTGTGCTGCTTGACTGTGATTTTTGGCACACAGTGTCACATACCAAATTCCCAAAATAAAATGCTACATGATAGTCTGAGAGTTCTTAGGAAGCTTTAAAAAGGGATTTGTCTGCTGAGTGGGTACCTCTTCTGGTGAAGCCAAATGATGCAGCAGCAATGGTTTAAAAGGAGAAAACTTTAGTCAGCAGATAATTAGTCTTTTTAAATAAGTGCAAGGAGGAAAAAAGAAAACCTTCCATCAGACTTGTGTTTGTAGAAGTTGTCAGCAATCCTGCTTTGATTGGAAAGGGTTTGCAGCTCTTTGAATAGTTAAAACATCTGTTCAGCGACATTGTGAAATGCTCGTGTTCAGAACCCCTGATAAGGGGGACTGCTGAGTGATTGGCTCATAGAGGCTCTACAGGCAGCAAGGGCTGCACGATCTGTGGCCACCGCTTGCCTTTCCTCCTCCTGGGCAGAGGAAAACGTAGGAGACAGCTACTATTTTACATGTGATTTTGCTTTGAGAGGGAGAGAGCAGGAAGTGCCTAGGAAATGGTTCATGACAGAAACCTGGAGTTTTAAATAGGAGAGAGGAGGAGGAGGAGAGCTCATGGGCACAATTTGTGAACAGTTGAAACACTGACACGACAGCAGCAGGGGAAAACCATACTTCTGCGAGAGCAAGCACGTCCCAAGCTATCCCGATGGAAGGAGAGACAGTCCCCGAGGCCAGGGGAGCAGCCAGCAAAGCCACTCGGATCGCCCTCGGTGTCTTTGTGAGTGGCACTGTTGTTCTTGGCACCGCGCTTTTCTTGGGTAAGTGAAAGCGTTGACACTAACCTGAGCACAACCCTCCCCAGCCTGTCTGCTGGGTGCCGCTGTTTGTGCTTCACGACATCTTTTGGTGAAAACCTCAGTCTCTTTTCTTTCCCCCCATTTTATATTTATCCTGAAAGGGATATGTGTCAGTAAAGGAGTTCTTGTTGCGGGAATGCTAGAGCTGGGAGATGCAATATGATCTCATGTAACTTTTTGAATGCTGAATTTAAATTTGGATAGTCAGTTGAATGTGTTCTGACCAGAACTGGGTTCTTTCACAGGATGGAGAGAAACAGGTGAGATTATGCTGATTACAGATTCACAGGTTGTGACCGATGTGGAGTAATATTCTCTGTTCCCTGAAAATGAATCTGTGTAGTGCACGCATTTTATGGAATCTTTTGGGTTTTCCTTCATTTGGTTTTCATTTAGGGCTTGACTAAAATTCCTGTAGAAACGTCAATAGTGCATATGCATGCACATTTTTTAGATCTTTTTGTTCTTCTATGATGAATTGCAAAGTTGCCTTTGCAAAAGACATAAAGAGTGCATTTAGGATGAAATTGAAGTATTTTGATCAGGTATATAAGCTGTAACTAGATCCAACAGAGAAGGAATTTTGTTTTTCTTCTCCCACATTTGAAATTACCTGTAGATTGGTTTTGTTAGACTATCAGTTGAAAGCATATGCCTACACTTCTGAAATGATGTGTAGAAGTATAAATATGCCTGGAAACTCCAAGTAAAGAGGAAGATGTGTTGTATCCTGTAAGAACTTTGCAGAGCTGGATCCTCTTTTGGAATAACTCAGCCCAACTTTTCATTTCTTTCGACCAACGCAGATTTCTCTAGATTGGTGGAAACCTTGCCTCTAAGCATATCTTTGCTTTCCTCCAATCCTTTATGATCTTGTTTGAAAGGTCTGCTTTGTTTATAGTCACAACTAAGAAAACAATGTCAGGTTTTCTATAGAATATTTAAAGCACCAGGCTCACTCTTGGTTAGACTTTTTCTGCTCTAGAGCAAATTCTGCAACATTTGCAGGCAAATAACTTCTGTGTTAGTGATCCCATTCAAGTCAACAAAACTTTTTATAACCATGAGCAAGTTTGAATCTTCAGATTTCTAGATGGAAAAAAAAAAAAGTTTTTCACTTAAATAAAGCAGTATAAACACCAGGGAGTAATAATGGAGAGACCTTATTTCTTTGTGCCTGCACTAGATTTGTTTATTTGTTTGTTTATTGCTTAGAGCAGTAAAAGCAATAGACATTTACCACCACAGCTTCTCAGAGACAGAACTGCTTTATCCATAGGCCAGGTGTAAAAATTCAAGCAAATATATTAATTCTTGCAGATACTTTTCCAAGTGTGCCTGTGGCATGTTCTGTAGCCAGGGACTCAGTGTCAAAATTTTCACTCGCATAACTGCTAAGAAAATAAAAATGCTGGCCTTGGGTCAACCAAAATGCTTTTAGGATTTGTTTGAAAATTGTCTGAAATTTTCAACCTAAAGAACAAAGGAAAAAGAAGTTAAATTGTTTTGGTTTAACATTTTTTCAACTAGATGTTTCCATGTTTCATTGTGATATTGTTTTGTTTTTAAGTTTGAGCTTAACTACTTTTTAGTTTTATTAAACTGTAGAAATGGACATTATTATTTCTGTCCATGTGAAACATTTCAGGCACCTCAAGATGTTCTTTTTTTATTCAGTTTTCATTTACTCTGCAAAACTTGCTGTTTCTGGTACACCTGAAATCAATTTTCCAGCCTGAGGAGAGAAATGCAGCTTTCTCCTGCTTTCTTCTTCTCCTAGTTCCTACAAAGTCTAATGAGGATGTGGGAGAATCGGGTGTTGTTATTTACTGTTCCTTGCTCCTGCTGGCTGTGACCACACTGTGACTCCAGTGGGGAGCTACCAGGGCAGTGGCTCAGCATTACTGGAGTCCTGCCTGTGATGCTCTGGTAGGAGTGGGGGCTGTGACAGGGCAGGAGCCACCTCCTCCTTGGAGGAAGCCCATTGCTGTCCAGTTCCCTTGGGTGAGAAGTCAGGCAGCTTTGAATCTCTATTTGAGAGCCTCCCCTCCTGATTTGGTAGTCCTTTTGGGCTTCTTACATCACAGGAATGTTCACATTACTTGCATCTCTACATTTGTATGCTTTTTCCCTTATAGATTTATTTTTTTAAGACTTAATTGTGGTGTGTATTTGCTTAATAATCTGGAAACAGGCTTATAAAGGAACAAGTAGGACACTGAGGGTTATAACCATGACTAAGTAATAATGTAATGATTAGTTCTCTTAACAATAAAAAGGCAAGAGAACAAAACTATGCAAAGTTTTTTTTCCTGTCAAAATTAGCTGTTACTTAAAAGGGAAATGTTACTGCCAAAGATTTTTTTTAAAAATTTGTTCTAATGATAAAGTTGTACGTTTCCCAGTGAAATGGGATTTTGCTTTTGTTTATAAGTATCAAAAACACAAGGGCTACTTCAGATTAAGAATGAAATTATGTCTGGGCTTTTCCCTCCTGTCTCTGCTTTATTAAGAAAAAAAGTCCAGCAAGCATTCAAGATCTGGATGGATTCTAAAAGGCTAAATTCTAATCAGGGAAGAAGGTGAGTTGGGAGGGGTGCAACACTTAATTAAAAGGAACATTATCCATTATTTGTAGTTCCTATTTGTGGTGGCTCAAAATCATATTCTGGAGATCTCCACTTCTCTACATTATACTGTTCTTCAATATTTCAATTACAACCTTTGTATACTTCAAAATCTTATGTATTTCTTGGCTAATTTGCAAAGGTGGTTGAGGTGTTGTGTTTCACTGAGCCAATGCAAGCTTTGGAAAAGCTGTCCAGAAATAGTTTCACATTCCCATTTTCTGAGAACCTTTGATTGAAATCCAGCTGCTTCTGTCATTAATTGTCATTAAAACTGGGAGGTTGGAAGAGATGAAACAGCTTTATATTCAATTCTAGTTTAGGACTTCGTATAAAAAAAATTTTCCGGGGCTGAAGTGCCATTTTGCATTTTTCTATCACTCTTGAACAATATATAACTATAGCAGAAATTGCTTTATAACTATCAGCACAGTTAAAGCTATGGTACCATAATATATTCCATCATTGGGTTTTTTTGTTCAGTGTTATTTGCTTTTTTTATTTTTTGCTATGGACTGTTTTAAGATAATGGATATAATGAGACATTTTTTATGCCTACTGAATACATCTAGTGAGTCCTATTTCACCTACCCCTTGGGATTCTCCCTCCCTAGTCCCAAGTATCAATTATCTGCATATTTGCTGCCTGAGAGCAGTGTCTGACATTAGCAATTCCTGTGCTTAAATTTCAGTGGCAGTTGTAATACACATTTTTAAAAGCTGAGCAAAATTAACTGACAATTTCATAGTTCTTCTCAGCAAGGTTTTTGGAAGCAAATGCAATTACAATACTTTTGGGAGACAGTTCAGACAGAAACTGGGTTGTGCCTTATAAAGCACAGCTATCCTTGTGCCCATTACAATCTGCTTTATTCCAGGCTGGAATAAGGAGACCCTGGAAGCGTCCTGTTGGTGCTGGGTTGTGCTGGGCAGTGCAGTGCTGCTGCAGAGCAGTGTGAGCCTCACAGCTCAGGGGAGCTGTGGAAACCCTGCAGAGGGTGGGGAGACTGCTCTGTGTTGCATTTCCAACCATGGTCTAGTGTAAGGTCCCTGCCCATGGCAGAGCACTGGAATTGGAGGATCTTTAAGGTCCCTTCTGACCCAAGCCATTCTATTCTCCTGTGTTTCCAAGCTCTGGAGGATGCTAACAGTGCTGAATTGTTTGCATTGTGGTGGTGTTCACTGTCAGTGAGTAGGGCTGAAGTGATGCTACTCCAGGCACTGTGCAGAGACAGCCCTTGCTTTGTTATGCCTGTGAGCAAAGAGGGGGGAAGGAGAAAGCGGGATCAGGAGGGGAAAATTATTTGTACAAGCTGCAGTATTTATTTAATATACATTCTAAATATTTACTTAATGTACATTCTAAGTGCTCTAAATCAGTGCAGTCAGAGAGGCACTGGGACCAGAGGCTGCACTGATATTGGAATGATCAAGAACACAACATTTGGCTGCAGTTGTCAAAATTCATTGCAAATTATCTCATTATGGTTTTCCATTTTGCAGTTAGCCAAGGTCTTATAAAGTTTCATCCGAAGCAACAGTACTGTTTGACTGCAGAATGCATTGAAGCTGGTAAGCAGCAATTTTATCCTCTCAAACATATCATGATTATAGTATGTTAATGAGATATTTATACCCTTTAATTTTTTCCCATTATACATTTTACTCTGAAAGCTTAATTAATGAGGGAGAAAGAACAACAACTCCAAACTTTTTAAAAAGTCACTGTTCAAGTTGCTTCTGTTTTGTTTATTTTGTACAATTAAAATTCATGTTTTAATTTGGTCTAGCTAGTCTAACTAGGTTGACTCAAAGTTTCCCATAGGAGTTATTTTTCTTTTTTTTTAAATATGAAAAAAAATGTTGAGTGACTGGGCCTTCAGGTATATTTTGTTGCTTCCTTTCCAGTAATCAGACAACTAGCAAGTGAATTGTTCAGCACAGAGATGCTTTTGTACCAGATCTGGCACAGACTTTATATGGTTTTAAGTTGAAAGAGGGTAGATTCAGACTAGTTACATAGAAGAAAATTTTTATGGTGAGGGTGGTAAAACACTGGCATAGGTCACCCAGAGAAGTTGTGGATGCCCCATTCTGGAGGTGTTCAAGGTCAGGCTGGATGGGACTCTGAGCAACCTGGTCTAGTTGAAGATGTCCCTGATTATTGCAGAACATTGGACTAGGTGACCTCTAAGGAGTCCTTCCAACCCAAACTATTCTATGATTTTATCATTAGGTACTCAAAGCTACTGGCTCTTGGGCTTGTCAGGCTGATGTCTTTCTTACTGCCTCTCTTTCACCTGCAATAGTAACTGGTAGGGAAGCAGTCACGAAATGGAGCTGAAAATACTACAGTTATCTTTTCCAATGAATGGTAGATCAGAATTTGATTTGTTTTCTTATGCAGTATTCAGCTAGAGGTAAGCAGTTCATAGTTACTGAAATGTTAATCACAATCTACTTAATATGTATTGCTACTAAATTCCTCAGGCAATTCTATGATGGCAACAATGGAGAGCCTGCCTTCAGGTGTCTCGCTCTAGCAGTTCATGTGCATGTACTGCTAAGTTCAGCCATCATTGCTGTATGGCACTCAAGAAGATTCACTGCAGATATTTCGTCTTTTTTGTTTGTTTGTTTGTTTTTCATTAATCATCATTGCTGGACTGTAGCCTTGTGTAATTCTCTGTTTAGGAAAAAGTGTTCCACAAAATCTATGTGGTGTCTTTTTTACAGCTGCTGGCATCCTGAGCAAGATAAATCAATCCATAGATCCGTGTGAGAACTTCTATCGATTTGCATGTGATGGCTGGATATATCAAAACCCTATTCCTGAAGATATGTCCAACTATGGTGTTTATCCCTGGCTGCGACACAATGTGGACCTCAAACTAAAGGGTAAATATATCATTTTGAAAAGTATTTGGTTGGCTTGTCACTGTAACTTGTTAATTGGCTGGGCTTGAAATGACCAGACGTCTCCACAGTTCTGATCACTGGATAACATCCAACAGCCCGACTTAATGTTCTCTTTCAAAAGTATATTTTTCTTGTTTTTATTGAAAATCACATTGAGAGATACTGAATTTAACATAAAGAGAATTTGGGAGGAAGAACAGAACTGCTGGAAATTCTATCAGTTAAGAATGGAGGGATGAAATGATCCTGTTAATAACAAAAAGAAAAAGATGAGGGGATTTAACTCTATCCCCCTTGCAGGTGCTGGCTAGACCAGAGTGCAGGAGCAGAGCACACACATGTAAGAATGTCCCAAAATCAGACAATCATCAGTCCAGTGCAGCAGGCTGTCTCTAACAGTCAGCCAACAGCATGAAATAATGTAATAAAGTCAAACCAGAGTGATATTTTCCAGTACAGTCACCTAGCCCTTGGCAGAGGCAATTCACAAGCTTCCAGAGACGGAGGTTTGTTTGGGTAGTGGGTTTCCTTCCCACTGCCGTTCAGGCTGCCACTGAAGTACCTGATCTATCATCAGTGAAACAGAAAGTTGCTTAAAAATGTGTTTCTGGAGGAAAAAATAGCCCCAGGGTGGAAATGTGTAGGAAGAGGGCTTTTTAATCTGCATGTGACTTGACTTAGGGCTATACTCTGCAGCGTGGCCACCTCACCAGGAAGCCCTGCAGACCAGCTGGGGAGAAAGGGTGATGATTATTGTTAGGTAGGAAAATCCTGCCAGATTCTTATAGTCTTGGCTAGAAGTGAGTTACTCAAAAAAAGGGAGACATGCAAGATTTAATATTGGTGGTGGTGTGCTTGAGCTTTGCCCACCTTGAGCACATAATTGACATAATAATTGACATAAGAGCCTGGTTTGAGCTCACCACAGAACAGAGGTCAGTTTTAGGATTTAATGCTTAAATATAGCACTTATTTTTCTTGGATTTTGTGTAGGTACCAAAGCCCTTCTCCACTTACTTTCTTCAGTCTTATTGTATTAAATTTTCACATAATTAAGTACTTTAAAAGCTGCATTTGGGCTCAGAATATGAGTTTTGATTTTCAACACAGGATATGATCTCAAGACTTCTGTTTAAAATCTGCTGAAGATGCCACAATGAAAAGAAAAAAAGTATTTCCAGAGTCTGTTTTAAGTTATGCTTTGCATTCTAGTTGTTCTGCTGCCAGAATTGGGCTGTATTAGATAACTCTACATCCTGCATGAACCATAGCCACAAAGAGGCTAATCCTAATTGAGTATAGAGTAGCAAGCTGTCACTGCCATCCTTAATTTCCTCTTTTTACAGGTCCTAATCAAGGACATCATGCTAAGCCAGGTTTTTATTTGATTTTCTTTCTGCAGTCCCTTTAGAATTTGCTAATCCATAGCTAGAAAAACACAAGACAAAGAAAGAAACATCCAAGTGAGAAGTATTTGCTTAATGGAAACTCCATATCAAATAAAGGAAATTTATACAAAATTATTTTTAATAGGAGGCCCTTGGCATGGACAGGGACAAAGATGTGAAATGCTGGTTGGTGTACAGAAGTGTTTCTAATATAACATTTGCCATCTCCTCCTTAACTTTTTACTTAATAAACTTTCCAAAATATATTCTTTGTAATTTAAGAAAGGAAAAAGGAAAGTGTTGGTAGCTGAAATAACAAGCATAACTTCAGCCTCTAGGTATATTTGTGTTTTCTCTTGAGTTATTTCAGTAAATTAGCTTAACACTGAGTTATTAATTTGTGTATGACCACAACTTAGCTAGCAGAAGTTTTAGCAAGAGGAAGAATTCCTGCATAGAGAAATAGTTATAGGGCTGAATAGACCTTGGAGGAAAATTTAATCTCTCCTTCCTGAAGAACTCTTGGTAGAACTTTGTACCACATGGTAAATGTCCCTGTTTGACATTTGGTAGATTAAAAAGGCCTCTGTCTTTAGAGATCTGGCTACGTTCTGAAATACTTATCATGTTAAAGAAAACTATTCATCTTAAAGTGATAACATGGCTTGGCCAGAAAGACATATTTTTCATATTTGATTTTCTTTGATGGTGTAGTATAGATGGAAACATTTATTCAGGATATATATTAAAAAATTATGTTACTGAAAATAAACTATTTGAACATCTAATCTGTCTTCTGGTCCCTGAATGTTCCTGAGCCTGCTCCTCTTCCTGAGAAAGGGATTTTGGGCAAAGACCTATTACACAGGTTGCACAAGTGTATCTTCAATATTCTGGAAGCTTAATTTTTTTTGTTCAGCAGCAACTGCTGCAGAAGAAAATCTTCCAGTGGATAATAGGTAGTAAGTGTAAGAACTAATTTTGCCTTACCAAAGAAAGGTAGTGGTAGCTGTGTAACGTACTGAGCCCTCCATTAGGTATCAGTGGGTTTGAGAACAAAGCTTTTTTTTCTATTTCTTTTGGGTTTGGTGTTTTGGTTTGTTTGTAGGTTATTTGTTTGGTGGGGGGTTTTTTTGTTTGGTTTGGTTTTTGTTTTTGTGTGTATGTGTTGTGTGTGTTTTGGGGTTTCATTTAATTTTCTTTTTTTGTGTTTGGTTTTTTTGTGTGTGTGTGTCTTTGGGGGTTTTTTGAAGTTACAGACTCACAAGACCAAATGACTTTGCCGGTGTAAGCTTCAAAAGAGTAGAACATTTTCTGTATCAGTGAAGGTTTTGGTGCATTAATAGGGAATTCCAAAGAGGGGAAATGGTAGTAGGTCAGTGGAAAATAGCTAAGAACTACTGGGTGGTAGATTTTTTTTTTTGTCTGTGTGTCTCTGGTTGATTGAAGGATCAGGATTAGAAACATTAATTTTGGGGTTCTTCTAGATCTGCAAAACATAATGTGATCATTAAAAATACTTTTTGTTTTAAGATTTGGGTTTATAATGGGGTAGGAGTATATATATAATGCTTCCATGGGTTTCTCTAGCTGTCTTAAGATGCTAATCATATCATCATTTCCCCTTTAATTTCTTTTCCATATGTTGTTTGAGGGTCACTTGGGTATTTTTCTGCACTCAGAGGAATCCACAAACCACATATGCAACTCATTTTGATCTCCTGGCTATACAAAATAAATAAAGTTCTAGCCTAGAAAAAGTAGTGGTAGGTCTTTCCTTGGATGTGACCTGCAGCAGGATTTCAGGCATCATGGAGGAATGTAAAGAAGATAATTGTAGAGAGACAAAAATATCTCAAAAGCAGAGGCTTGTGGTTTGGGTTGTGACCCAAATCCAGGTAAGGGACATGTAATATTTAGGTTAAAATTTCTTATAGAACTGCTCCTTATAGAACTATCTTGAAGAGGACTGAGGTACAACTACTTCCTGTTAACCATTCCTGGCTGGACCAGACTGTCCCTGCCTTGAAGCCAGCCTTTCCTTTTCAGCTACACCACAGGCATGTTAAAAAGTACCTCATGTTGGTTAAGAACAAACACTCCCAGTGCTCAATAGGCCTCTGATGAGGAAGCTCTTGGAGTCCTTCAAAATGGAAAGAATCGTTTGCCTGTGGCCTGTGTAACATGAACAAAAGCTATTTCAAACTGCAACAGCTTCAGCCTTTTGTCAGGTCAAGACAGCAGTGACTCTGAGTTACTAAATGTTTTTCCACTTACCATAATATTTCCTGCAAAGCTATTTGTGTTCCTGATGAATGTTTCCATTCTGATTTGATGACCTCCATTAAGGCTTTAGGAGCGCTTTTGTCTTACCACTGGAAAGCAAGTGGCTTTTTGTGAACAGTTCAGAGCTGGAAGTCGGAGGCACGTAATTCAGTGCTTATTACCTGTGGTGAATGTTGGTTGTGAACCCAGAAGCTTCTTTTCCTTTCTCTGAGGTCTGAAGTACAATAGTGTACAGCTGGCTTATTTTTTCCTTTCTCTGAGTGACCATGCAGGAAGCAATAAATTAAAATAAAAACAACAAAACAAAACTCCACAAACATTCCTAAATCTCAGCACTGCAAAGGAGCCGATTTAAATTATGTGAATCATTTGTGAACATGTCTTCCAGGCCTTTTAAATTTAATTTATGACTGTGGAAACCAGTTTACAAATGAAGTCTCCCTACTGTTCCTGGCCCAGTGAGACACCTACTTCAGGCTGATTTACTGTGCTAAGCTTTGTAGTGTGGCTGTTTTCTGGATGTCACTCAGTTTAAAATGAGGAATTTCCAATGCGGTAAACAGACAGAAATGGAGGCCTTTTAGGAGGATATGGTGTGTGGGTTTCTAAAGAACATGAGACAGACAGCAAACAAAATATCTTGGCAGCGTAGGCAACTTTTCCCAAGATAATCTGCAATGATTTCCTTTGGAAAATAAATTTTTTATAAGTAAAACCAGTAAGTAAAAATATCTCTTTGGAAATTTATACTGTTTGACTATAGGATAGCCTTTCAGACTGATCCTAGGAGTTGGAGCAGTTGTTGTTGCTGTTGAGTGGTTGCTGTCCTGCACAGAAGACCCTGTGCCACAGGGCTATTTTAGGGCACCATTCAACTGGTGCTCCGTTGGGATCACTGGGATAGTTTGGATGTGTCCCGTGAAATCAGTAATGCAGCTGCTGACACTCATCCCCAGGTGTCTGTATTAGCTGACCTGTCTCTTGTGATTTGTTTCCCCTCAAAGGTATTTGAGCTATTTGAGAGCTGTCCCAAGTAAGAGGGAGAATACCAGCAATAATTAAAATAAAAGACGATATTTATGGTTTTTCCTCCAATATATTGCTGGATAGCTGCTCTTGAATAACAAGAAAGCAGAAAAAAGCAATAGCACTTAATGCTGTTTTGCTTGGTCTTTTCTGCAATAAATGGATCTCTTTTCAATGGTAAAGACATTCATTTTGAGTGGTCCAGATATTTCCTATAGTGGCTTATTTATCTGAATGTAAGAAAAAACATAAGTGGCACAAGTCAGGTAAATCTCTCTGGGCAAGAATTTAATAGCTTTTTGGTAAAATGAAATACCTAAGTCAAAAGTGGAGAAGCCAGGACTTCTTCCAGGCTTTGTGGCTGCTCAGAATGAAAGTTGCGTTTGTAATGAGTGATTTTGGAAAACCATGAGTACTGAGAGGAGATAATTTTGATTCCTAAATGAGGTTTAAAGGCAGCACAGTAACTGAGCCACAGGATTCCCACAGCATCTCCCTGGTTTGGAGACTAGAATGGCATCCTCCTCTGAGCCCTCAGCTGGAACCAAAGTGGGGCATCCTGCTCGCTTCTGTTCCACATGTGGCACGTATTTCCCCTAAATTTACAGTGAATCTGGGGTTTGTATGATCCATACTTGCAGATACTGAATTTAAAAATGTTTGATGGCTGTGTTTGGGTGGGTAGTTTTACAGAATGAGGGTTCATACCTTGGAAGGCACAGCAATCCATGACATCTGATTCCTTTTTTTGGAAAAAAAAAGAATTCCACAAGTACAAGTTAAAAGTATTATTGTATTGAAGTCAATGTAATGCTGCCATTTAGTGTAGAGTGTAGACCTCCACCTATATTGTAACGATTGGGAAATTTGCAGTCTTCTGGTTTAAATGTGGTTTAAACTCTTCTGCTTAACATTAAAATGACATGTGTTATCCTCTGCAGCATAATACTGGGAGGCCAGAGGGGCAGGGCAGGGAAGAGGGCAATTCTACTCAAAAGAGTAAGATTTATTATTGAAATTAAATTTATCAACACAGGCTCTCATATCCCCATAAAATGATTTTTGGTTTGGTCACAGTTTGTGTACAGTTATGTTGACTTTTTGGAGGAACTCACATGATGGGCTTATCTTTGGATATACAAACTCAGAGAATTTACAAAATGCTGAAACTGTAAACAAACAATATTTCTGTTTAGGAAACGTGCTGTGTATTAGGGCACTGAACAGCATTAGGAACCATTTATGTAAGCACAACTTTGTGAATGCTATTTCCATGAGAAATTCCATATTGCTAGAATGGATATTCAAGGAAAGAATTGAGGAATTTCTTTTCAAGTGGCAAGGGGGAACCCTAGAATGTCAGTATATTAGTTTGGTTTATTTTTCTAAATACAGCAACCTTTAATGAAGCTGGTGTTTGGGAATATTTGCTTGATTTACTTGATTTAAACTCCTTGGGAACTAGAACTTATATGAATTGATTAATTACTAGATCTTCATGAATTCCTGTGGAAATACATATTAATTAGATCCTCGTGAGTGCAAAATTAATTTATAATGATTTAAACATTCTGTTGGAATATCAGAAGAAGTAATAATATGGGGCTGTTATTTTCAAGAGTCACTGTTCCATCCATGATGACATGAATGCTGCCATCAAGAAATTGGTTGATGGACATTAATTTTATCAAATACAAAACATAGTTTCCTGAATTGATAACTGGTGTCTTGATCATGATTAAATACCTTAAAAAAACCACAAAAAAGTGAACAAACCAAATTCCGCCCCACCAAACCAACCAACTACCAACCCGTCCTCTCCCCCCCGCTCACAAAATAAAACAAGGGGAGGAGTGAGACACAGTTTATCAAAACAAGGTAGGCCTAGATTAAGGCATCAGCTCCACAAAGACCATTCTGAGGAGTGAACTCATGGAGCTGCAGAATACACTGGTGGTTTTATTAAAGAAAAAACAAAAAAAAACCCCAAAAACAACAACAAGTTGCTGGTTTGAAAATATGGAAACTATTATATTTCATATCTAAGGCATCTCTGAGGCCATGTAAGCCAACACAAGTCCTTCCAAAAGTGACTAATGGCCCTATCCATTGACATTCTGGGTGGTTGTGCCTTCCAAAGAAGTGGGAACATACAACACAGCAGATATGAAAGTGGAAATAAAATATGCTTTGAAATAATTTAAAAGGTCCATTATAAGCACCAGAAAGGTGTATTGATTTGCTGTTTTATTTTACTTTAGACACTCAGAGCAAAAAGCTTTAATTAGGCAAGAATAGTTTTAAGCATATAGAGAAATATTTTTGCAAGCCTTTGATGCTAGTTTGATTTCCCATATATGTATTTAGCAAACAGTAGAGAAAGCTGGACTATAATTCATCAGAAACACAAAACAGGTATTTATAAAATACAGTGACATATATTTTGCACTGCATTAGGCTTGGACTGCTTCCCTTCCTGTGCTCTGAAATTGAGAATTGTTTACAGCCACCAAGGGACAAAGAAAATGAAGAAGAGCCTTAATGTCAGTAACAATTAAAAAATTATTTAATTTATTTATGGTGGTGAGAAAATGTTTCATTTCTTTTTTTTTTTTTTGTTTATTTGTGAGGGAGCAAAAATGTTATCTTTTAGACTGTGTATTTTCTTATTTTGGATGTCTGGAAACAAATTTTTATTTAAAAACCAATAATTTGCAGTTCACTTCTAATAAAGTGTCTGGTGGGGAAGAGGACTCCAGACTGCAGATGTCTGATTGTGCATAAGATACCTGAACTAGCAAGAAGCACTGCAGAGCAATTAGCAGAACTGGTAGTTTACAAAAAATAAATAAATTTAGGTTAGCTCATATTTTAGGGAAGCCTCAGAAACCAAATATTGCTATCAATTGCTAATAGAGGAAATAAGTTGTTTTGTACACTAAAGTTGCATATCAGGAGATATTCTCAGCAGAACTTGTGTTTTAAAGGCATAAAGGAATTTAATGAGGCCTTGAAATAATGAATTTGAGGTTGGGTTGCACTGGTGTCAGAAGAGAACTGTAAGCAGGCATCTGCACATCCACTGAGGTTTGTCTCTGTGGTATTTTCCAGGCAGGCACGATCTTGCTTTGCTCTTCTTCCTGGGCTTCCAGATGCAAAACAATTCTGAAATGGAAGCTGGGCAGGTGCATTCATGTGGGAGTTTGACCTGTGCTATTAACCTGCTAAGAGGGATAAAGCTGTACTGAACTATTGTATGTTGTGTCCTACAGCAGATGTCCATGTCTTTTGCAGAAGAGTGCTCTGAGAGAACAGATTTAACTCTAAGAATAATCCTGGCTTCATACTTGTCTTGTTCCCAAGAAATATGTTCAGCTTGAAATGTCAGTCAAGTCTGTCATCTCCTTTTAGAACACACACACACACACACACACACACATGTATATATCATATATTCGTCACTCTCCCCTCTATACTCCATTCCAGCTATAAGAGTCAGGTTTCCAAACAGATGAGAATAAAAATATATGTTTCAGATTTTCTTCTTTGACTATTTTGCGACCTGGAATGTTGCAGTCTAAAGAAATTCTTATTTTCATGTATCGAGACAGGAATGTTACCATTGATAGAGTGATCTCAGCAGTCTTGTGTATAATTTTGTATGCTGTGGCCAGTGTTTGTATTTTGGGGTAGAACACTGTGCCCCTTGTAGGCACAATGAAACTTACCACTGCCAGCTCTCCTTCACTTTGGGCTCTGAAAAAAAGGAATTGGAAAGCAGATACTCTAAATGAATGTCAGCTGGCCCCAAACCATTCTGAAATGATCACTCTTGGAACGTGTAAGCTTGCATTACTTAAGAGTGTACATTTGTCTAGCTGTGATTTCTGTAACAGCACTGTGGCTCTAAAGTTTTTTTGTGTGCTGTTTGGCACCCTGGCCAAATCTTTGCTCTGTGAACCATACTGACCTTGACTTCTTAAATCCAGTGTGCTGAGAGTTTGAAGAGAGGGCAATGCCTTCATGACATAGTTGAAGTGCTAAGACAACCCCAGTGGCACAAGTGCAGTTGGATGCTTGGGTTTTAGAGGTTACTTTTCAGGAACTCTTTTGCCATAGTTCTTACGTGTGAAGAAAATATGGGAATTAAGGGTTAGAAATTCTTAAGGAGGACTAGATAAATCATAGTTATCTTATAGTTCAGGGACATCAGGGAATGACATTCTGCACAGATGTGTTGTGTGTTTGGTTTGATTGCTAAACTCCAAGGTTTGAGAAGGTTTTTCTCTACATTTCAGTGGTAATTCTTCACAGAACATCCTTAAAAGAGCCTGTTGCTGGCATCAGAGGATCTTCTGCAAATTTCCAAAACATAACTTGGGTTTTGTCTCTTCACAGAGGTAGCACATAATAGTGCTAAGTTAGGGAGGAAACAAAGCTTGTCACTGATAGCTGGAGATGGGAACAGCTCTTTTAATTATTCTTCTCATTAGTTTAGAAACTCAGTCCTTATAGCTGTAGTGCACAGTGAGGCGAGGGTGACAAGCAGAGTCTTTATTGCTCAAGTATTGAAAGAGAAATTCTCTGTCATCGGGTATTTGCAAATAAACCTGCTGAATATGTAGGCCCTTGGACTGCTTTCTGAGTCTGATTCCCAAAAAAATGCATTACAAGCTGCTTTCAGTTTAGTGCTGAGCATCATCTGGGCAATGCCAAGCAACTCCTACTGTCTCTGAAATTAAAGAGACTGAGGGGCATTCACTGTCTCCAAAGGATCAAGCTCTTTGAGTGTGCAGATCAAGTTCAGCAAGCTTTATACTCATAAAGGAGCATTATTCCAACCAGTAGGACTCTGACATGAATTAGATAAGGAGCAATCTGTGGCTCACTTTATCTGCAACAATGGATAATGGCTGTGTCTCCTTGGTCTGTCATGTCTAAGAGAGCTTTGAGATCTGTATCCTAAATGTATAGAGTGCAATTCCAGGAGTAACCATTAGATTATTTCCTATGGCTTTTTTTGTGTCACAGACAATTACATTACCCATTTAATGCAGCTCAGTAGCTTGCACTGGGATAAAACATAATTGACTTTGGGCTAAAGTTTATCTCCCAAAAAAGCATGAAGTCTTGAAAATATTAAGAGGTAGAAAAGCCACTATCTCCTCTGGTTGCTGGTTCCAATGGTTGATCACTGTCACTGCTGAATTTGTCTTCATCATTCAACAGTTGGCTTTCTTTGTGCCTTTTTTCAATAGTCTAAAGACCTCTCTGGCACCAAGCATTTTCTCAAGGTGCTTTGATATTGTGATCCCATTACCCTTTCACATCTCTTGTGAGAAAAATCATGTTCCCTCATTGCATGCTTTTTTGTCGCTGTCTTCTATTTCTCAAGCCACACTCTGCAAAGGAAATAAACCCAATTGTTTTGCTATTTTTCTGCCCTCTGTCCAACTGTCCAACATTGTTTTTACAATGCAGAAAGCTGAAGGGCAGGCCGTGTTCCAGTCTGTCTCACCAGCCTGTGTACACACTAAGATCATCTCCCCACTTTGATACTTCTCTGGTTTTGCAGTGCAAGACTGCTGTCTGTTTTAGCATTGCCCTGGGAGTTCATGCTGAGTTATTTGTCTGCTTCTAGTTTTTCACTCCTCCACGGTTACAGCTTTCCAGGAAATGGGATGTCTCTTGGGGTTCTTGTATAATTTTTGTTTTGTTTACAGTCCAAGCATATTCCCTGGGGGATATTTGCACATGGAGTTGTTTTTCTTCAGGACAGAAAGCATTATAATATATTTGAGATCGTTGTCAGATATCACCATGCAAATACTTGAGCTTGCATTTTCCACATAGAGCAAATGTTTCTAAAAGGATAAGGACAAAAACTAGTGGAAAAAATGCTACCGTCTTTACTAGCACAATATATTCTCCATATCTAGGATTGTAAAGTGCACAGAAAAATTTTATTTTTCTCACTAGGATAGGAAATAAGCCTCATGAATAACATAGTATTTCTCAGGAGTTCAACACAAATATATATATATAAACCTGTCTGATAGGGTACAGTATACATACAATCTGATCAGGACACCGATAAATTGAATCAATATTTCTCATCTGAATAAATGGTGTGCATGTTTCTTTTCCCTGCAAATCTTGCTTTACAATCCTTTTTCATGCACTCCAAGAAGAAGGAAAGGTACAGGATTTCTTGGTGCCATAAATAAAATACGGTGGTTGAAAACCAAAGTGAAGCTGTGCGAGACAGTCAGCTGGAAAATCAACAAGGGCTGGAAATGGAAAGTAAGATTAAAGGTAACACTTAGCCACAAGACTATCCTTAGCAGCTTCAGAATAGTATGCAGTTAAATAAACACACATGCAAAGCTTCCTTTGTAATGTGCCTTGCTCTCACTTTTAACAGCAGATGATTGCTATTTACTTGAGGGTAGTGAACCACAGGAAGCTGGCCTTTTTTAGCCCTCTTGCCCTGAAAAAGAGGCAACTCAATATAAACTCTCTTCCTTCCCTTCCCAGCTCCCCACCCCCAGCTGTGGCTTTTTTCCCTTGACTGTATATCTGAGCATCTCCAGTTGAGGCAAGTGAAGATCACTCCCAGCTATGGAGTGTTTTTTTGCTGGTGATGCCGAGTCTTTGTGTTTTATATGAGAGTAAGGGTGTGCAATGATGCAAATGTGCCTGACCTGGGGTGACAGAAGTCCAAGAACTTTGACTGCAATGGGAACATCTGCACTCTCAGCTCCTTGGTAGAAGAAAGTGAATGATGAAGCCATTTGCAGCCTCAGGAAGTTGAGGATATTGTGAACACCTTTTGACAGTTTCTGACTGTGCAAGTGGTGGCTGCTTAATGAGATGAGTTATGTTACTACAGCACTGTGGAGTGGAACTGCCAGTAGGTTTTGACACTTGCCATAACTAAGTTTTATGTGAAGGGAAACATAAATCTTGGATCTGGGCATCCATGAGGTGCTGAGGTTAGTGATAGAGGCCAAGATCTTTTTTTTAACCCAAAGAGAATGACTTTGGAAATAATTTCAAAGTGAAGAAAGTGAAAAATGTAACTGAAAAAGAGCTATTTTGCTAAAAAAGCCATTCAGACATGTACTTCATATTTGGCTAAGGAAATGGGATCCAAACTGTATATTCAGCTGGCTTAAGCTATGCTGGTTCACTTTGCTTGTCCTGGTGATTTTTGGTTATGATATTCTGCTTTGCAGGGAGGCCAGTGGTATAACTCAGTAGCAGCAATAAATTGTTAAATTTTGGTTAATGTTAATAACAATTCTATGCTTTTATAGATGGCTGGAAAGCAGCTTAGATTGTGGGGTTTTTTTAACCTTTGCAGCCAGATTGCTATTCTATGTCTGGTGCTGTATCGTTCATTTGAGAGCTGAAAAATGAGCTATTAATTTAAGGGTATTTTTTCAATATTGTTGGAGTGATGTGTATTTCCTAATCTGATCAAAACTATTTATTCCTAAAAATTCTTCTGTAGAGGTAAATATTTGGTGTCCTAAAATGGAAGATTGCTTTACGGAATTAGAACTTTTAATTTGAAACAAGAAAACTGAGTTTAAAAAAAAAACGGAAGAAAGCAAGCAAGCTCCAAGAACAAGCCCAGTGTCCTCAGTGCTAAGTGAGCTGTTTTAGTCAAAGTGCTGGTAGCCCTGATCTGCCTAATTATGTCAAAGTTCAAGGAGACTGTGCTTAAGGAAAGCCTATTAGACTGAACTTCTCAGTGGATTTGTATGAATACACACAATCCCTTAGTGAGGTGTGAGAGTTGGAGCTTGGAAAGACAAAGTAAGGAACTAAACAGCAGATCTGTGGTATCTTATGAGGCTCAACATTAACTGAGCTTTGGTGGTCTTTCTCTTCCTATCCCTTGAAAGACCACATAGATTTTGCTTACATTTTGGTGTCAAAAGAGAAAATATCTGAGACTATTACAGTTTTTCAAGATGGAAAGACAGTCTTCCCAGACAGCTATAGTTCAGGTGAATTTTTTCAGAGGGGCTGAATTTGCTTTCTGTATGTCACTGGCTGGCATTTCTCTGCTGTAGATGAGAGCCTGAAATCCATGTCATGTGTCAGGAGATTAAGCACTGTTCAGAGAGTGTGGGATGGCCCTGGGGCAGGTTTGTTCAGCTTGCAGAGTCCTGGAAGAGCAGAGACTGAGCTGCTGCCCTCCCAAAAGCAGCCCTGTAGAGAGCAGTGTGCATCGACCCACACAAACAGATATGCTCTGTGCAGCCTGGGTTTGTCAGAGCCTGCAGCTGCGGCCAGGCGACTCACAGGACCCAATATTGCTTATTTAAAGAGAGCTTGCTGGGCCTACATTGATTTCAATCACAGTAGTGACTTTCTTTCCATGAATAAGCAACCTCTAGACAGACCAATTGATTACATATATCTTTGATCAGTATGCTGTGCTTCTTGCCTTTTGTTGCTATTCTTGCCTTTTCTTGCTGTTTGTCTTTAAGAATTTAGATACTCAAGGACATGTAAAATCCATATGTATTTGTGAGCTAAATAAGAAGCAAATTTCTAAATCTTGTATTTGGATTTTATACTAGCTAATGTATAAATCATGTGGATGTGAGCAGTGCTCCAGGTTTGAGCTTCTAAATCTTTCTGAAAACTTGAGGTTAAGGCTGAGAAGCCTCCATAGCCTAAAGAGCATCCATGGATTGCATCCCCTATTTCAGTGTCCATAGGATTCAACCATCTTACTAAGTCTTTCATGTTTGATCACTGGATTTTATGTTATCAGAACCAAGAATTGTCTTCTTAAAAGAATTCTGAGCAAGTTGGCAACATCTACCCCACCTCACTCTCTGCAATAGTGAAGCGAGTGTTACATCTTCATTCTGTCACAAAATGAGATGGTTTGATGGGAAAACACCAGGTCTGATTTTAACACAATTTGATGCAGGTGTATCTCTAGGGTTGATTTTATTGGCTCTTATCTCTTTCTCTCTTGAGCTTTAGCCACTGGATTTTATTAGCTTCAATTTCATGGTTGTACAGCTCACTGGCAAAGACAGAAATTATTGTAATGACTTTAATGGGAGGGTAGGTTTTCATCCTTAGTTTTATGGAGGCATCATTTATAATTTCTTTTAAAATGCCATTTAAAATATGTGAACAGGTCTGATTATGCTACTAAGAATTGTGCACACTGAACATATACGTTGATGGTTGGCATTATATTGTATTTAACAAATTGGGGAAATATTTGAGGATTTGAAATCAAAGCTATCCTCTCCAGAAGTATTTTAAGGGAAAAATCTTATTCATAATTAAATGGGAATGATCTCATTAAATCTCTTAAGGATCTAAGCAAAAGAATTGGGCAATGGGTGGGGGGTTTTTTTTGTTTTTTTGTTTAAGGAGAAAAGGGATTGGAGGGAGAGAACAAGTGGCATTTGCTTATCACTATGGTATTCCTTGAGTAGTAAACAGTTTGAGGTCTGCATTATGGTCCCGAGTGCTCACATGAGCTCAGGTGGGGAATATCTAAAAGGCTGGTTCCTCAGGGTGCTCTGGAAATTTTGGGAAATAAGTGCCTTAAAATTCTGCCTCAAGCAGTGAGCTCCTAATACTGAGAGAAGCTGTGCAAACCCAGGCTGTTCTCAGCTGTAGAACCGAGCAGTCCCATCCAGCTTTTGCCTCCCAGGAGAGGAGGCACTGTAGGGTGGACTCCAGAAAGCTGCTGGATAGAGCAGGGCTGGAGAGTGAGCAGCTGCCACCCGTTTGCAGGAGGGTGCTGCTTTTGGATGGCAGTACCACCACCTCTTCAGTACTCTGCATGTCCCCAGCCAGTCCTGGCAGAGGAATAATGTTGCATTGACCCTGATCCAGCTCTGCGTGGGAGCTGTTTGGTCTTGCCATGGCTGGTGTTATGAAGTCTCAGTGGTTCTCTGCAGGCCTAAGGGACTCTTGTGTTCCTCTTTGTTCCTCCTTTTGTGTGGGGAATGCTTCTTAGCGCAATTTCACTGTGCTGCCTTTGCTCATTTGAAACCCAGAGCACTGGGTGGTACTATGGTACGGAGAAGGGAGTCTTGAATTTTTCAAGGCTTTTTAGCCCTGGCTGAGCACACAACAGGAGGGACTTGATACTAGCAAAGCCACCCTTTGCACTGGT
>NW_008236965.1:3248130-3284737 GCF_000691975.1 Corvus brachyrhynchos | reverse complement strand
CCAGTGGTCCCTGTAACAATAAGGTAATGCTTTGCAGGATTGGCTTGGGTTTTGCAATACCAGGTGAGGTCCAACAGAGCTTGCCAGCCCTGTTCCTGTGCTGTGCTCAAGAGCGATCCTGCTTCTCTTGGCTGTGGAAGTGCTCGTGCTGTGCAGCACCTGAGCTGACAGATCTCTCTGAAACTCAGCTGCCTCTGCATTTAACCACAGTACTTTGTATCTGCAGCTGCATCATGCCTGATTTACAGCTTGGATAGAACAATTCAAGGCAGCTGGGAGGGGACTGCTGAGATTCAGATGCACTTTGCATGCTATTTCCTTTCCATGACATAATGTGAGGAATGCAAGGAATGTAGAGAGATGACAGCTTAGAAAGGTTAGTCTGGCTTTCAGGCACCGAGGATGTTTACACCTATAGTGTGAAGTGAGGACGAGTGTGTGTACAGAGTGCAGCTTTACAAACAGTAGTTGGACACTTGGCTTTCTGTGTCACTAACAAGGCTGAGATTGTGTTTGACTGACAATGGGGCAGTTCTCTGCTGCTTTCTTTCAGCAGCACCAGAGCTGGCAAAAGTGAACACCAGTGGTCTTGCTCCTGAGATCCTGTAACCTTCTCTGTTAGGTCCTGTTTTCATAATGTACCAGCACCAGAAGCTGAGCCACTTGAAAAAATTCCTGGCTCCCTACCCTGTGTGCTGGTTGCCACCCTCACCCCATGACTGCCTGTCCCCTCAGTTTGCTGAGGGTAGCTGGTTGTGAGCACAAGTAATAAGCTGCATCTGTCATTTGGCTTTAAGTTAGTTCTCTGAAAAAAATAAAAAATCCTTCTCTGTTGGGGATTGAAAAAGGCGCAGGTAAGTCTGTGCTACTGCTTAAGAAAATATACATGGAGCCTCATACTTAATTAAACAAGTGCTATGATTAAACCAAATGCTGAAACATGCAAACAGTGTCTACATTTTCCAAAGTATTGAAAAAAAAATTGTTTTTTCAGCCTTGCTAGAGAAACCCATCAGCAAAAGACGAGACAGTGAAGCTGTACAGAAGGCCAAGATCCTTTACGCATCCTGCATGAATGAGAGTAAGTGGATTGATTTGAGAAGGAAATGGATGCATTCCCTGCATTTCTAAAGGCAGGCTTTTTATCTCTGTGCAGAGCTCTGTGAAGCTTTGTGCAGATGCTTGGATTTTGCTGATATGGATTCAACTGAATGCAGAGGGTCTTCTACACATTTCTAAAGCTGGCTATTGAGACTGAGGTACACCCAGGCAAAAGAAGTCAGTTTTAGAGAAACCTCTGCTTGTCAGAACTGTGAAGAGATATTTATCTGTGCAAAAGGATGTTAAACTGTGCCCCAGGGTTGTGGGGTTAGTGCCTGGGGTTAATAATTCAGAGGAACCCTCTGATGAAATTCTCATACTGATACTTTCAAGAGTTGCTCATCACCTTCTACATTTCTCTAAATCTATTTAATCAAAACACTACGCCAGGGCTGGGTATAGACAGTCCTGAACTCTTTAGCTTAGGTATCTTCATGTCAAGCATGTTAGCCACATTTGCAGAGTGCTTTTCCTTAGCTTGTAAATGCTGCTGTAAGGCAAAGTACACTAGTTTGGGACACATCACTACCCTTAGGTAGCTGCACAGGTGAAAGAAGTATTGGGAGTCCCCTTGTCCTTCTGACTCTTTCAGGCTTTTTTCCTGCACAGTTTTCTTCCAACATGGCCCAAGTCTCACTGCCAGCAATTGAGACAGCCTGCTCCTCAGCCTTGGTGCCCAGATGCTGCCACTCCAGCTTTGATTATGAACAATAACCCCCCTCCCCCAAAACAGTGAAGTTTCTATGCTAGTTCCTAATCAAGGAGTGGGTTTTTTAAATTTACTTAATTCCAGCCTTTGCCTTTTTTTGAAAGGCACTGACTTGCCTCTCTTATTCTTGATACAGATAAACAGGGTTGGACTTCTATGCTGCTGTGCTCACAGGCAGAGCAGAGGCTTTGGGTTTCAACTATTGTGATTGCCTTGCCTGAAAATCAATTGACGCCAATAAATCTTGGTCTTATGTAGCTGCTGCTGGGCTTGAATTGTCTGGAATGTAATTGTTGTCACACTTTGACATTTCAGATAAAATTGAAAAAGCTGATGTGAAACCTCTGTTAAGTATACTGAAGCATTCACCTTTCCGTTGGCCTGTGTTGGAATCCAATATTGGACCTGAAGGGCTGTGGTCAGAAAGGAGGTTCAGCTTAGTCCAAGCCTTGGCAACTCTTCGTGGCCAATACAGTAGCTCTGTCTTCATCCGTTTGTACGTGGCTGCTGATGACAAAATCTCCAATCGCTATATCCTGAAGGTACAGTATAGCATATCTAATAGGTGTTTGATGGTCTCTTTCTTTAAAACATCTTTACATGCCAGATGTTTACACTTGATTGTTGCTGTTATTATCTGCTGGCTTACAGTTGTACGTAGGGGCCAATTTATGGGAATGTAGAAGCCACTAGCAACCACATGCTATTGAAAAGTATTTCGGTACAGGTTGTTTTCTTCTTTCAAATGGAAAAAACCCCATAAAAATGGTCCCATTAGACCAATAGCCAGGGTCTATGTGCATGAGAATAAGACGTCAATATCTAATTCTGTGTGCTGTTTATGACTCATCGGTTGCATGAAGAATGCTTTTTGTCTGGGAGGATGAAAAATGGTCCATCGCTAGCAGATATTTTAAACTTGAGCTCTTTTTCTTGAGATGGAAACACTTAATCTGGTGCTTATACAGCACCTTACCACACAGATTTTTCCCAAGTGCTTTTAAACATGAAATAGAGCATTTACCTTTTTCCTGAAATGCTGTTGTTTTTACACCAAAACATTACCCATTTGTTAGCAGCGCATGGCATTACACAACAGTTTAGTAAGAAAAAGACCCAAGGAACGTTGTCTCCCTGTAGTCTGACAAAACTCCAGATGAAGTTGTATAACTGTGCAAGACTGAGTGCCTGGGCCAAATGCACTGTTGTTTAAGAACTTCAGATGAGTAGCCAGAGCAGACCCTCCCTCCATGGCTACAAGGAAATAGTTTATGAAGGCAAGAGATAAGGAACAAATAAGAAAGTTATGATGGCATTCATCACAGCAAAATAGGGTCTATGATCCTTATTTTGCTAGCATCTTGGCTAGCTGTAGGAATGTAGCCAAGAATACATTGTATTTAGGGACTGTGGTGGTACTGGAGTGGAAGTCAGTTCTAAGTCGATTATTCCATATTTCTTTTCACTGTGACATTTAACTGTCATTAAGTTGAAGGGTAACTTCCCCCCTTCTCCAGGACATTTTCCTGGATGGTCAACAGCAGATCAACAGTTTGCTGTATCAAAGATGTCATTCTGCTAAGATGCTGTTCAGATCCTGTCACATTTTCTTCAGCTGAAGACTCACTTGAAAGAACTGAAGCAGTAGAATCAGAGAGATGTTTAGTTAGGTATCTCCTGTCACAATATTTCAGTTCAAGCCACCTGTCAGCAAATGGCTAGACAGGGACACCCTCACTGCTGCTCTCTTGGAAATGATTTATGACCAGCATTACCTTCACTTGCTATGCTTAGCAGCACCTAAGAATTAAGTATCTAAATAACTGAAGCACTACCTGTTATGAATAACATATTGTTCCGTAGGGTATTCTGATGTTAGTTTGATTAGGACCTTGATCTGCAGAATGCATCAGCCAGTGCCCTACTTTGTCCATGTTTTAACGAATTCCCAGGGGTGTAGATGTACCACAGAATATTTCAATCTGCTTGTGAAAATGGCTTTATTGCAAAATTCTTTTTGTTCAGCATTGCAAAATCACCAATGGGTCATAAAAGAGGTGGAAACTCCAAATAAAACTTTGTTCAGCATTCAACATTATATTTTTTTTTCATGAGTGCTGAAGCAGTTGGTTAACTTTTTTGTTTATTTCTCATATTTCTGCTCTCTTCGTTTAATGTGTTATCAACTCTAATTCTTAAGACATGGGAATTTAGAGGAACATTTAATGTAACAGTCACAGAATTGAAATTCATCAAATAATCTGAAGTCATCTATTGCAAAGACACATGTAAAAAGGCATAAGAGTACATTCTTTTTGCATCATTGTGCTGAGAAAAGAAAGTTTTTCAAAGAATGAGAGTTGTACTGAGCATCACAATTACTCCTTTTTGAAGATGGTTTGTTTTATTTGTTTGTGGTATATTTTAAAGGTTGTGAACATCAGCTAGTAGAGAGAAAGATTATATTTATTCATTCACTTTAAGTTTTATTCATTTGTTACATTTTTATAAATGTAGAAAATGTGAAATATAAATCGCTTAACCTAAAGGACTTAGATTAGAAAGGACTTACGTGAAATTGTATTAATAAATACAGTCTATCTTCAGTAGATTTATCTTTAGAAACAATTGCAGCATCAAAACAAAAATGTTACATCAAAGCAGTTGTTTCTGCTCCAATCAGTGTCTTATTCAGAATTTGGAAGCTGGTTAAATGAAGTTTTCAGCTTTGTCTTCCATACCCTAACCTAACTTGATCACATTGAGAAGTTCTGGGAAATCTCAATTCCCAGTAATTATTATAAAATATATGCTGTGTAGTGAGTTCTTCCTGGTTAGGAATTTGAAACAGCATGCAAATATTCCCATGTAGATGTTTCACTCAAAACTCTTAATGCAGATCTCAAATTTTCAGGCCTAATCCCAATATTAGGGTGACTGTAGATCGGCAAATCTGATCCATGTTTCGATGGAAAAGATAAGTGAAGATCAAAGATCCATCTGGACTACCAGACACCTTTAGCTAAAGTACTGGAGACATAACAATATCCTGTGCAAGCAATCCTGGCTGGTATCCAGTTCAGTTTCAGTTCATCTGCTCAAAAGACTGAATACAGCACACAGTGCTGGTCTAGGGTGGAGCTCAACAGTGTAACCTCAGTTTCAGTCAAGAAAACCTAACGATGCCTCCCAGGTAGAGAGCAGCTCACATGCTCCAGCACCTCAAGGGCATTTGGTGCATACACTAGGCTGGTGTGGTCCCAAGCTGACTCTTAGGCCTCTGAAATAGGCATAGGATGGATACATGGTCATCAGCACCAATGGTTTGATCCTGTAGACCCAGTCCTTTTGTGTTTCCTACTTGCTGATGTAGCTGTTTTAACCATATAAATCACACCTGTGATTCTTTTCTTTAGGTGGCTTAGATATTGCAGGGGGCATCTGTGGCTCCCCAGATCACAGTAATGTGATTTAGTTAATACCTGTCAGCACAGCATAACATTTTTCTTTTGTTTTGAAATCCTGTGCAACTCAGACTGGTGCAGTATTTTATGTATTAGGCATTTGCACACATCTACCATAATTACCAGAAAAACATGAACCCTTCCAAAGTTACTTATCAGTTTACCTTTGAATCTGATGAATTTAGCTGTTAAATGTTACTTCTTGGTTTTTTTAACAGCTTGACCAAGCAAGTCTCTCTCTGGCATCTCGAGAGGATTACCTAGAAAATACCACAGAAGCCAAATCTGTAAGTATTATCAGCTGGAAAATAGAGTCACCATTTTCCCCCTCATCTTTTTTCATTGTTGTTTTGTTTTGTTGAGCTCCAGACTGAGAATGGGTTGTGCTTTGTTTGGATTTGGGTTTTGCAGGGTATCTATCACAAAACACCACTTCTATCACAAACGCTCTTGCAAAGTGTCCTAAATGAAGCTTGCAAGTACTTCTGTCCCATGGTGGTTACTGTATTAGTTGGCCTAAAATTCAGGTGTACATTCATACACATTGTCTAATCCATTTGTAAGAGCTGAAAGTTGTCAGTCTAATCCAGAATGGCCTTTTGCATTTCCTGAGATTTGTGCTCCCTGAACCATAGCAGGTATCTCTGCCTGTCACGCACTGTATTTTTACAGTGTTATTTCTCCTTTTTAACTTGCTTGGCACTCAAGGTAAGGAAAGTACAACCTTGGTTCCTAAGGTGTGAAGGTTTTACACTCCTAGTGCTGGGCATTTCTGGTCTACTGCTACAACTCTGCTCAAGAGCAGCTCCTGTTTTCATTTTTTCATTTCACTCTTTCTGTTTCTTTACAGTACCGAGATGCCTTTTTGCAGTTCATGGTTGATACAGCAGTGCTTCTGGGTGCAAACGCCTCCCGAGCTGAATCGGATATGAAATCAGTTCTAAGACTGGAAGTTAAAATAGCAGAGGTTGGTAATCTAATATAACCTTTTCTCAAAACGGAAAGCCCTTATATCAACAACATTAGCAATAGGGATTTTAAAAGCAGAAGGAGAGGAGCAGATCCTGATGAGGAAAGGATGAATAATATTTCTCCCTTAGTTAATTGTTAAACTGTAAATTTAATTCTCAGGGGAAAACCTTAGCCAAATACCCTTGGTGTTTTAAATTTGTCTTGGTTTTGGAGACAAAACTTCAGGAGAAAACACTCCGGAGGGTCTCCTCTGAAGGGAAAAGGGCCTCCCCCTTTCCTCCACCAATAAGACAAGTGGGTCACAGCAAGTGGAAGTGGAAAAAAACAAACTGTTTATTAGCTCCAAACAAAAACAGGGTAGAACAGGATAAAAAAACCCCGTCAAAATACAACACATTCCCAGAGAGAGAACAGACACGTGGGCTCGGACCAGCCGGGGCCACCCCGCAGGCCCACTGGGGCCACCCCCGCAGGCTCCCTGGACCGGTGGGGAGGGAAGGGAGGCAGTGAGGCAAGGGGAAGGGAAGGGAAAAAAGAACAAGACAAACCAACAGAACCTTTTTCCTGCTAGTGGAACACAAAGAACCCCAAAGAGCAGCACAGTGCTCCCTCCCGAGCCCCCCAGGTCCATCTCAAAGGCAGAGCATCCTTGGGCATTGAGCGGATGGTTAAGGAATAAAGCGGCTTCATAACATCACCCCAGGACAAAATTGTAATGTCAGCCAGGCTCACCAGTGGCAAGCCTGGGGGTGGCATGGCAATGTTTAAGGGATGGTGTATTAGCGAGGTCCTTTGGTCTCCCATCTCAGTGGAGGTGGGGGATGGAGATCCATATGGCAGCAGAGATACAGGGATTGTTGATATGTTAGAAACTGTGGAAGCACCTGAGAAGGGTCCCATAGGAGTTAGGGCTTATCCTCCTGAAAAGGTGATGAGGTCAATATCCCAGCTGAAGTGCATCTACACCAATTCACTGGTACCCACTTGGCAGCTGAAAAAATATTACATAGCTCAAGACCTTACACGTATTTTCCAACCTAAGTGATTCTATAATTTTGAAGCTGTGTGGAATCTGAGCTCCTGCTGTGCACCTGTGTTGAGGATCTATTACCCTGTTGTTTAACAGCAGACTGGGCTGATTCTCTGCGGAACAGTCTAAAAGCAATGCAAGACTGAGGTGGGATATTGGAGCTTGGTGGTGAGGGAGTAGTGTTTACAGTAGCACCACCCTTAGATCCTGAAGTGTTTTCGTGGAGTAGTCTGGGAGAGTGGATGAAAAACTCATGAGTTTTAATTTAGAGGATCAGCTGAATTTAGTAAAGCTAAGCATATTTAAATCTGGTACTTGGTTCTGACATTTACTTGGTGACATTTTTGCTCCCTTGTGGTGTTTAATTTATGCCTTGGGATTATTGCAGATTGAAGGAGTGTTTTTGCTTCTCTATATCCCTGTTTCAGTATGGCTACTACAGGAATCCCACTCATGGGTGCTGCAAGTTCATTATCATTTCAACCTCTACTAAAACTAGGGAGAAGGGTTGGCCTCAGTGTTGGGAAACCACCAAAAGTAAGGGTACAGGCTTGATGCTGGTTTGCAGAACTGCCAGCTGAGCTGAGTATTCCTTCATATTTGCAAGGAAAGAAGCTATCCCTGTGAAAAGCTGGTCTCTGTTAGCAGAGAAGCCTGTTGTGTTGCACAGGACAGGCAATGCACTAGATGACTTTTATCTGGGTTCTGCTGTTGCAGTCTAAAGGATGCTTCTCAATGGCATGTTTGTACAAAAGTGAGGGCCACCCACAACAGAAGCCAATCAATGTTTCCATCTCTCTGCTGAAAGGGATGAAATTTTGTCAAACATCTAAGCAAAGTCCAATATTAATTTTTAGTTACTTAGCATGGATGGACTAATGCGCAAATACTTCCTTGTGACCTGGTAGACTTGAAAAACAGTAAATATTTCTTCTGTTTATCAGTGATGGCATGAGAAGATGCATCCTTAGCTCTAGTAGCTCTAATGCTTTGCCTAACAGGTGTCTTACAGAGCATTAATCCACAAAGTATGTAAGTGAAGCTGCTGTATAAGATGACATGGATCATGTAACAACTCTCAGGATCTGTAATGCACATCGTTATGCAACAAACCATGCTTGCTTATGGTTTCTTTTAGTAAGAATAATCCTCCTAATATCTGTTCAGATATTAGGCATGAGTCAATGGACATGCCTTGTTGCATAAATATAATGTACCTAATGATTATGTATATAAACATTTTACCGTGATGGAGGTAGTCCTGTTTGTCACTGGAGGTTTTACTGTATCCTGTGTTCCTCTGCAATTTTTTAAGTAAGTGTATGTAATGGAGAACTTCTGTGCTCAGGAAGAGGCAGCAAGAATACTTTGGATATAGGAAGGAGTGGCATGCTTTGAGAGAGGTTGTTGTGTACAAGGAAGATTTTTATTAGGTTTGAATCACTGGAGAAAGTTTTGAGAGAAAGGGAGTAAATGGGTTCAAGAAGAGTTAAAGATTTGTCAGATAAATGAAATTTGCAGAAAGGGAGAAGAAAGTAATTTTTTTTTCCTGTGTGGCTTGAGCAATAGTAAAACCACAGACACTTACTGGAGAATTTTGGTTGGAGAAGTTCCAGCTGTCTGGTTAGTCTGGCGTCAATCCCTGTCCTTTAGACTGCATACAGACAGTGGTACAGGATTTACCTTAGAGCAGGGCTGGAATTGCCACTGGGAATTTCTGTTTCTCTTGAACACTGAGAAAATTTTGAGCTGTACCTTGTACTTGATTTGTTTTTCTATTATGAACCATAGGGCCATCTTGGAGTCTGGGTGTCCTTCTCATCAGTTATAAAAGGATTTGCTTCATATTTAGGGTTTCTTTTGCTGTATCCTTGGACACTGCAGAGGAACTTGAGATCCAGCTCCTCTGGTCACCCAGATGAAAGGCCTGGTTGTGGAATGCTTTAATTCATGCCTGGCCTATATACTCAGGTTTCCTGCTATGGAAATCAGAGTGAAGGGGTGAAATGAGGAGTGTGTATCTGGCTCTTGCCCCAGGTGGAATAAGACCGTAGCAAGAACATGTTCAAATCCAAGACATGAGATGCACTTCAGTTTATGAAGGTGCGCCTATCTCAGATTTGATATATTAAACCTGAAGGTGGCTTCTACTTGATAGGAAGGGATGAATAGGTATTAATCGTCAATGTGTACTTTTATCTCTTATGAATTAACATGTCTTTCCTTAGCATAATCAGAGCCAAATCATCTGATATGTCCAAAGAACACATGCAGCTCATTAAATTTTCCAATAATGAGTTAAACTTAAAAGGAATTATCTTCCATTTCTTCCAGTTTAATGCAATCCTCAGAAAGGGAAGTTAATGCCATAAATGCTTGGAAAACAGGTGGTGAGATATTTCTGCACAGGGATTATGAAGGACGGTAATGACGTAAGAGTCCCTGCAAGATAAACCTTGTTTTGATGGTTTTGTGGTTTTTTTTCTCTTCACCAGATCATGATTCCCTATGAAAATCGAACAAGTGAGGTGATGTACAATAAAATGAACATATCGGAGCTTAGTGCCATGATTCCACAGGTTGGTTGGGGATAACTGAAAAATTATTCTTTTAATATCTGATCTGTATAATTAAAACTGTCTTTAGTGTTCAGAGCAGCATGTTAAAGGAGTATCATAAGGAATGTGTGTGCTCATTTACAGTATATGTTCTTTTAAATACAGTTCCAACTTTAATGAGGATTGAAAACATATGTAATGATAAAGTGCAATAATTTCTATGTTCGTAATAAGTAAAGCTTTGAAACCATTAGTTTTAAAGGTACAACTTAGTTCATAAATCATCTCTCTTCATAATCTGCTTTAACCAGCCTTCTCTTTGTCATTGCAGTTTGACTGGCTGGGATACATCAAGAAGGTGATTGACACCAAACTCTATCCTGAGCTTAAAGATATAGGTCCTTCAGAAAATGTGATTGTCCGTGTTCCCCAGTACTTCAAAGATTTATTCAGGATACTAGAAAATGAAAGGAAAAAGTAAGGATCCTATGATGGTTTCACCCACACTTATAAGTGATGCCATGAAGATTTTTGCCTTTTCTTTTATACCCCTGTTATACCTTTTTACAACTTCTGTATTCTCAGTGCTTTTTGCCTACATTCTTGGACTTGTTTGTCAAGCTGGGAGACTAAACATTTTAGAAGCTTCATAGCTAGGGATCAGTGTGCCCCAGACCCCAAGGTCCTCTCCAGAACACATTCTGTAATCCAATCAAAGATACAACCACCCAGGGGAGGGTTCCTTGGGGAGGGGGGCTCACTCAAGCCTCTCACTGGGGAATCTTTGATAGATATGCTAATTAATGAGACCTATAATATTATACCAGATCTTTGGGGGGTGTGCATTGCAGTGGGCATTGAGGTGCATTCGACGTAGACGTAGTGCACCTAAGGATCCTTAAAATAAATACCAAGGTAAAATCCCTTTTTCCCTTCTAGAGTGTTTGACTCTTGATTTTAAGACCAGGAAAAGGCATCATAAGGGTACATCAAATGCTGGGCTTTTTCTATTTTTTTTTTTTAATGAGTTTCAGCTATTCTTGGAATCAAGTCTCTAGGCAAACAGTCTGTTTGGTTTTGCCTGAATGAGGATTTAGATATTACCTTGTGCACAGCAGGAGAATTTTCAGTTTCAACACCTTTGTTCTATGGATAACACAGGTTGCAGTAAAGCTGCTCTTTCCAGATGCATTCAGCATCTCTAACTTGTATAGGGTCTCTTGTATCTTGTGAAATCCTTTACACCTGCAGGACATAGTTGTAAAATGCAGGTAGCTCTGATTAAACATGGTAGATGTGCTTTGCAAAGGGAAGCAAGAGAGTTTTGGGCAGCGATGAAAAAGTGACATCCCATTTGAAACATCCTTATTGATGAGATCTAAGGGATTTCTGTGATAATTTGTTCTCTGAGGCATGTTGCTGAAATTTAAAATAAATATTGTTAAGCTGTTGTCTCCAAATATCAATCTTTGCTGATTGTACAGTATGGCCACAACCAAATGTATTTCAGGAAAAAAAAAGACAGAGATTTTTCTTATATTGTCGCTCTGTCTCTAGTGATGGAATGCTTACATTAATTCATAGTACCTTTAAAAATAGCACACAAATCAAACAATAAGAAAAAGAAAATTTACTGATTTGCTTACAGATCATCAAATATCCTTTCCTTGTAAAATTCAGATAAATAGCATTAGTGCCACCAATTTTAATCTACTGAGGAAAGACTTTTAAATTGTTTGAGCTGTCCATGCTTTCTAACTCAAAGTTAGTTACATCAGTGGGGATAAATGTAGGATTTAGAGGTTGCATATTTAGCAAGATGACAGGGAATTAGTTATTCCCTGCCTACAAATACACTTACATGCAAATATATTATGTAACTATAGAGTAAATACCTGGAGACTTTTTCCATCAGTTTCTTATTCAGGGAAAATCTAAATATTCAAGAGAAGTTAAGCCAGCCTGTGTGTCATGGCAGAAGGAGGCTGGAGTAATGACCAGAAATAATTGCAATGCCTGTCTTTAGCAAAGCTCAAGACCAGGTTTCCGCCCTCACAGGCTGGGGGGAGAGGGTGAGCAAAAGCAGTTTCAGTATATTCACACTGCATATGTTAGAGGTGCTAACGGCTTAGGCATTTTCTGCCCGGTCTTATCCTAAGAAAATTGCATCATAAAATGTTATAAATGGCAAATAGTGCTAAACTGAACCCAAGCAGGCTTCAAATTCTTGTGTGTAAAATGTATCCAAACAGCCCAGGCATGATAACCAAGATCATGTTTATCTCTTAGGTGATTATGTTCATTATTTAAAATGTCAGAGTCTGCTCCAGAGGTAACCTTGCTATCTGGCCTGAGAAAATTAGGAGATCATCTTAGTGTGAACTCCTAACAATGAGGTCTCAATATTCCCTTGTAGGGTGAACCCTGAAAACTTAACAAGGATATTTTCTTTTAGGTAATCTCATTTGTCATTCTCCATATGATATTTTAAAGGTTTAGTTAATATAAACAACATGAATTTAATTTGTTACTGTAAATATCTAGACCAATCAAATTCCTAGAAAAGCATTTCAAAATTTTAGATTTGCTTCAGTGTTCATAATGTGAATTGTCTTCTCATCATTTCAAGAGATGGAGTGTCATAAGGAAAAGCAGGTACTTTCACCAAGTCCATATTCTTTTCAGTTACAAGGCTATCCCTAAATTATACTTTTATTCCAGTGCCTTGTGTGTCCTCTTCCTCAATGAGTACCCTGCTAGCCTGGGTATTGTTCAAAATGTCACAAAAAGATGGCTCATGCCCCAGTATTTCACCCAGTGATCGGGTAAAGTATTTAATGAAGTTTGTTTGAGGTGGAGAAAAGAATGGAGTGAAAATTAAGTCTGGCTACAGAAGGAGTTCTCTGTGTTGGAGGTGGCAAGTTGTATGGACTCAAAATCCTTGTGTTGAAAATTTCTCTCTCAGAGAACCTGCTGAGCAATCTTGAATTGTGAAATCTTTCACAGGGCAATGTTACTAGAAAAGGGCACATTGACGTGTAGCGTGAATTTAGCAGAATTTTACTTAACTGCATGTAATCAAGTTACTGTGTGGTGCTTGAAATAGGTGCAGCAGTGTGGTTCAGAGGTTGGTCTGAAGTCCCCAGGCCAGAGCACTGCTGTGACTCCAAGCCAGGAGCTGGGCTCTCCACAGGGAGCTGCCCACGAAGCTCAGCAACCAGCCTGCAGGAGTTTCCATCAGCTCTGGGATAGCTAGCCTAAGTCATGTCAGGTGCTGAAGTAAGTCAAACCTTCATAACAGGTCTTCAGGGATTCCTTGAGCTTTTTGGTGTACCAATCAATTTTTAATGGGGTTTATCTCTATTACAGGAAAAAGAGGTGTATGTATGTAGCTGTGATGTAAACGAGCAATGGCAGAGCTCCAGTACAGCTGTGCCATGTGAGGGGGCAGAGAGAACTGTGCTGGCACCAATTATTATATATTTTATATATATCCTTTATATATATCCCTTCCCTGTTACCTGTGTGCTGGTGCTTTATGTGAGCCATAAATAGGATACCCTAAATTGCATCCTTTCTGGAGATCTTTGCAGCTGTTGAAAGAAGCAGCTTTATCATTCTCATAGATCTCTGAATGGATAGTTGGTTTCATAGAACCACAGAATGGTTTGGATTGGAAGGGACGCTATAGATTATTTAGTTTCAACACCCTTCCCACAGGCAGGGACACCTTGCACTAGACCAAGTTGCTCAGAGCCCCATTGTGATGATCCATCCTTAAGGGCAAGGCCAGCCTGGCCTTGAACACTTTTAGGGATGGGGCATCCACAGCTTCTCTGGACAACCTGTTCAGTGCCTCATCTCCCTCACAGTAAAGAATTTTCTCCTAACAGCTGTTAAATCTATCCTTTTTCAGTCTAAAGCCAGTCCCCTTGTCCTATCACTATATGTTCTTGTAAAATGTCCCTCTCCAACTTTCTTGTAGGCCCCTTTTCCTTTGTCTTACCTTCCCATATCTGTGCAGTATTGGACTATTAATTGAGAAGAACTCTAATTCATATAGCATATGAAGAATTTTCTTTAGAGATGGATGGAGGCACTAGATCCCTTTTCTGGTCTTAGTCTGACTCTGAAAAATTAGAGAAGTTACAATAATTTGTCTTGAACTAGTGCCTCTAGCAATAGAGGCAAAAGTTTTTCTGTACTTTTAATTTGATTCGTGACTCAATTCTGAATACAATTTTCAAACAGATCTAAAATTTGTGAAAGAGATCTTTTTCTTAGAACGTCAATTAATTTGTCCACCTATCTCATATTAAATCTGTCCTCTTTAATTGCTACCATGTCTGTTGATTAAAATATTGCAAGCTCACGGAATTTTACATGAGCAACCTACTTTATTCTCAGACAGGGCAGAAAGTACTTTAGTAAATATTCATAAGCACTGGTATAATTTTAACTGTCCCAGCAAACAAGCTCTCTACCACTTCCTTTGGGAATGTGTGTCACAATAAGGGTCATACTGGTTAAAAGGGAGCCTACACTTTCTGTAACAGGCATTTGGAAGTTAAAATAGAGTGTACTCTTCTGAAAGGTTACAACAACAAATATTCCGGTCTCATCAAAAGAGCAGAGAGGATTTTTAGGTTTTATTTGTGTGCTGGATTTTGCTCCATGTGTAGAGATTAACTTCTCTGAGCCTCAGTGAACTTATTTGTGAAACTGCAAGGAAAATCACCCCAAGACCTGCGTTGTAGTAAATTTATAGGCAAAAAGTACAGTTTTTAAGCGAACTGAAGATCACCAAATGATTTGAAGTTTGCATAGTTAGCCCAAAATGTAAAATAATCATCCCCCAAATAGGTAAACAAATTCAGATAAATTTCTATTTTATTCTGTTTCGAAAAACAAACTAAAGCACACTGCCCTTCAAACATGCAACAGTAAACCTCCTCAACCTCTCCACTTGTTGCCCACCCCCTATTAAAAAACATTCAAGGGGAGCCTCCCTTTTGTTTAATGCTGTGTGGATTCTGTTGTGGTTACAATCTGGAATTATTACTGTCTCATCAGACAGCTTGGTTTTAGCATGTGTCAGCCTTTTCCTTCCCAAATTAAAACAATCCTCAATTAATTATGAGATATTTCCCGCAACTGTTGTCTGCCTTCATTACTTATACCTGACACAAACATTTCTGAATTCTTGTTGATATTATTGTCTTTCAATTAGTCACCTTTTTGAGACCCAGCCTTTAGAAATTACAGTCTTTCATTCACTACCAGTTTGAGAGAGTTTCCCCAACTCAAATGTAAGGACAAACATCGCTGTGTGAGAACAAGAAGTACACAGAAGAGAGAATTGGTTTTTCTTTTTTGGTGGTGATTAAGTACCAAATTGTAATACATAATTGGTGTGTGATGGTGATCTATTCAGCTAAGGTTTTTTACCTAAGGCTTTTGATTGAAATCAAATCTTTAACCTTTTAATCTGTGAGATTTGCATAAATGCTGCAGAAGTTGCTACAGCTGGATACTCTTCAGCTCTGCTGAAATACCTGAGGCAGATTGTTGTGAGGTTTCTGGAGTTTGAGTCATTTACCAAAACAGTGAGAGCTGAGTGCTTTTAGGGTGCTTCACTGGCCATTGAGTGAGAAAATTCCACATTGTCAAAAACTTACTAAGGGAAAAATCTGAACTTTCTGGCATTTCTTAGGTTGAAATGAATTTTTAATGATCCTAAACATTATCTTAAAATGGTGTGGTTATCTAAGCAGAGCTAACTATTTTGGCTTTTATAACATGTACTGTCTTATAAATGTACATTATCCATGCTAAAAAAGCTTTTTCAGATATGTTTTATGATTATTGTGGGCATTTAGGTCCACTATAGAATATATCTGTGTACTAAAAGAGGGAATATACCCAGTGTGAGAGATGCAACAACGCATCTTGAGTTGAAGGCTTTGTGTGGGTGGGCTGGAGCTTGGTTAGAGGCAAAACTGAAGTTATGTCTCAAGCAGATGCTGCTGTCAAGACAGCGTGCCCACGAAGTGTGTTTCCAGGCTGTTATGATTCAGAAGAGGGAACTGTGTCTCTGAGTGAAGCTAATGGAGTGACACCGTAGCAACAGCTGCATTGCCCCACACTTATGGCAATGGGAGATTGCAGAAATGGGATTGTTAGAGATGGGGGAGTTGTTTGGATTGTCCATAACAGCATCTTCGGTTGCAAAGAAGCAATTTTCCTAACTATGGAGAAGACTGTGGCCTGCCAAAAATGTTATCTATATCCCAGTGGGGAGCAAATAACATTTGAATATCCATAGCTTTGAAGCAATGACTATCCTTGAAAAATATGTCATGTATAAAAGAAGATGAGAATAATATGTTTAGGCCATTTTTGGACTTGTTTTGTGACTGTTGGAAGTTGAATTGCATATTTCAGAATGCACCTTTAGCTCATACAGCCACTGTTGAACATGGAGAGAGATCAATCTAGGCTGGATAAATCCTCCAGTCAGGTGCCCAAAGTTTTTGAAAAGGGGCATGGTTGTCAGATCTCCTGGGAATTTTAAACAACCTCTTTCCAGATCTCTCAGCCTCAATTCTTATAGGATTTTTGTTACTGAGACTTCACTTTTGGTATTTCAATTATCCATCTGACAAAATAGGAACAGTAATACTTTAATAACTTTGTGAATAGTAGAAGTTTTCAAAGCATATTGATAACTTCTAATGAAATATACAAATATGAGATAATGAGAGTGTATATGGGATGGACTGTTACCTATTCTGTTACCATTTATGTGCCCTACTAATGAGGGGAGATAACATTCACTTTGATCTACAAAAGAAAAACCAGTTAATCTCTGGATAGAGCTTTGATGCAACTATTATGATAACACAGTTCTTGTCACTTCTAAGGAAAATGAAAGCTGCCTTTTGGAAAAAAAACATTTGGAAAAAAATGACATACTAGGTGATGAACCTGTTATAAATAATCTCTAGAAGTTGGTTATCATGGGGCAAGTATATATTAAGTGGCTGCAATCATACAGATTCTCCTGTGTGATTGGGATTTATCAATTTGGCCATCACTCATTAATTTTTAAGGTGAAATTTCCACCATTCAGGTAAAATGTTTGTAGAGATATTTCTGTGAGTGCTTTGTGGTACATCATATGTGTTTACATGTCTGATAAAAATATGCTTGATTTAACAGGACTCTTGCCAACTACCTTGTGTGGAGGATGGTTTATTCAAGGTTATTCAACCTCAGTAGACGTTTTCAGTATCGGTGGCTGGAATTTTCTCGGGTAAGTTTTGCTTCCATAGCATTTACAAGGGTCGTAGTGTTGACGCTATTGGTTTCCCTTATAGTTGCTTATACCTTTGCAAAACTAAATGTTTTCCATGCTGGATGAATTTTCTAAATAAACTTTTTTCTTATTGAAGACTCCCTCTAAAACAATAGACATACATATTTTTGTATGTGACACTAAGACATTTATATGACACTAAGAAAAAAAAAGTCTTTTAGGTGATGTTAAAGAAGTTTTGAAATCTCCCCTTTAAAAACCTTGGTCTTCTTTTGCAGCAACTTGAAAGTTGGAATGTTTTTGAATTAGGTTATGTGGGCTGTGACCTGCAGGCCAAATCCTTTTGGCCAAAATCTAAACTTTTTGTGAAAACCTACTGCTTGCTCTTGTGTGAATACAGCTCTAGTAAAACAGAAGTCTAGGATTTCACTTTTTTAAAGCTTGCTCCAAGCTCTCCCATGCTCTGATGCCAGCATTACATGAGCTCTAGCACATCGATACACCAGCCATTTCCACAGAGAAGATGATCAGGTACCTTCCAGCTTGGCATTACAGAAGAACCAGAAAACTGCTTCAAGCTGTGAGAGCAGAACTAAATTATCTGCAGAGTAATATGGGCATTTATATAAAACACATACATTTGATTAGGTGAACCCTGAATAGAAAGCCACTTTGGTAATCCTGGAGGCAGTGTGAGGGCTCCTTAAATAAAGGGTTAAACTGAAATTGAATGGTGCTTTGTCTTGTGTCTAAGCCACTTTGGATGGTGAACTTTATTTGCCATTATGAAAACTGGCTGACAACAGGAGGCTGGCATGGTGCTGGGAGTGATGTGGTGCAGGAGGTGTGTGTGTTCTGTCCTCCCTGGTGAGGCATGCAGGTGACTTATTATAGAACCTATACTGTTTTTCCATGAGTAATCCTGGCATAGTTCTGAGTTGATCACATACCTAAAAATAAACTCCAGTAGCTTGATGGAAACTACACAGGAAAGGCAGCTTCTTATACTTCTGAGATCATATTCAAAATAGTCTTGTTAAAGATGCTGTTATCTTCATGTAAAATATGAGAAACTGGCTGTCAGAACCACAGTGACAAGTTTGTAGGTATCCCCTCCTGGGACATTCCTTGTAGTTAGGTAAAATGATGCTGGTTATCAGCCAGCCTGCAGCATGATACTGAGTTACATTGAGTTATATAATGGCCGGAAAAAATTCTGAAAGGAAACATTAAGCTTTGGATAGTGTGCATTTTAAGATGGTGATGGGCTACTGTCACTTCTCTGGGACACAGAAGCTTAGGGAGAAATCTAACTCAAAGTGATTCAGTGCTTATTAATAATCTCATCAAGGCTGTCACAGAATTACAGAATGGGTCTGGTTGGAAGGGACCAAAGTGTGGCTATCTGGTTCAACCTCCCTGCTCAAGCAGGGCCATCCCCAGAGCACAGGGCAGCAGATTCCTTCATCCTTGTTTCCCTCCACTGGATCTGCTCCAGGAACTCAGTGTGCTTCCTGTCCTGAGGAGCCCAGAACTGGACACAGCACTCCAAACACACCTCATTGGGGCTGAGTAGCAGGGCAGGATCCCCTCCCTGACCTGCTGGCAGTGCTGTCCCTAATGCACCCCAGGATTCATTGGTGTTCCTGGCCCCCAGGGCACTGCTGGCTCGTGGACAGCTCGTTGTCCACCAGGAGCCCCAGGTCCCTCTCCTCAGAGCTGCTTTCCAGCAGGTCGGCCCCCAGCCTGTGCTGGTGCCTGGGGTTGTTCTTGCCCAGGTGCAGGACCCTGCATTTGCCCTGGCTGAGTTTCAGAGCGTTCCTCTGCCAATCTCTCCAGCCTGTCAAGGCCCTTCTGAAGGGCTGCACAGCTCTTGGGGGTATCGGCCACTCCTCCCAGCTTTGTGCCATCAGTGAACTCGCTGAGGAGGCCTCTGCCCCTTCCTCCAAGTTGTTGATGAATAAGTTAAACAATACTGGCCATGTAGATGGCTGTGAAAGCTTACAGCACAGTAAAAGCAGTGAATCAGCAACTCATTCCTATTATCTACCCCTGGGACCTGGAGATGGAGAGTTAGTTAAGTGAAGTAAACAGCTGTTGCTAATAGTTAATACGTAAAGTTAAGTGAAGTAAACAGCTCAGTGGAACAGATTTCACAGGTCAATAGAAAGGACATGAGGAATGGAGTCCAAGGCACTGGACTATTCTGTTGTTGAATAGATTTGTCCAGTCAGAGGATGGAGAACTAGAGGCACTTTAGTATCATAAAAAGGACTCACCAACCCCTTGCCAGATAGGCAAATAAAGCATTGAATTCCTGCTAAAGAGATATGACCGTGAGATAAATCAGTGACACTTTAAGGAAAGAATGTATTTTATACAGTCATTGTTTCATTAATTCAGTCAGCCTCAACCATCATAAGCACAGTATTTTTTTTACCAGGTTCTCATTTTCTTTTGGTAGCTTTTATACCTTATATGTAGAAATCTTGGCATCAGGGCCACAAAATCTTTGCACAGAGAAGGAAAAATACACGATGAAGCTGTAAAAAAACTTCAGGTTCAGAAATAGGACAAACCTGCTGACTCTAAAGAAAGTGCTTTGAGTACCACATCAGCAACTATCAGCAGCTCCTCTGCAGTGGCACTTTGAGACCTTGTAAATTTGCAGTGGCACCTGGGGAAGAGGTCGGTTAATTGTGTCGTGAAGTTCTGAATTGACTGGGAGGGCTTGAAACCTGCTATTTATAGTCACTGTTACTACCTGAAGTACTGTGTTTTAGAGTGGTACATTAATATTAGGAGGACCATTTGAGGGAGTTCTTGTTGGCTGTTGTAACATAAATATCAATAAACCAGCTGTGAGATATAATCTATTCCTCTCAGCTCTATTTTTATTGGTCTCACAGCCTGTGCTGCCTTTATATCCTCCTTACAGTCAAGCCTCCCTCAAAATAATGATAATTATTATGTTGTAATACTAGTATGTCACAGTCTAAAAGCCAGCTCTGTCTCCTGACTCTTTCTATGGCTGATGCATACTCAGAGCTTTTGGAAGGAATTTCAAGCTCTGATGACTAATGCCATAACTCCCCTTCTTCCCCCTGCATCAGGAAAAAGATCCATTGCAGATTTACTCTGACCCCAGAGAGAAATTTTCTTCTCTTTTTTTCTTATCTTTTTTTGAGTGTTGTGTTTTGTATAAAGGTTGAAGAATTTGGAAAAGGAGTTGATTGTCAAATTTGCCTCTGTTTAGAAAAAATATCACCTTATTAGGTATTGGTTTGACTAATAGGGTTTTCTTATAGAAGCAGTGTGCTCTCTGCCATCGAAAATCTATTACTGCACATACAGTATTAATAAAAAACATTTGAAAATGCAATTCTCTGGTGTATTTAAGTGTGAGTCATTGATTATGCTTAATTACAGATAATATGATAGGGAAAATCAATCTTTGAATGACCAAAATATCTCACCTTCAATAGCTGAGGGTTAAGCTGCTCTGGAATTTTCCAATGAAATCTTTTCCTATTGGAAAAAGACAAATCCAAACCCTTCAGTTTTGCTGGATATTTAATCTTGTGCTCAAAGGAAGAGAATAATGGGAAAAAGAAGGGGTTCAGAAACTGCAAAATTGGTGCTTAAGAGGCTTGTATAATCTGTGAGAGGCCAAAATCCCTATCCCACCTGATCTGGTCTGATGCTGACTATACTCTGCCTTTACACAGCTGACAGGTGTTAACTGTTGGACTGGGATTGTGTTTGTTCTCTGTGGAAAAGCTTAAGAAGTTCCTTAAGTGGCAAGAGAACACTTTGAACCTTGAAAATAACAAAAGTTTCTTAGGTCAGCACTGCTTATGGCTCACATGGACCCATCTTGTATCTTGTTGTGTGTAGGGTTTTTTTAGATGAACTACATCTTGATGAGCAATGTAATGTTAGCTGGGTAACTACCCACAGTAACAGCGTTCTTCCTGTGAGAAACAGAAACCAAGAGAGCGAATGATCTTGAGTTCTGTTTTGCCTTGTTCCTTGGTGTGTTGACCATTCTTGACTGTTTCTTTTGAAGCTCATTTATGGTGGCATCGTCAGAGCCTTTTTAATGACCATTTCTTTAGTAAAATACGTCAGTTGTTCTACCAACATCTTTCCACTGCAACATAGAATGATTTTTTTAATTTTTGGGGGGATGGGGGGAGACAAACATATTCAGTGTTCTTGATGATTCAAACCTCTTTTCTCCTGAAAATGCTCTGTTTGGAAAAGGAACTGAAAGCAACTATTTGACACAAACTATGGTAAAAGTAGCTGGACAAGTAAATGACAAGAAGGTGTGGACATATCCCTAACTGCGTTAGATGTCATTAGTTTGTGGCAATGGAGGGCTCTGTCGGAGGTGTTTCATAAGGACTAACCCAATTTTCATGAGGACAATCTCCCTAGGCCTCTTACCCTGTCAGAGGAGAGGCAAATGTTTTCAGGAGCTATCTCACAGCAAGATTTTTTTAGAGGAAATTATCTCTCTACTTAACACAGAACACCAAGAGTAGTCCAAAGTTAGCACTAACCCTCTAAGCCTAGTCTCTCTAAGTCACTGTTACCATTGTACTGTTCTTAAGTTTAAAATCTTACAGCTATTTTGTGGTGTTCAAAGTACTTGTCATAGCATTGGATGAAAATAGAAATAGCTGTAGAGCATCATTATTGTTTCCTTTTGGTGGCTATTTGACAAATATGCTTTGGCCTATACTGCATGTGGGTTCTTCTTCAAGAGTATGATGTTATGGCCTAATACCGGTCCCTGTCAACAGGTGATCCATGGGACTACAACTTTGCTGCCTCAGTGGGATAAATGTGTGGACCTTGTAGAAAATGCCCTCCCCTACGTTGTGGGTAAGATGTTTGTGAAAGCCCATTTTCAAGAAGACAAGAAAGAGATGGTGAGTCCTCTTTAGTCTCTGTCTGGAAATTTCGTCCTCACAAATTGCCTCTGATGTTAGAAAATGTTTAGAAAGAGATAAAATTCTTAAAAATGTTTTAATTGAATAAACAAAAAACCCAAACCAAAACAAAAAAAGAAAAACACACAAGGAGAAAATTGAATGAATTTAAAGAATTGTTACCTTTCTGCCCATTTGGGCATTGCCCCTTCTTTCTATCTGCAGTCCTTCAGACAAATAAGCAGCCAGTTCAAAACCAAGTTGAATGCTGTTAATTAATATATGTAAATAGTGACAGGCAGGCTGTGCAGGAACAGAGTGAGGGGTATTGATGAGAAATGGTTCAGTATAGCTAGTATAATTCATGATAGTAAAGTTTTTACTGACTAGTCAAAAAATTGGTTGAGATTTCTCTGCTTTAGGACTACTCTTTGAAAGCTGTGACTCCTACACCTGTAATCTAAGCAAGAAACATGTAACTGATGTCTGACCCAAGTTAAGGGAAGCTTAGAGCCGTGTAGCGAGAGTTTATATCTGTGATTCAAATCTTTTCTGCTGATCAGTGAAAGGAAATATTTTTCCATACCATTCAGTCCAGAGAGATGTTAATCTTCATTCTAAAATTTCAACAATAGCTATGTTATCACTTCTCTCAAAAACATATTCAAATAATTAATTACCCTTCACAATAATTTATGACTTAGTTTCAGTTCATGTTTTTCTTATAAGGTTTTCCAATATCTGCTTTTACAGCCATTGATTTTTCCAACAATAATCAGTTTTAAATTAACTCATTTAGTCATTGAACTTAGCACTCCATGCGGGAAGGGCACAACTGTTTAGGAAATGTGAAATAGCACCCTGTGCTGGGAGCAACAGCTCTGTGAAAGCCCTGCAATGCCCTGGCTCAGTAGCCTATCTGTTTTATTTTATCTACTTTCACTGCTTTCTCAGGGAAAGATTCCATTTTAGAAAGCACACACTTATTTGGCTTGTCCAAATCTTTGTAGTCTGTTTCCCTCTTAGGTTCTGCATTTCTTTTCATATCTGCCTTCACCTAGAGTTTCCTCTCTAAGATCCAGCTTTTCAATCTCCTTCTTCTTGATCCAGTTTGTAATGTGCTATTTGGCCATTTTGTGGCAAAAATATGCCAGGCATATGCAGTGTATTATCCTGCACAGGATAAGTGGGAAGAGTAGGAGTATAAGAAATGTACACTTTATGGAGGGGATGGACATATTTTCATATTTGTTTATTTGAGGAAAAATTATGAGAAGCAGATAGAGCAGAGAATGGTTTCTATTGAAATGTGACCTAATTAGAATGTTTCTTAGTGTGCACGTTCCTTTTAGACCAAAGCTTTGGAAAATTATCAAGTCTGAATTCACAGTAGCATCCATAGTGAGAAATGCATATAAAATTCATAGTATAGGTCACAACATTCAGTCTTAAAAAATGAACAGTCCGTGGAGATAAAATTACATACAGGTGGAATTCATTGCATTTCATTTAGAAGTGTGCTTTTCAAGTTAATAGTTTGTGGTGTTATCATTTTCATTCCACTGGTTTTCAGTTCTATTTCTCTTTTTTAAGCAGTAAGAAAGCATGTGAGTAAAGCACTCTTATTCGTACAGGTTTTTTTTTTTTTTTCTTTTTTTTTTTAGCTTATGGCATATATCTGTCTATGATAAGCAAATCCTGAGTTATGGATAATATGGATTCTTTCCCCCCCGCCATGTTTTGTGATTGATGTTTCATACCTTAGATACTTCTCTTCTTTTATCAAGAAAGACATTATTTGCGTCTAAATATAGCACTGCTTCTCACTCAGAGTGCCTGCAGTGTTTCTTACAGATACGCCTGAGCAGTTTCAGTAATAACTTTGATAGCACCCCCTGCCCCCTGCATCCACAGCTGCTGCATAAAGCCTAAGTATACACCAGGGCCCAGCTGCAGAGCTTGCGTTTGAACTTGTAACCTCCAAATACAGGGAGTTCACCTCATTAGTGCACAAAGTTAATTGAGTCAGTGCTCTGTCATCAATATCTTTAAGTTACCCTGTTTCCTGGGATGCAGTGAATACTGTGAATGTTCACTCTTTAGTCCTATTTAATGCTAGACCTGCTCTAGTTGACCCTGGAGCCTCTAAAAATAAGAAAATGTTTTTTGAAAAGGGTAGGAAAAAATTAATAATCCAGGAACTTTGCTACGTTTTTTCTGACTGCACCACAAATAAAGGACAATTCCAGATTAAAATACAGATCTGATACATTAATGACAATTTACCTAAAAGTAATGTTACTTTTGAGAGTTTAGTCCCCACTTTTAATGACATTTCAGATCTACTAAATTTATAGAATAAGATTATATAAATCTCTGCTTCTTGACATTTTCATTATTTTTAAATGTAACATAATTGATAGCACAAAGTTCCAATAAGTCTTCATCTAATGGGTATCTGTCATGTCTTGTGCTGTCTTAACCCTTGTATGTGCTAAAAGACTCAGGCAATGGCTGGATCCCCCTCATTGCCTCACCCTCACAGTATTCCCCATGGCTATCTGTCACGGGGCTCATCTGCTGGTGCAAATAGTGGCAGCTGGTAGCGTACACCTTTCTGGGCTGCCAGACAGATCCATAGGAATGAGGGCTCTTGACTCGTATAATCCATATCTTAGCCATTAGATTTCTTATTTTCTGTAATTTCAGGATTTTCTTAGTGTGCATACTCACTGAACAGTCTATTATTATTATTTTTTACTTGCTTGAGATGTGGTCTTGGCTTTGCAGAGGTGTCTGAAGAAGCAGCCAAGCTGAAGTAGTTGTGGGTTTTCCCAGTTTTGCACAGATCCCAGCTGTCACTGGTGGTCCAGGACCACAGAAGCAGTTAAGGCTGCTCAGTGGTGTGAGCCAGGGCCTCCACCCCTGCAGTAAAGGGTAGCAGTGCTTCACAAATGCAGCTAAATACAGGCTAAATATTTGGATACTGCTTTGTATTTGGATCATGGTGCTGTCAGCCCAAATTCAGTTCTTTGGCAGTATTAATAAGGCATGTCTCAGTCTCACATAAACCAAACCAGGCCACGGACCTTCTCTCTGCAGAAAAGGCTTTATTTGTGCAAATGCCTTTTGGCTGGCTCCTTCTGCATGGGCCAGCGATCTAGAACCGGAGGGTCAGAAATCTCCCCAAAGGACTGCAAATCTCTCAGTGATTTATGATTTATGATTTCAAGATGGGTATTCTCACAAATATGACATGAAATGATCAGCAGTGAACAGGGTCTGTGCTACACCAGAAGGGAAAGAAGATGGAAAGAAACTTACCCTCAGAAGAAGTGTCTCAGTACCAGAGAAAGCAGAAATTAGCCTTCAAGAAAGGACAGCTGATACCACCTGATTTGAAATCATTTGTGGTCTAACCAAGTCTATCACTCCTATGTACACCAAACCTTTTCTTTCTGCTATGATATATCTTACTGGGGAGGGATTTACTAAATGTTTTGCAGATGGAGGAGTTGATTGAAGGAATTCGCTGGGCTTTTATTGACATGCTAGAAAAGGAAAATGACTGGATGGACTCTGAAACAAAAAGAAAAGCTCATGAGAAGGTAACAAATATAAATGTTGAATGAGTAAAATCCTGTTAAAATAAAATTTGACTTGAGTGATAACAGTATGTCATGGACTGCACTCGCAGTTCCAGCTACCTACTCATCATTTTGTTAGAGAAGGGACGCATGCCACATTTGTTTTTCTGGAACCCGAGCCATCTGAGCTCCTGCTTCTTTGCAGAAGTTATTTTTATTACCTTGTTCTTCTTCACTTCTTTCCACCTTTCCCTCTCTAGCTCTGGCTGATGTAGACTATGAGCTTATTTCATATTTGACTTTTCTTGACAAAGTTTTCACCTTGACTAGGATCTCAGGGACACACGAATCTACAGACAGAAAACAGTGTCTAAAACACCTGTGACAGCTCCGGGTGTTTGCTGTGAAAATGGAGGATCCAACTAGAAGGGAATATGAGAATAATTCAGGTTTCATAGTTTTTCCAGTGTTGTGGTGGGAGGCCTAACTTGAGAGCTGTCTTTTGAGAGTGTAATGGTGATCCCAGCTGAACATCCATTTCCTGACAGAATAATGCCAGTTATGAAGTGTGATAATCAAAGATGGCATTACTGGTCCTGATTGTTCTCAGATAGTCACAATAAAAGGCAAGAGGTAAAGGTGAAGGCAGGAGGATGTACTCAAAGCCTTTCCACTCTATTCCCATTTTTACAGCATGTGGTGAGTGGAAGGGAAGGCTGTCCAGATGCAGAGCTCTGTCCCCGGAGCAGCAATTGGAGGGGGCATATAAAAAGACAAGTGGAGAGTGTTGTGTAGGTCTGTGTCCTTATTTGTTGAGGCAATTGGATATCAGTGAATCAGTAAGCACCCTCTTTGAATAAACTGACAGGCAAGTGCAGCTGAACTGTTCCTGCTCTCTGTGCTTGAATAAAAATAGCAGTGTTTTGATTTAAAAGCAAATATGGCCTTCAAAGTTTTTTAGTAATTCTAATGAAAAAGCTGTTGAGCTATTTTATCATTGGAAAGATTTAAATTCCATATGCAGTCCATTTACATTTTATACAGCAGTGCTCTTCATATATGCGGAAATGAAATAGAGCTGCATAAATGCACCAATAAACTCTATAGCAAGAGAACAGTAGTAAAATGACATTTATTTCCTGCTAACCTGGTGGTAAATGGGCTGCAGTTATTACTTCTTATTGGCTGTTACACTTTTTTTTTACTAGAAATACCATTAGAAATATAATTATCTGTAATTTAGATATTTGTTAAAATTGATGCAAAATAAGAGCAGGAAGATTTTCTAATGATTTCCTTAATAAAGATACTTCTATATAACAACCTGCTTAGTGATTTTGTTCAGAATTTGCTACCTGCCTTTCAGCAGGGAAACAATACAAACATTGCCAAAATTCCCTAAAAAAGCTCTCCCTTTCCTGTTTTAAGGAGGGTTTTCATCAGAAGGCAGGCTAACTTTGCTCCCAATTTAGACGTGTAATTGAAGGTTCTGAAATTAGTGGGGTGAGTCTGGGCTGAACAATGCATGACAAACTAAATTCCATAAGTACAACAAAAATAATGCTACAAGCCATAGTACTATCAAATGAATAGCCAGTGGTTTAAAATCATTCTCACTGAACTGAAAAACCATTTCATAGTTTGCTGACATAAGAACCAGGTCAAACTTGTAGGAGACAAGTGTTATGTAATGCCTTAGATACTGCAGCAACAATTACGTGATAGGACTTATGACTACAAGTTTAAGTTCAGATGCACAGAAATAGCTACTTGGCTGGAAGGAAAGAGTCTAGAAAGACATTTGGTAGATTTCCAGACATGGAGTGTGTGCATATTTATTAAATATTATTTATTGTTAATGATATTCAATTTGTCCTGGAACTCTTGGATGAGCATGTTTTTAGTTCAAGAAACAGATTCATTACATGTAGGGTCAGAAAATTCACTGGGGAAATCAAAGGTTTATAATACAACAGAACCTTCAAAATCTGTTACTCTGTTCAATTAAATCTCATGAGCCTAGCACTTTCTGCTGTTACTTTTTCAATACTTAGGCTTTAATAAAGCAGCACAGACAGCATGAATTCTATGAGGGAGATTGAAAGCCCCGCAGTATTAGTTTGTTACAGAAATCGGTAGAAGTTGCATTTCTTTGTCAATAAATGTCATCCACATGCTGGACTCTTCACCCAGGATGGAAAAACACCAGGAACCAAGTATAAATTGGAAGAGAGAGGGTGCAGGGCAGCTGTGTTCAGCGTTGGTGTGGCCTCACCTGGAGTGCTGTGTGTTGTTCTGGGCCCCTACACTTAAAAAGAATCTGGAGGTCCCTTAAGGCATCCAAGGGAGGGCAACAAGACCGGTGAAAGGGCTGGAAGGAGTGTCCTGTGAGGAACAGCTGGGGACTTTGAGGCTGTCTGGTTTGGAGAAAACGAGGCTGAGAGGCCACCTCTACAGCTTCCTAAAGTGGGGAAGTGGAGAGGGATGTGCTGATCTCATCTCCCTGGATCCAGTGACAGCATGTGTGGGAGCAGTTAAAAGCTACTTCATCAGGGAGTTTGGGCTGGAGATTAGGAAGCATTTCCTTACTGAGTGGGTGGTCAAACACTGGAACAGGCTTCCTGGAGAGGTGGTCGATGGCCCAAGCTTGTGTTTAAGAGGCATTTGGACAATGCCCTTAACAATGTGCTTTAACTTTTGGTCACTCTGAGGTCATCTGGCCATTGGATAAAATATTCCTTGTAGGTTCCTTCCAACCAAAATGTTCTAATTCTAGTCTATCAATTAAGTAAAGAAAGGAAGCTATTAGTTAGGTAAAGGATGTTTTGGTCTTTTATGTTTTCATCAGTAACTGTTACGTTGTCCCTTATAGTAGTGCAGATTGGAGCTTCTGCCCTAAGTTCCATGGCAGAACTGTATCCTACATGGAAATGACTGTGATTCAGATATCTTGCTCTTCCTCTGTTTTTTTAATTGCATCACATTCTTGAAATGTTCACATTCTCTGAAAAGAAATTAATTGCAGAAACCTGATGGTGGTTTTGTTTTCTGGGCCTGTTCCATGTGATCTATTTAATTTGCCTTAAGTTTTTCTTTAATTTCAGGCATATTTGGGTCATTAACAAATTTTTTACTCATTTCCTGAAGGAAGAATAGGGTCACTGTGGGATCTGGGTGTCTGGACAATGAGCATAGAGAGCCTTGTGGTGATTGTATCTTTAGATGACAACATTGTAATGTAAAGGACACGGCAGGTTTGAAAGAGAATTAATTGCAAATCCTCTCTCTGATTCAGGTACTCACTGTTTGGTGTGTTTTCTGTTTCCTGTTTTCTGACTGATGCCCACCTTTCTTTTGTGCTTGGCTGAGGCCAAATTTGTATACCTTGCTGTCAGCCTGATGCTTTGCAATCAAAGGAACCATCGACCTCCAAAGGACTTACAAAAGACCCTCTGGTAGAAACTATTCTTGAATTTTGCTTTAGGCAGCTTGTCAGCTTTATCTAATCACTGTGTCTGTGACTCTTTGTGTCTGTCAGAAGGGACACTACTAATTTGATGTTAAAAGGATCAAATCTACTACTCCATGTGACACAGGGAACAATTGTCTTGCAGCCTTGAAATGAGAATAATCTCTTTAGCCCTTGTATACTTTGGAGTTAAGCTTTGACACTCTTTTTGTAACAAAAGAATATAATGAGATAACATCTAATAATTTACCTCTCTCCTTCCTCCATTTCTTTCTTTCTGCGATCGAAAGATTAATTTAAACCAGACCATCTGAAAGCCAATCTTACCAAAAAAGTTTCTAACAGGGTTAGGTGACTCTGCCTTCACGTGCAGTTCTCACCTGGCTCTCTGGATGGAGCTCACGCAGCTTCCAAAGAAGCTCTGAGTCCGAGAGAAGCGCTCAGCTCTGTGCTGTGAGGTTTTTTTCTCTTATCCTTGCCCCTCTGCTCTATTCAAGCCCTTCTTTATTGTACCGTATTTGACTATCATCTCAAATTTGCTTCAAGTATGTCTGCTAGCCCCCGAATTTTCAATGGAGTGCTCTGATAAACAAACAAACAAACACCTCAAAAAGGTTTCGGTTCTTGCCCTTTTAGTCTCTCTTTTGTAAGGGTCATTATATTTTGCCCTCATTTGCAGAACAGAGAAATTATTCAACTGAGTGCAGCTCCAAGGGTGTGTCTAGCAACAGTCTTCAAGTGCGTGTTCTGTGAGTTGCCCATGGCCACAGTCACAACCTCTGAGCAGAACTGCAGGGTGGGGGGAGAGAAGCGAGAGCCTTTTGTTTCCCTTACAGGGAAGGTGCAGATTGCAGCCAGCAATGGCAGCCAGACGGTATTGACGGCTGTGTTTTGGCATGGTGGGCCGCAGGGGAAAGGGAGAACCCACAACTGAAACTCCATTGACGTAACTTGTGTGATGAGGGCTCACTTCTTTGAAATGGTAATTTCTTGCTTCTGCTCTTCAAAGGATAATTCAGTGGAAGATCATCACTGACATGTTAAACTATTCCCACTCCTGGACAGGAACCATTATTTTATTAATCACTCTTTTTCCTTCCTAAAATGCCGTTTGTGCTTGGTTTTAGCTGGAGGCTTGAAAAAATATGTTTTTCTTAAAGTTTGCAATTCTCTTATAAAATATCCTGTTAGGCTATGGCACAAGAATAACTTCCTATTTGGAAGTTGGGGGTTTTTTGTTTTTGTTTTTTGTTTTTGTTTTTTTTTTTTTTTTTTGCTTTGCAGTATTTTTTTTAAAGCATGGATGATAAGCCAAAAAAGAGCTTGTTTTTCCTCTAGTAAGATTTTTCTGTAACATTATTAACCTCCTTAAGTCATGGAGCACAAATCCCAAGGTCACTGTGCAATCATTTGGCTCCTTAGCTTGCCTGCTGCTTTGCTTTATTTCTAAGGAAGTTGTATACGCAACATTTGTTTTCTTCACATCTCTCCAAGTCTGAAGACTGAGTCAAGAGGAGCACAGGAAAATATCAGGACTGTGCCTAGCTATAGGTGGCTCTCTTGGGCAGCGTTAGGTACCTTTGTTTAGCCTACAGGGCTTGTTCTGCTGCTTCAGAGAGCTCCAGCAAACCTCCCTAGACAACACAGTGTAATTTGGGCCAATAGCCCTTAGGAAATCAAGAGCCATCTGTACAAACCCTGATTTAACAAAGTATAGGTACTTTAAAGGAGGTAGGTGTTCATGGGTTATCCTACTGTAGCCATTCACTTCCCAGCTGGAACTTGCTGGCCCTATCCAGCCCTGCAGTCAGTTATCTGAGCCCCTGCCCCCTTTCCCAGTTCTCCATGGTCTCCCTCTCTTCACATTTCACTACAACCATGACAGCTGTACTGCTCAGAGCAGAGTCCAGTGTCTGCTTCGGACAGTGGCCAAACAGTAGCAGATGTTTAGAGATGAACCTAAGGACAGGGCGAGCATAAAGGGACACATTCCCACTATCCTTTCCTGGCCTCTACAAACTGCAGCTCGCTTGCTTCCTGAGCCAGAAGTGGTGTCTTCGTAGTTATGCATATTTTCCTGCTCTGAGTTTGTCTAATGACTTTTTGAACCCATGACAATTTTCATCATCCACAACTTCCCAAGCAATGAGTCCCACTGCCTCAGAGTGTCTTTTTGCTTGTCTGAAAAATGTCATCTTCTCCTATGTTAGGGTAGTGCAGAAATCAGAGAATCATCATTGCCTGTTCTCTTTTTGTGCTCACTCTTGCTTCTGCAAAGTATTGGCACCACAATACATGCTGGGAGAATGGAGCCTCCTGCTTTTCTTCATATAGCCTGTCCAAAACATGCATTAGATACAGTTCTGAAAAATAACATTTCATTGAGATCTGAGGCAAGCCCAGACAAAAAGGCCCAGCACCACAGCTTCAGGAGCTGAAATTAATCTTGCTTAATGCCAAGCTAGTTTTGCACAAAGATGACAAATCATCCAGTCTTGAAAGTGGTTACTGGGTGCTCTGCAAAAATTAAAAATGCCTTTTGAGTCTTGTGGGGTCTGCAGACCCGTCCTATGAAAACTAATGCAAAAATATGACAGAGGAACCAGCCCTGAGACTCAGTGCCTCTGATTCCAATGGGCTTTTTTCTAGAATGAAAGCCAGCACAAAACTGATAGAACAACACTTGGTAAAAGAGAGGGATGGAGTTTCTAAACTAAAGCTCACAAGAGACCTTTTACACGTTCCTTTAAGATGACTTTATATCTTTGCTTCAAGGATGTCAGAGAACTTTACAAAGTGTAAGACTGCTTGAGAGCACTCATAGGAACTGCTAGACATACTTCAGAAGAGCTAAGAAAAGCGGGAGAAATTTCCAAAGGCTCTAATTGCAGTTCGACACTTCATTCCTGTTCAAAAGCCTATGGGCTTTTGCTGACTTCCTAATTTACTGGTTTTACCGGAAAGTTTGATTCAGATATTCTGGAAACAACCTTGCCATTTTTAAATTAGAAAGTGTACTTTTGTTGAGTGCCAATTAAACCTTAGCCACGCTTCTCCTTTGTGGAAGTGAGCATTCTGAAACTAGGGTAGTCTCTGTCTGGATGTAAAAAATTCGACGGCTTTGTTGCGTTGTAGTAGTTGCATTGCAGGGAGCAATGAGCAAATCTCCTCAGAAGCTTGAAATGTGTTGAAGTTTGGAAAAGGTAGAGTCACATTTTAACTCTTTTCCAACATGTCTGCAATTCCATTTTGCATTAAATATATCACTAGGGGTTTATCTTCCTGGTTTAACTCATCTTTCACAGAATCACAGGATGGGTCAGGCTGGGAGGGGACCACAGGCTGGGTCATCTAGTCCAACCTCCCTGCTCATCAGGGGCGTCCTAGAGCACATGGCACAAGATTGTGTCCAGATGGTTCTTGAACATCTCCAGCAGGGGAGACTCCACACCCTCTCTGGGCATCTTTTCCAGTGTTCTGTCACCTCCAGAGTAAAGAAGTTCTTCCTCATGTTCAGGTAGAACTTCCTGTGCATCAGTTTCTGCCTCTTGCCCTATTGCTTGGCAGCACTGAGAAGAGCCTCCAAAAGGCTTCATCCTCTGACACTCTCCCTTCAGATACTTACAGACATTGATGAGGCTCCCTCTCAGTCATCCCTTCTTGAGGCTGAACAGCCCAATCCTTTTACCATGTGCATGGACATATGAAAAGAAGGGGACAACTCAGTAGGAAGCTGGAAGGAAAGTAGATGCTGCTCAGAAATGATGTAAGGGATTTGAAGTTTGCACTACTTACCTAGTTTGGAATTTGGCCAGGATTTTTAGGCTGCCACTCCTGCACCGTTCCTGAGATAGCTGTTTGGAAAATGCCAGTTTTTAGAGTAATATTTTCTCCCCTGGAAGAAACAGAGAATGGTACTTTCCTTCTAGAGTAGAAGTGTTCCATGCTTTTCTCTGAATAAAAATAGGTCTTCACTTTCTGTCAGATTAACATCCCCTTTTCTTTCTTATTCGTTTTACATCAAATATTTATTTCTCATCACAAACTTTAATTTTTGAACTCTAAGAATAATCTATCACATCCTGAATTTAATTTAACCTTCACAGGAAGACTGGGCTTTCCTGATCAGTAACCACAGGAGATGTTCTTCTCCGTTGGCCAGAGTTGAAACTAATAGCCATGGCATGTTTGCTTATCTCTTATCTCTGGGGTTAGATTGCTGCTGTCAGCTTCTCCCTTGTTATCTGGCTGCTGCTACTGCTCACTCAGTTGTGCAGGGATGTCAGTTCCATTAATAACCTGAGCACCATGCAAACAGATAGTGGAAAACAGGTGAAGGGAGAGGAAATTGTATTTAACCCTGATCTCACAGCTGTCATTTTTCAGACTCTGCCACGAATACATAAGGCCAGAATGGGTGCGTGACATCAAAACACTTGTGACAAATCTCATGCTTGAAGTAGGAGGGAGACAGATGGACAGACACCTGCAGATGCTGAGGGACCAGGGTGCATCTGAAGGTTTTGTGGCAGAAAAACAACATGAAAGCATTGCTATGCTAAATGACAGAGCAGTTCTTCCAAAGAGTGAGAGATCCTCCGCCACTCCTGGAAGACTTTGACAGTTTCAGCTTTAACTTTCACTATCTTTGTTTTAACAAGTAAACCTGTCTCCTGTAGAGATACAGTTACAAAGACAGTGTGGTTCCCCAGCTCAGCAGTAGCAGATATGGAGGTGCAGGAGGGCCATTCTCTGTGTGAAGGAGTTTACAAGGGCAAGCTCAGGTATCTGCTTGGCATTCCCTCGCTCTTCCCAATGAAAGTGATTTCCTGGCTGTGGTGATCTGTGTGTGCTGTAAATGCCCACTGAGAGGAGAGCTGCCTGCTGGCTGGGAGTGGGTGAGGAGCTGGGCAGGGCCCTGGGCTGGGACCCCACCATGGACCCTCAGTCTTGGCACCAAGCTGTCCACAACCAGCAGCGTGAGCCAGCAGCACTTGAACTTGCTCAGGTATTGTACCGGTCACTGGGATCTGAAGCAAAGTTGTGAAATTTTAAATGGCTTCAGGTACTGGTATTGCTGGAGTTTATTTGTGAAGGAGCCTTATCACAAGGAGTTCATGAGACTCAGGAATTTGTTCTTTTAGTGGCCTTTTAGAGGCCAGGATGCTGTGGCTAAGAATAAAGGCTTCCTCAGCTGCCCTCATTTGTGAGGGAGCTGTGAGGTGTCTTGTGCTCAGTTTTCTGCATATGGGATGAGCTTCATCAATGTGAAAACACCTAGATATAATTTATTTAAAAATAAAAATACGTAAAGATTTGGAATAGAGAGGAATTTGGTCTTGAGTAGAGCATTTTCTGAATGTATTTTTTTCTATATTCTGCAGCCTATGTTTTTTGTCTATGTATGCATCTGCTTTCCCCCATATATTACAAGGCATGGACAACTGATAGTGTCATGCTTACTGGTACAGTGCTGGGCAGGGTCCCTGTTCAAGGAAAAGAAACTTCTCCTCAGAGATAAAACATGGAAGTCATGAGTAACACTGGAGTTTAAGTTCTCAGTCACTATTTCAGTTTGAGTAGTGTTAAAAGGAGTCTCTGCTGTGTCTGGTTTCTGTTGCATCAAGACTGTGGCTGAAGCTCACTTGTGAAATGAGAAATGAAAAGGGAATTTTTCACATGCTATTCTTTATTAAAAAAAAATGCTCAGCAACCTTTGCTTAACCTTGAAAATGTTAAATGACTATAAACTGATGCAAGCAGATGCTAAGGTCAGAAGTCCCTTTCTGGAACAGGTTATTCAGAGTTTTGCATAAAACTGGAAAAGAAATGCTGTGGTAAATCATATCCCATACAATTATGATAGAGAGAGAGCTTCCTCTCCCTTTTCTGATCCCTGAGCCTGCCCCTCTCTCAGTGTCCAGTGCCAGAGATCTCAGCACACAGGGTGTTTTTAGGTCCCCGGGGACTTATATTTTGCTAGCATAGTGGGTTTTCTTAAGCCTGCTGCTTGCCCAGAGCTAAAACAAAAACAGCAGAAAAGAGTTTTGGAAAGGTGGGTGTGTTTCTAGCAAGAGGTGGCATGAACATGGGAGTATGGGTCAACTCATGAGGTGTTCTGGGGGCGAGTGGTGAAATGGGCCCAGGAAGTAGTTTCTATAAAAAATGGAACATAATAATTTCTGCAGCTCACCAGTGTGACAAAAGACCAGTCAAAGGTGGCTTTTTTTTTTTTTTTTCTTTTTTGCTATTGCAAATCCTTAGGATCCTGGTGCAAAAGCTTTTTAGTAAAGATATCTAAGGTAATTTCAAAACACAAAGAGAATTTTGAGTTGGGGGAGTATGTTTGGTTGTTTGGTTTTCAAAGATAATTGTATTGGAAAACATGGAGTGTTGCCTGAAAATAAAGGCATGAGGAGTATGGTCTTTTACAGTGCTAAGTGTGAGTACAAGCTTAGCTTGGCATGAGTCCTATCAAAGGCAGCTTAGCAGCACATACCATGGGGCATATATCTACGTCTATTCTGTATCATCTATATCTAATCTATACCACCATGATACTAATGATAGTCTGTACCTTCAGACCACAACAATTGCTTCTGGCTTGTTTGAAGTGCAGCTGGAGGAGCTCCCAGCTGTCCACATACCCTGGTGCAGTCATGCCCCAAGGGATGCACAGGTGTGCAGAGGGGAATCCAGTGCAGAAAAACCCACACTGGAGCTGACCTTTCCCTGCTGGTGTGGTGCCATAGCTGAGTCATTTTGCATATCTGGGCATCATCCTTTCTTCTGGTCCATGGGCATCATTCCAGCTCTACTGAGAATCCAAAGACCCTTAAAACTCACCAAGGTGCTTTGGACAGAAATAGTTGGCAGTTAAGCACATCCTGTGCCAGAACTCAGTTGTGCTGGTCTGCAGTATAAGTGCACTTATATCTTCAAAGATGAAAATATTTTCTGTGTGCCACAAAGGAAGTTATTGCAGATCTGACATTCTGTAAATGAAGGACAGAATATATGTCTCTCATAATATTCTGTGTATAACATAATGGAATCATGCTAATTGTCATACAGAGGTTGTGAATGGAAAATGAAATTAAAACAAAATGGAAAAAGAATTATTTTTCTTAACAAAATTAAAACAAAGCTGGCAGCAGAATAAGTTTCTGGTGGAAGGAGAAAATATGAATAGGTCTATTAATTGTAGTGTTGCATTGAACTGAGGAGCTGTGCTTATGAAAACATCACAGTCAATCAGTATGTTTATATAAGTAAGACTGAAATAAAGATGCTAATTTTGCACAATCGTAGTCCAGTTCTATTGCTAAAAAAAAAATAATTTAATGTGGGATTAGTTTAAACTGAAAAGTTAATTCCAGTGAAACTTTTGTCACAGTGCTTGAACCAATGACTGAATCTTTGTATTCCAGAGAGCCAGAAGGGATTTAGGACAGGAAAG
>NW_008236965.1:3230581-3248004 GCF_000691975.1 Corvus brachyrhynchos | reverse complement strand
AAAGAGTGGCACTGATGTTCATTGTTGCTTTTTCTGACTCTTTTGTCCATGGTAGTCCTATTAAACTTTTAGATGCTTTAATCTTTATGGTGAGCAATAATAATATTGTCTTGATGAATAGTAGATATTAAGACCAAACATATCATCCCAATGAACACATTTCTTAGGAACTGCTGTGTCCTTTTCCTCTCTGTTTCCTAGCATTATAATTATGGTGTCGTATTTTTAAGTGTACTAAGAAGTATTTTCTTGTCAGTAAGTTTTCTCTGAGTGAGGCTTTAGTTTCAAAAGACCATTCAGAGCAGGAGGTAACTCGTGTACCACATAACCCTTCTCCACTTTGCCACATCATGTGTCCCCAGCACTTGTCTCATAAAAGTTCCAGAAGTAGTTGTGTCTCTCCATGTAGTGAGTGAGTGATTCAGCTCAGCGATCTGGCAGGAAATTAGCTGGGGAAAAGCTTGGTTAAATTTCAGCTGTGTTATTGAAGTGTTAAGCAGTCCCACAGAAAGATGTGTCGAGGAGCTGAGGCAGCCTTTGGAGGCTGTGGGTGCAGGCAGCATGAGAAGAACTATGGACAGAGATGAGAGGAGCAGGGAAGAAGAGCAAGGACTAGGATTTTTTTTCATTTGGCAGCACAAAGGTGTTAAATGGACTCAGCTATTTTTGAAATCCTAATGTGTATTTAACTGAAAGCAATTTTATGTGTACATGGGTGTCATTATTCACATAAGTCATTTGATTATTTCTTTTTTTTTTTTTTTTAACCTTTGCCTAAAGCTATTACAAAGATGGAATGATAGCTGTATTTTCTGTCTTCATTATTTTATCAATTATTTTAGAGCATTCAAAACAATTATTGTAAAAGAGGGGATGGTTATGGTGCAGTGTAGTGTGAAGTGGTGGTATGTGAATTATCATTAAATGAAACACCGGTTCTTGAAAATCTACACAGCTTCTATTATTGTGACCTGCAACAAAAAGAGGGCAGTTAGGCCAAGTTTTAAAAATAAATAATGATAATCTGTATTCTTGAATATGGATTAGACAGTTCACTGCAGATCAAGTACTGTTAAAAATTGTCATTTCAGGCCAAGTGTTCATGTTTGAGTTGCCACTTCACTTTCCGTTGTAGTTGACAATGTGAAAATCCCTGATTTTTCATTTTCCCACAGAGGAAATACTGTGCATCATTAGGGTGAACTCAGTCTATCTCTCACTCAAGTCAGTAGTCACTTCCTACTGACATCTGTAGGATTGGGCTTTAGTCCTGTGATGGAACTTTCCTGTGTTTTGCCAAGACCCATCACTCTATTTTCCTAGTTCTTCCATATGTAAACCCTAGATAGATGCAGTGATATTTATGCAGCAGTTTTACCAGATGGCTCTTGAATCATCTGTTCTCAATGAAAAATGGAAAGACCAGGAGCATATATAAAGGCTGAATTAATCTTTGTAATTAAATGGGACATTACTTTGCCATGAATAATTTTAGCTTTCACAATGTATTTCATGCTAATTTTTCAGTGAACTGTAATTGTATTAATTTTTTATATATTTAGAAGCTTAAAAATGATCTTTACAAAGTTATTGAGTCAAGTTAATATACAGAAGATCTCTGTCAGACTCAAAACTTTGTTGTGAGATATATGTTTTGTTTTCTCTTTACTGTAAGTAAAATATGTCAGTACTTAGTGTTGTATAAAATGTCCAAGTCATACTTTGAGAGGCAGAAAGGCTCTCAGAATACTCACACGCTTGGTTGTCAAGTGAGAATTTGAATGGGCTGGAAACTGGGATGCTTTGGAGCACTGAAACATGTGTGCATTCCCACGTGGGCAAGTTGATGAGCAGAGAGTGAAAGCTTGTTTATTATTTTGTCTGTGTAGTAAACTGACTTGCAGTGCTCTCTGTGACAGAAAGACACTGATGGTAAAATCCTGGCTGTGTTGAAGTCACTGGGGAAACTTCGATGCACAAGGAGTGGTGGAAGTAGTGGTCCCACTCTGGATCCTCTGCCTCAGAGCCTGCTCTCCCTGGCTGCTGGGCTAGAAAAGAGTCATCATGACTTACCCTAAAGCACCCTGCAAGAGCCTCTTGCTTGTGATGGCAGGAGAGGAGCCCTGGAGCGATGAGTTTCCTTAATTTACCCAACAGCCCAATGCAGGCTGAGTGCTTATTGGTGCCTGGGGGAAGTATCCCATCACCTCTTTTCTTCCTGTACAAAGGGTTGTTTAATATGCAAATTAGAGAAAAGAGTTAAATGAGCCTTTGAACCATAAAAACTTGTGGATAGCGTGTTTATGGTGGATTCATATGCAATTGCCACATGGCTGGTTCCTGTACATTTGTCACATTTCATTTGACTCCCCTGTGCATGCCTTCTGGAAGGCTGGTCTCTTATACCTACTTTTAATCTTATCAAGGGGAAAATACTGACATCATTATCAAAGAGCAAGGAAGTTATAGAAGAGCTTTCCACTTCCTTGTGCTGTATAAATAGGGAATCTCCAAACTGCTGTTAAATATTACACAAGTGAACAGAAAAATAGGTACAGAAACAAGACTTCCAACATGCAAATTTAGAAACCTACTCTCAATATGATAGTTTCTAACTTGTCACTTGTGTTAATAAATTGGGCTGTGTGTTGGGCTTAGCTGAACAGGTTTGCACCTGATGCAAAGCCCCTAGGAGGAATCCCAGTCAGAGGGATTCCCAAGGACTTCAGAGGGCTTCCTATGTTCTCTCATGAGTTTTGCTTTGGCTATAGGAAACAGTTTGCCTAACCAAGAGCCAAACACCCTTCACTGTCAGCATCAGCTTTGTCTGTCTTTTTTGCTCTGATCTCTAACTCGCACATATTGTGGTAAGGCCTTTTAAGTAATAAACGCAATAAAATAACATTTCCCCCTTATCTATCTATCTCACAAAATACAGACAGCTTTAGACATTGAAAAAGCATCGAAGTACTAGAAGCAGCAGTGCCTTTTGAGTTTGCTTTCAAAAATCTCGAGACACACTCTGTTATTTACTAGGGGTTTATATAGCCTTTGCAAAAAAACTCCATTGTGTCCAACTACTTAATTCTCATGCTTAGAAATCTCAATCTCACTACATCAATTGTGAAAGTCACAAAGAAAGTGATGAACTTATGCAGAATATTTGAGATTCACCAGACTTGTTTAAGCAGCTGACTTAGCAAAAATTAAAACTGATGTGTTTTGCTCTTTCCTTTTTTAAAGCTAGTTTTAACTGGGATTGAAACATGAGGAATAATTTTCCGATTCCTTGCAAAGTTCAGTCAGTTGGACCTGACAACACCACCAGGAAAAAATTAGGCACTCTTGATTACATACAAACTTGCAGATGAATCATGCTCCCTTCCTAGCTTTTTATTATCCCTCCCCAGCACAGCATTTAAAATATCGTGAAAGCTGAACCTTTTGGAAAAGTAAGGAAACATTCTGTTGTAAGCTAATTTGGCTCATTTCATATTTTCCATTCAGCATTTTTCTTCCATTGCTATTTTTATTACTAGGGCAATTTGCATGACAATGGGATCTTTTTTGCTTAAGAGATCATCTGCTCCTGCTGCTAATTTCCTACCTGAAGATGTTATCTTCTGTTTGTGACATCTCAATTACCTCAACCACAATTAATCGTGATGTCACAAATGGAGGATTATGACTTTGGGTTGGAAATGAGATTGAAGGAGTTTAAAGAAGAGGCCTTTCTTGAAAAATAAAAGAGGAAACAATGACTTTGGTGAAATGGAGGCAGTCCTCCGTTACCTTTCTTCTTAAAATTGTGGAACAGCTGGTTTTAAGTCTTGCTGTATAGGAGGCCCTGCTGTATTGAGATATTGTGAAGTGGGAGAAGGAGAAAGGATATGTGGAGGAAGGGGAATCTTCACTTGAGCAGTCAGGACCCTGCAGCAAGAAGGAAATAAAAGTCGTTGGACCCCAGAGAGGTCCAGGCTCTGCTCCCAGTGAGCAGAATGCAGGGTTGGTACAGTTGTACTTGGTTTAAGGGCCAATTATTTATTGCTTTTCATATCTTGCAATATTCATTTGAGTTTTGACATCTGAGTTTGATGACCATGGAGGAGCACCTTTTGAGGGGTGGAGGGAATTCCAAAGACTTACGGAGAAATTACATTCAGCATCCTGAAAACATAAAAAGTGAAAGTTTTGTGCTGTCCTAGTCCATGATGGCTGTAATTTATCCTATGGAACTTTCACATTTCACTTGGTATGTCATCTTTTTGTATACTTTTGCTTTCTTCTGGAAACCTGTTTCCACAGAGATTCTGGGTTTCTGAGTGGCCTGCTGGTGTTTTTGTGAGGATTACTAGGGCGGTATATACATGCACACCATGATTTACAAAGTGGGAATACTCATCTACAGCTACTTCACACTGGACTGTTCACGCAGGTTGTGCATAAATTCTGGGGCCAAGTCACGACTGAAAGAGGATTAATGACAAGTGACATGTTTTATTTTAACACCCCTACTGACATTAGGAAAAAGGCAAAAACTGAAAGGTAAAGGAGTGAAACTGGAGAACTAAACAAAGATGAGCCCTGTGGTTTTTGGAAAAGACAGTGTCCTTCAGAAAAGGAGCCATCCTCAGGTGCAAATAGCAGTGGCCCTCAGTGGAAACACACCAGTCTGCACTTGCTGGGACCATGGTTGATTCACAGCTGTGCATCAAATCTATTTTAGCAGTTGGATGTGTACCAGCTATTTTGCCATAGTGGAACAGGCCATTTCCTGTCGTCCTTTGGAAAACATTGTACAAACAGGCATTTGACCATCTGATTAACACAAAACCCAGTAGGGAAAATCAGCTGTTAAGATTTTGCACTCAGACACATTGCTGTAAGTACGCAAAAGCTCTGCAGGCAGCAACAGACCCACTGTGATAATCTGACAACGGAATCTGGACTCTGTGCATTGTGATGCCGAGCTCATTTGTAGCACCAAGTTTACCTTGTAGGCAAGTTGTTTTGAAGTTAAATTAGGATGGCTCCAGGGGACCATAATAATACAAAGTGGGAACTGAGCAAGAAAGAGAGAAAGCTGTATGCTGAAAGTGGTTTTATCTGTCAAAACTTTTTTTTCTCTTTTTCTTTTTCAAAGGCAAAAGCAGTTATGGCGAAAGTTGGTTACCCTCAGTTTATAATGAATGACACATATATTAATGAAGACATCAAAACTGTAAGTGTCAGGCTTGCAGCTTTATTCATTTATTTCAGCTATTCTTCGCTCTGTTTTGCTGCTGTCTAAAATCAAAGCTAGTCTTTTATTTGGTATGCACCTGGACTTGTGCTTGCCTGGTTATTTTTATTTTATTTTTGAAGTGTGCTAGCTCTAAATTTTGTCTAAGTAGTCAATGTTGTTGTATCTGAGTGAGATCATGAGGCCTGCTGGGAGTAAAATGTGCCTGCATGCAAAGAACCTTCCTGCCATTAAGCATTTTAAAGGTTAAGCATACACTGTAATTTTTGCATAAATTTTGCATTTAACTATAAAAATGGAACAAATCAAAAGCATTTCTTCTCAAAATAATGGTCTTCAAAAACACTAATGCATTTTATCTCAGAATATCACAATTTAGGATGCCCTATATAAGCTCTCCTCATCTCTCCAGGCTATGAATTTAATTTACAGTTGTTGCTTTTAATAATGCCAAGAGGTCCTAACCAATGTATAGGCCTATTGTGTTGCCTGCTGGACAAGGATACTGTGGGAGAACTCCTTCCTGCTCCAGTATCTGTGCAGCCTAACTAAGGCAGGAAGGCAAATGATTAATAATAATATATTTTACCGTTTTCCAACTGTGGCACGCATTTGATGAATTGTATTACTGAAAGTCACAGGCAAACTAGAAACCCAAGTTCAATCCTGGACCAGTAAAAGACAAGAGCGATCATCATCTTTGCCAGAGCACATGAACAAACACTAAACAGAGGCATCATTTTTTGAGAGAACCAACTCTACCAGCCAAGTCCTTGTCCATGGAAAGTGTAGGGTGAGATGGTGCAGTGAAAACAGTGTAATGAGACAGAGCATGTGACCAACTCTCACTCAGGGTATAGAATTATTTGCTCAGATAAGTGGCAATGTCTGCTGAAAAATACTTGTTAATCATGCTTGCAAAACCATAGTTTACATCTGAAGTGCAACTTCCTCACAAATCCTAGAATTGTTTTAAACTGATGACAGGGCTTACAACCTATTAACATCCCTTTTCCTTGCCTGTTTAGTTGTGTGTGTGTGAATGCTATTATATTTGGAAACTTATGGAAGTATGGAGCCTTATGGCTGTAAATATTTAATGTGGCAGAACCCTCAGAAGGCACAGAATATGAAGTATTGGTTATAAAATGTATAGCAAACTGAAAAAGGGGACTTTGTTACATTGTTGGAAGTGGTTTTAAAATGCACTTTTACAAATGAAAGTAGGCCTACTTCCTCCTGGAAAAGAGGCTCTCTTAATAATAGCCATAGAAATGTGCAGTCTGCAATCCATTGTTGGGTGCTTATGATTCCTTCAGCAGCACTCCGCACAGTAAAGGGCTTTCCCAGTGTTCCAGACCCTTGTGCAAATCTGCTCAGCCTGTTTTTTTAACTAAGCTCATAAAATATTTATTCTTCCTACCAACTGTGAAAATTTTACTTGCTTTGAAAATCACTAAAAAATTAGGTGATTAGCTTGTATAAAATAAAAATTCTGTTTGTTTTATGTCAGCTTTTGTTTCTTTGGACATGCTTTAAAATTGTCTGTGCTTTTTCTATACAGCTGAAGTTTACAGAAAGTGATTATTTTGGCAATGTATTGCAAACTCGCAAATATGCAGCCCAATCTGATTTCTACTGGCTTAGAAAAGAAGTTCCAAAAACAGAGTGAGTAGACAAAATACATATTTACATAATCTTCTAACAATGTTTTAAATTATATTATTTAATTTATATAATAAATACTGTTATCTATTAAGTTTTAATAGAATTATATAGACAGCAACATGTTATGACACAAAAAGCCTATGGGCAAATTCCCATTATTCAGAAACTCCTGTGGATTTTTTTTTCGGTGAGTTCTAGGTATCCCTGCTCATATGCACGGTATTCACATGCTTGAAGCTTGAACTTAATTTAATGAAAAAAAGGGGTAACTGAATCACAATTAAAAATGGACTGTGCCTCTTGGTCACAGTTAGAGTTTGAAATGGTACAGCAGGGATTTATGAAATAAATTTTGTAGGAATGAAACCATAGTAAGAGATAATGTTATTATTAGTAATACAAATCAGCATTGTTAGTTACCTGCTGTTAATAGCAATGATACAGAATGAAACATAATTTAATCTACATATGTTATTTTTATTTATTTGTAAACATTAGAGTGCAGATTGTGTCACAAACTGTCATAAAATACATGAGAGAATCATTCTCTTTTCTTACTTGTGGGTAATCAAATCCTTAAAATGCAAATTAAAACCTAAGCAGAACTTAATTAGTCTAATCATGCTACTTAAAAATGACTTCTTCTACACACAGTCTTTGAAATCAGTGCTGCTGCTTAGCTCCTGTGGTGGTATTTCCTCAGGACTCCAGAAAGTCCTACTCCAACTGAACCATACTTTGTTCCAGGGGTGGCTCCGTGCTGTCTGTGAGGCAGGGCAAGGATGTCAGCGGGACAAACAAAGGCTGTTCATGGTTAGAGTGTTTTAATTTGGCCCCGTGTGTTCAAGGGTTTTTTTATAGCTTAGTTTTTATTGTGAATTTTACCTTCTCATCACAGCTTTCTCTGACATTGCACTGGTTAACCCCAGGGGACGATTTTAGGGATTTTCCTGGATGTCAGGACTAGACCATGATGGTGTATTTCCTTCAGAGTAACAGTTCCAAGAGAGCAGTGAAACAACACTGGCCTCTCTATAGCAGTGATCAGCAACCTCCTCCTCATGGTCAGCCTTGGGGCAGCACTGATGCAGAACCTGTAGATTCTTGGCACAATGGGAAAACTCCCCTGTAAGGAAATGGACTGGTAGGCAGCCCCTGACTCAAGAACTATCTGCTGAGAGCTGTCACGTGGGTACGCTTAAAAAATGAAAGTGTTATCTGATTGCCCACTACAAGATTGAACACCTTCTCATGCCTGTCTTTACCATCTTATTTCTAGGACTATATAATAGCCAGCCCCTCATCACCTCTGCAGCTCTTTTCTTGTCACCTCTCAGAGCACATTCAGGTCTGAGGGATGCCAGTTTGATTTCTGGTCCCTTCTCTTTGTTAGCACAGCTATTTGCTCTGCCTTCTGCAGGGCTGGAGGTAAGCTCCACGTGAGGCCTGGCGGAGGAATAATTAGGGTTCCTGCTGGGACATTATTCTGTCTCTGCAACTGTTCAGTGATAGAAAAGGGTTCTGAAAGTGGTGTCACTCTGCCTGCTGAGGGACACCAAGGCACAAAGAGTCATTGCTGCCTCCAGTAATTTTTAAAAAATTTATTAAAATAATCCAATAACTCCCACTTACCAGTCTGAGGCATGTCAAACCTGGCCTCAAAAATATCAGCCACTTTTTAGCCACTTGCCACTTTCAAATTATCATACACCCCTGCTTTCTGATGCTTTTACTTCTTTTTTTTCCTCTAATTTTTCTGTTTTTGTTTTTTAAACTTTTCCATTTCATAGAACTCCACAGAATTTTTGATGAAGCTTGGTGCTATGTTAATAGCTAATTACCCTTGGGTTTTTGTTTCTATTTCCTTAATTTCTTCTTTTCCGTAGTTTAGTAGCTTTTAGCATAACATTTATATTTAGAGATAGATATTATAAGATCATCAAAGTTGTGGACCAAAAAAGATAAATAAGAAAATGAGTGTTTAAGGAAATAAAATAAAAGTTACTAAAGTAATACTACAACCAAAAGGTAAAACACCATATTCTTTCAGCAGACAGTCCATGTTTCTCAACAATATTATTTCAAACTGGAATAATTTTCCTCAGCTAAATGTGAAATTAAGATGATGGTTCAATCAAAGTACCAGGAAAAGACCATCAGGGGATGGACAGAGGAGATGGGAGATACAAGACAAAGGAGTTGGGTAAAACAAGGAAGAATGTGGATAACAAAATGGAAAACAATTATTTTGGAAATTCAACAGTTTTTTAATCTGAAAAGACAAGGAAAAAACTTAAATCAGGAGTAATTATCAAAATCCTTTGTTCTCTGTTCTGTTCCCTCCATCCCTGGCATTTATCTGCTTGACAGGAGAAGGGAGCATGGAGGAACTCAGATGAGACATTGCTCAGGGCATGGGTGGGGGGACATACCCAGCCCTGCTTGTACCAGAAAGCTGTGACAAGGCATCTGTTCTGCCAGTCCTGGGGCCAGGCTCCCCTGAGGGCACCCTGGCTGTGGTCCTCAACACTATTACTTGTTGTCCTCAACACCAGCTTTGGATGCCAGCTGCCATCCTCACAGCTGGCTGGGGAGATGACTGTCACCTTCACAGCTGGCTCTACCTAACAAAGAAGAAAGTGCTCAGGTATCAGCAGAGAGACACATGAAAGGGATTTGTGCAGGAGCTGAGGAGCATGGTGCACAAACCAGCGCAGGTTACGTTGAGAGGGCTCAGTGGAGAAGGAGAGGCTGGAAGGGGCAGTGAGGGAGAATGGGCACCAGGTGTGAAGACAATTATTTTAATCCTGGTGAGATTCAGCTGGAGCAGAGGAAAGTAAAAGTTAGTACAGGGAGAAGTGATGGCCACGTATAAGGGAGAAGTAAAGGAGAGTCAGGGTTTTAGTTGCATTTACTTATCCAACGACGGAGCCATACACATTCCTACATACAAATATACACACGTGTGTGTGTGTGTATATAAACACACTCCTGCACCTTTTTATCCATGATGGAATCTGTCCTTAACACTGATATCATACTTGCAAATAACAAAGCATCAGAGGACTTCTTGGGCATGCCACTTCATTACTATTTATCTTTCTCCTTTGAAGTCAGCATATAATCTAAGATTTTTAGACCTGGTCAAATCTTTCTCAATTTTTCACTTTCTGTGCTGGGGATGTAGGCATCTGGTATCCTGATAAGAGGACCCAAAGGAGGTATGCTATGAGAGGATTCCAGGGTCTCCTCCAGGGCCCATCCCTGTTTTTCTTGACCACACACTAATGTGTGTAAGCCCTGGCCCTTGGTTTGCCCCAAGGGAGAGCAGCTATGAGAGGTTCTGGGTTGGATACCATTAAGGACAGTGTAAAGCTCCTTCTCCTAAAAGGGAAAAGCAGCCATCAGGAACACTGGGTGGTCTGTTGTCTGTTGGAGAGATGCTGCTGGAGAGCTCAGAAATTGTGTGGCTGGGACCTGCCCTGGAGAGGAGAGGCTGGAAAGGAGCCTTCTGGAGCCTTTTCCTGGTCTTTGAACCTCATTTTGATCAGTGATGTGGCACTGAAGGCTGGGCCCAGCCTTACCATCCTAGTTGCTTGCCTATTCCTAAGGGAGACAGATGGCAGCCTGGCCTAGGACAATAATCTTCTGTTTCTACAGGGGAAAATGTATAAAAGAGACTAACAATGAGAAGAGGAAATACAATTTTGAAAGTCACCTTGAAGGTTGCCTCCCAGTTAGAAGGTTTCTTAATAGTATTTTCTTTGAAAGACATTTTCCAGCTTCCAGAAACTTAGTACACTTTTCACTTCTGACCGGCTTAAGTCTTGTACATCGACAAGTTCATTTTCTTTATTTATATTACTATTTTTTATTTCTTACTTTGGATGTTGAACAGCAAACTGAAAGATTTCTTCTAACTCAAAAAATTGAGAGATCAGTTTGAAAATTTAGTTTGTGCTTTACAGAGAATAAAGTAAACTAATAAGCTTTTTCCTGCGTTGTAAATGTTCCCAGCCACCCCTCTTCATGAGTGGCAATGTAGCACACTGTACTCTTAACTCAGAAAGAAAATATCACAGAGAAAATTGTAGCCTAAAGAAACACAGAGTAAGAGAGTTTCTGCCCCACTTGCTGTCTCAGTGTATGTTTCACATTTTATTTTTACAAGAGAAATCTCAACCTTACAAGTGTCAACTCTGCAGCGTTAGGTTCTGACTGCTGCAGTAGTAGATAGGTAATGCTACAGGACATCATTCAAAGCTGTCCCATTTTTCACAAACTTATAGCAAATGAAAACAGTGTCAGCAGTTCTAGAATTTTTATTTATTTACTTTGCAATTAATAAGAGCTTGGAATGTTATGCCTTTCTTTTTTTTCTATCCTTCTGTTAATAGATAAAATGCACTGAAATTGTAACCAGACCTAGAGCAAATGCTCAGGGAATCTGACTTCAAACAGGAATGGGAGAGTTATTTCTAAATTTTTTTCACCTGAAAATTTAACAGCAGCAGCTATTTATTACACACCTTCATATGGTAATTTGGTGTGTTATTAGTTAAGGACTGTCCCTGACGGTTCAGTCATTTCAAGGAGTTCACATGGCAGATGAGAAGTGAAGTTGTTCTGCTAGTCTGGATGGAAGCAGTCTTGGTTATTTCTACTCTTTTCTGGAAAATACTTCCTAAATCTTTTTGAGAGTGCTCAGAATGGTACAACAAAATGCTGGAATGGAAATCTCCTTGCCAAATGTCAAATATGAAATACTCTTCGAGAACTCTCATTCTTCCTGACTCCTCAGTAGGGCTGCTAAGTGTCCTCTTCGTAACTGCCTAAAAGCATAACAAGTTTCATACAGGGTCGTTTTTGAGGCCTCATTATGAAAAAGCAATTTGGAAAGAACTGAGTTCAGTTCTACAGTGAGAAAATCAAGGCTGTTCTCAGTCTTTGGCTCATGTTAAGGTCAGGAAATGGGATGGGCTCTGCTATTGCAGTGGTAGATCATGAGAAACAAAGCAGGATGGGGATGCTTGTGATACATCTACGAGCTACAAGTCTATGAGTTCTTAGGTATGAAAGTATGGCCAGAGGATGGTGTGATGTCCTCCCTCCGTAAATGCGGAACAAATGTCGCCAGCATTCACTGCTGCTCTTGGGCAGAGTGAAGTGCTCCTGTGGGGACAAGTACCTGCATCACCAGCTCCTCACCCAGTAAAACAGCTTGTGCTGTTAAGAGAGCTGTCTCTAGGCAGTGAAGAGCTCTTTGCTGCTGCTTGTGGTGATTCCTCTCTGCAGCTAACTGTGGTAAGCCCTCCCAGAGGATGGAGAGAAGAACCACAGCACATTAATCTGATTTGAAGTATCTGTGATACATCTCAGGCTCTTGATCCTCTGGAAATAAAAGGCTAAGAGGAATTTTCAAAAAAGGAGGATTTGCTGTTCCAGAAGCCTTTTTCATGCTTAAAAGTTGCTGTTTGAGAAAGGCTGTTGCAAGCAGAACAAGCCAACAGGGTGAGATGCAAGTCACAGCACTATGTGTCTTTGTTCAAACTTACAGTAAAATCTAAATTGAAGTGTTGATTGTTTCAGATGAGTCCTTTTCAGATGGGATTTCTCCTTTTCAAAAAAGGGGCAGTCCTCCAGATTTACTGCTAAGCCTGGAGAGCAGGTCCCAAGGCACAAATGGCAGGCTTGCATCCTTCAAAACAGTTCAGCTGATTGTGTCTGTGAACATGAAATTGAAATGTTGTTAATTAAGCCCCTAATTTTTTTTTTGATCCCCTCACCATACACATTCTTTCTTCAATTTTCCATTATCTCACTACATTACCTCTAACATTTAATCTCCTTATTATGAAGAGAAAACAACCTCCCCCTGCTCCTCCCCTTCACAATCTCCTAATAAACAAAGCAGGGAGAGTTATCTGTGACAATTAGAGCCTTTAATGTGACAGATTGTTAAAATATGTACACGATATCACTCTTTTAGCCTTCATTTGTTAGTTTTTCTGGTTGATTCATTGCAAAATAAGCTGCTCAGCTTGGAGACTAAAACAAGCAATTAAATTTATTGACAAAAGACAAAATGCTGCCATTTTCAAACTCTCCCCTTTGTTACCTGGTTTATGTGAGGACATTAGTTGTCAGAAAGCCAGTCAGGGTGTGCAGATGACTCTTTCATTAATGGGGCTATTTTAAAGCACAAATTGTGTATACATTGTCATTGATATCACATATTTTCCATATTCTGATAGATCTTCCTTTGTTTTGCAGCTTCTATCTCTCCTCTTTAAAAGAAAATTTCCAAAGCAATTACATTGCATTCATGTGGCTTTTCAAAACTTTTGAGTAATATTTTGCTAAAGACATCAGGATGTTCTTGTTTGGATATTTACTAGAGTTACTTCTAAGTTATTATGAACTAACCACTAATTCTCATCATCTTTATTTCTTTTGCCTCACTGATCCCTTATAAAATCATAAAGTGAAATCTTGGGCTCACTGAACTCAGGGTTTCATCTGAGGAGATTTGGTTCTTGATGAAGTCAGTTGAGATTTTCCACTCATATGGTTGAAGCCACTGTCAATACAGATGAGCTTAGGCTAAGGAGATTCATTTGCTATTCATAGAATCATAGAATATGTTGAGTTGGAAGGGACTCACAAGGATCATCAAAGTCCAACTCCTATTCAAATCTAGGGTTTCCTCCAGTATATATGAGAAATCAAACTATGAGAGGAAATGCCTGGCAAGAGGCCTATTTGTTTAGGATGGTCATGTTCACTGCATAGGGTACAGAACATGAAGCTGTTTATTCTGAATTTACATTCCCAGAAGGTACTTGTTTGTGTTGTTGGCATAATCCTAATTGTTCAAGTAATTGTTCAGCAAAGCCTCTAAAGCCACTTTACTTGTTTCAAAATGCTCTCCTCTAATTTCAACAGAGAGTTTCTCCACACGTGTTTGAAAGACACTCAAGAGAGGTTTCCCAGCTGCTGTCAGTCTTGCAGCCTCTGCTGGGTGAATTTTGATTCATCAGCATGGCAGACCTCAGAAGCACAGTGGTCACTTAGAAATTAAACAGATCACGTGATAGGAACACTAGGAATCGCTCTTGTTGGGAATTCATTGACTGTACATAGTTAAAGTCATTAAACAATAGATTTCAATGTTCTAAGAAAATGTGAGTAGCATGTACTGAAATGGAGAAATACTTAAACTTTAATGTATCTTAAGTCCTTAATGTTTTTACTTCCTTCACCTGAGTTCAATTTTTATCTTTGCTCCTTTGATTCATAAAGGTGAATGTCAATGTACTGACAGAGAATTAATTTTGTTCTTACTACAGGTGGTTTACAAGCCCGACTACTGTAAATGCTTTCTATAGTGCATCTACCAACCAGATCAGTGAGTATCTGCCTTCTGAGTCTCCTTATAAAGTGCCTGTTTGGGAATGTATGTGTCAAGCTTCAGATAACTGCTGTACCTATTGTGTTGTTTGTGACCAAAAATTAAAAGCTCAGACCTGGTAATTCAGCTGTGAGACCTAAGTGAGAGGATCAATCTGGAAAACCCAGAGCTCCCACAAATTGGAACTACAGTTGCTCAATGAGTTACCCTGCGTCAGATGAGTTGCAGTGACCATGTGTGTGTTTGTACTCTGTCCATTGCAAATGATAGCTTAAATCACTTTTATTAAAGCCTAATGTTTCTATCTTCTGTTTTCTGTGGCAAAAACATGTGTACACACATCTCCATAAATATACAATGATAGCAGTTCTGTCCTCTAGTATTGACAGATATGTAGCAATAAATGGGACTAGAGATGACTGTGATACAGACCAGAAAACATACAAATGTTTGTCCAGTGGATTTGTTCAATACCTTCAAGGACAAGGAGTGATATCTGTAGCTAACTTAAAATTCTTACCTGTATAGTTTGATGAAATTATTTTGTATATGCAGTACTACCTGTCTTCTACTAATTTTAGTTACTGGTTGTTTTTAGATAGCTTATATTCTGGTGTGGAAACAAATTAGGTAAAAGAGATGAGTTTTTCAAAGAAGTGTTACGAGTTTGGATGTTCATTCCTGTTTGTTTTAATGGGGCTTTGAACTGAAATTTTCTATCAGGCTTTAAAATTCAATACCAGTCTTTCTGTGTACAAGAGTGTTACCTTTACCCTGGCACTTCTCTTTGCTCTTACAAGCTTTGCATGTTAAATCAGCCTTCTTCTTCTATGCCATTCGTGTCTGGAAGGTGGCTGCCACCACCTCTGTGGTCTCGGTCCCCAGAGACAGGACCTCAAAAATTGCTTAGTGATTCCCCCTTTTATTCCTGCATCTCTTTTGGTCACAGAGAGAAAGGCACAAAGTTAATGTATCACACTGAAGAAGGTACAGCAGAGGACTGGCAGTCTGAGTCTGCTGGTATTTGCTTCTACCAATTTCTGTAAGCAACTTTGCCTCCAAACCACTCAAAATCTTTCATGTCTAAGTGATCTCAGTTGTAAAGCGTGTATAATAATTAGGCAGTTCTTTTGATTAAAATTAGTGCTATATTTAGATAGCTCTTCCTTAATTAGAGGGGCTGCCATCATTAGGCAGTCACATTTTTGTTGATCATCTGAGGGAGCACTTGGCTGAGGTGGTCACAGTTCTAAGGTACCTGCAAAGCATTACAGCTGCTCTTCCTCCACCATCACTGCTGCTGGAGAGGTTTTTTGTGAGTGGAGAGGACGCCTGCTCAGAGCAAAATGAAGCCATCACTGTTATACTGCTTTAATATTGGGTTCTCTCAAGTTTCAGCAGTGCTCAGCTGTCCCAGCCACTCCACCATGGCACATTAGAGAAAACTGTGTCAAGAGGCTGGAGCCACTGAAAATTTCACACTCATGTCTGAAAGAGTCAGGAGTCAGAGAGCTATCAAACATAACCCATCAGTTATGGGTGTAGAGGCAATTGTATTTTTTATCAAAACAGCTGACCTTCTCGTTCTGCTGGCAAGTGACCTTGAAGTGTGGACGGTGCTACTCACTCTCAGTTCTTTCAGGACTCTTTCAAAGAGGAAAAAGTTTAGGTAGGAGAGGGCTTTCTGAACAAAGCCCTCTCCTACCAGAGAGGTACAAATGTAATCATGCCCTGAAAATGATGTGCAACAGGAGGGAAGATTCAGAGAAAGGCACAGTACTGTCTTCCACTGCTGGCTGGTGTGTTTTAATGGGGCAAGAGGCCCTGTGAGATGTGGGAAGAACATTCTCAAGTCAGAAGCTGCTGATAAACATTTGACACATCACTACTGATTTCCCATTAATGCTGGTGGGGAAGAACTTCTACCTTGCTGCTTTGCAGGTATGTTTTCAGTAGTAATCCATGCAAAGTTTTGAGGGACTGCTCACATACCACAAGAACTGTGGCATTTTTAAAGGCCTAGTTAAACCACAGAAAAAAAGTTCTTCAAACTAGAGTCATTTGAGAAAAAGAATTAAGCTTGAACTCCAGCAAGTTAAATGTAAAACTGTGATACAGCAAGCCCAGAAAGATTTTGAGGACCAAATTTCTAGCAGCACAAGAACTAGTAATAAAAATTTTTTGTCAAATACATTGAAAGAGAAGAGTCTCTAAGGCATAAAAATAAGATAATTCTTTGCACGGGAAGAGTTTGGGAAGTTCTAACCCTGGAGCTTTTTCTTGTGAGAGGTTGGTCCCAGAAATTGCTTAAAATTTAGTGTCAATAAACTGTGTCAATAAGACTGTAGAAGAAATTCATACCATGAACTATGACAAATATAAGGACCATATGATATTCTCCCAGCTATTTCAAAGGAACTTCGACAAAAAATTTCCAAACAACCAGCTTTGATGTATAGCCTATGACTTTTAGTGGCCTCAGCACAGGAAGAGTAGGTGTGGCAAGTTTCAAATCCTATTTTTCAAAAGATAGTTCAGAGGGATCTGCATAAAAAATCACTTTAGCCTCTATATGAAGGAATGCGGTTGTGACCACAACATGATTGAATAGAGAGAATGAATAAGCGTATGATATAATGGTGAAGAGTGAACATGAGAATGTGAGATGTTTTTTGCTTTTTCTTTTAGAAAAAAATCATACTTTCTGAATCTATTAGAGGTTTTTTAAAATTTAGAAAGCAGGTAAGTATGCTTGATACACTGTTTTTTTCCATCGCACACTTTGGATGTTCTTTCCCAATACTAATAACTGGAAGTTGTTGTGGGACAAGAAAGAAGGCCCTTTCATAAGTTAATGATTGATTAGAGATAAGAAAAGGAGGTGGGAACCAATTCCTTGTTGGCAAATAGTTGGAGGGGTGTGTTGTGGGGATCTCTGCTATTTACCGCATTAGCGGATGATCAGAAAAGAGGGTGTTCTGTTCTGTACAAAAGAGTAGAGGTATATGAACTCAGTTCAGGAGGACAGTTCCCTCTGCTGCTGGCTTCTGGAAGGTAGGAATATGTGCTAGCAGAAGAATTACCTCACAGGTAGTTGCCTGA
>NW_008236965.1:3131022-3230544 GCF_000691975.1 Corvus brachyrhynchos | reverse complement strand
TGATCACTGCTCTAAATAGTGAATGGACCAGATCTTCACCTGCTTGAGTGCCCCTGCTCTTCAGTGAGCAAACTGGACTTTAGTGTCTTCAAGGCCCATCTATTTTTGCTCTTTGTAAGTGACTTTACTAAGAAGAATTTGAGAAATAAGAATTTTAAAATGCATAACAGAATTTGATTATGGAAATTAGTTTCTACATGAACTGGAAAATCCCTGGTTCCAAAATTTGATTCTAAAAATTAGGACCGTTAGTTTGGAAATAGAAATGTACTGTGTGATGATATCAACAAATCCACAGCAACTCCGAACTTGATTAGTCACCAAAGGCTTCTTGAAAAAGTTTAGAGAAAAAGAAACATCAGTGCTGTGACCCATGGATTTTGGAAAAGAGCAATCGTCAGGTACCTGCAGAAGTGGAGGGGAATGTGGAGGTCCTGATCGCTTCTGAGCTTTAGGCAGCTGGTTTTGCTTTCTGTGTTCAAAACACAGGGAGGTCTCTGACACTCCTGATGGAAGGATCACAGATTGTTCTGTCTCTGTAATCTGTATCACTGACATAAACATTAGAATATCTATGCAAGTCCATGTACAGGCTTTTAGTGTTTTTAACTTGACTACTTGACTACTCAGTTACTTGGAAGAAAAGGTCTTGTTTCATGAAAAGTGAAAATTAATAGAGAAAAGAAACTAGATGATTTTAAAAATCATTGGATTTGGGAGAATATAGCAAATCTTGCATATGCAGTAGATCTACCAAATTTTGCTGTACTTTAGTGCAAACACCCTTGTCTTTGCTGTTGCTTAATTTAATTTTCATTACTGAACTATTGATAGCTTGAATGAACAACAATTCTGTTAATATCTACAAAGGAGAAATAAGTAGCTGTATCAAAGTGAGATGTGCCACAAAGAGCAGAGTTAAAAAATATGGTACATATAATTTATCTTAATATTATGCAAGTTTACTCCTGATGTTCTCTTTATGTGAGTTCTATTTATTTATTTCCTCTTTTTCGATAATTCAAAGTGTCTTAGATGAACCACTATGCATGTTTATAATGGTTGTTAATAATTTTTTAATCCTAGTTCGGATAATTTTTCAATTTTCTGTGCATTTGCTCGTCAATTTCCCCTTTAATTATAGGTACTTAACAAGGACAACAGGTATGTGTCATTGCCTTTAGAGTCTCAAAATGTATCTAAGTACACTTCATATCATCTAAGCAGCATGAATACTATCTTTTTAATTATCATAATTGGAACACCAAAACCACATTCCTAAAGGATTAGTTTATTTTAATGCACTCTAGAGCTGTCAACAAATATGTGCTGAAAATAGACACAAGTGATGATCAAAGTGTGCTAGCACACTTCTGTTCAAGAAAAGGTTTTTATTTCATTACAGCACAAAAATATTGGCCCTTGAATATGTTAAAGATAAAAGGGAACTGTTCGTCAGACATTTGGTGTGTTCAGTTGTTTTTTCAAAATGTAAATATGTATGCCTTTAGAATATATAAAAATAGTCACATTTGTGGGCTGTGAACAGTAATGAAAAGGAGATTTACAGTGAACTGAGGCAAATAAAAGCAACATACTCATGAAGTGTAAGCTTGAATAGATGTACTGGGTAATTAATGTTGATATTATCTCTCTTAGTTTATATCCATGCTCCTTCTAAGTCATTTGTGCTGTTCCTGCAGTTCTCCAGTGAAAGTCAAGAGGCCTCTTTAGAGAGCGGCCTCAGTACATGTTACAGGAAGGAGATATAATCTACAACAGAATTTAAAAATTGCATTTAAATTAGCATCCATAGAGAAAAGCAGAGATGAGAGCTCATATTAGCCAATAAGTATCGTCTTTACAGGAAGCATCACCCAGATATTGATGCTGGCAGCTCGCTTATGCTGTGAGTTGCAAGGGAGAGCTCTTATCTTGCCAGGAGCCAGGGAAGTGCTGGCAAACAGCACCCAGTGCCGTGGCCGGGGCAGGACAAGGGGAATGTCCATAGGGGCATTTTCTCTTCCCTTAAGAACTGGACTAATTGGAAGGTTATTGATGAAGTAGTTTCAAGTGTGCCATTAGTTTCCAGGAGGTTAATGAACACAGCAGATTTGGACTGAACACTTTCTGAGCCCTGTTATTAAGTAAGCTTTAAGTGTCTTAAGTGAGCTCTCATTTTATTTAACTATGGTCACAAGTGAGATGATACATGATCCTTACCTCCATTCTTTATCTTTTCTTTCTAAAATTCTTATTATGAATGTATAAAGTAGAAGAATTTTTCCTTTTTTTCTTCTCCCCCTACCCCCATTCTCTCACCCTGGGAAATCCAGTGAGGCTTCTCCTTAAAAAATAAAGATCAAAGTTTCTTGTAAAACAGATGTTTTCACATTTCCTACTCCCTTAGTAGACAGTATTCCTTGGCACCTCACAAACCACGTCATGTTTCTCCTCATGTTGCCCCACTGTGGTTGGGAAATACTGGGTTCTCTCTTTTTCATGGGTAGCAGAGTCTCTTGTCAGGTGAAGCAGAAGCTGAGCCAAGAATTGAAGCAGAGGCTGCAGAGTCCTCTGCTTTAAGACTATTACTTCCCTGTATCTCTTTAATGAATTTATTCACTGAGCTCTTCATAAAATTAAGCTTTGTTTTCATGCATTGCATGGAACAGTTACTGTGCCTTACACAATTGATACCTTCTGTCCTCACACAACTTTTGTTTTCTCTGCTCTTTGTCCACAGGATAAAACTTGAAATAAGGTGTATGATTCAGGTCCATGTAATGACAGAGAGTTTGGTCTCTGTCACCTACATATGGGTGCTCAAAGCTGTCTGGGGTGTTCTACAGTGTCTGAAAGGTTTCCTCATGTGTTTTATCTGAGATAAAACTTGCAGAAGCCCCTTGCCATCAAGACTGGCAGCTAGACCTCAAAGAAGACATGAAAGCCATCACTGGCATGAGATTCAGTTGTCCACATAGAAGTCTGTGGAACCATTTTAAACAAAATGTCCTTTGGGCTGTTTTTAGACAACTAACCAACACCCCAGCTGTCTTCACATTTAATTCCTTGTGTGAATTCAATATTCTTTGATTACTGACCAGCAGTTAGTCTTCTGCTTATGTCTTATCCCTTTAAAACTCTACATCTGAATTCATTCAGTGACACTTGAAAAAACAAGTTACAGCTTTTGAACACATCTGAGAATTGCCAGTACACCAATTGGCAGAGCACCCTGTATATCACACAGTTTAGTACAGCTGTCTCCCATATCTGTTACTTACATATGGGATTCACTAGCCTGTCAGAAGTTGCTTTAAACAAACCAACCTCATTATTGAGGAATAAGGCTTTGCCTCAGTTAAAATCATCATACAATATAACCAAATAATGTAATTGAACTATAAAATTTGAATTTATATTTAGATTTGAACTGCAAATTTCCTCATGATTTGGTGAGTCTTCTCATGTGTGTTTTGGTTTACTTTATCCATTATTGCCCTGCATTGTTTCAGGGAATTATCAGATCAAATGTGGTTACTTGTGTCTTCTTGGTAAACTAGGAATATTATACTGAATGCAAGGATATTCATCTGCAAAGTGTAGGTATTCGCTGGTAAGTGGATTTATTAATGGCAGTAAAGCCCCTGCAAAATTGGAGGAAAGAAAAACCTTCAAATTTTAAATACATTCTAACAAGCTTTACAGCACCTTGCTGTAGAGAGATGCTGAGAATGATATCATGGATAAAATGAAGATAGAAACCTTCAATTACATTAAAAGGCAGAGTGTATGTGTATATATATATATATACATATATATATACACCGTGCAGGCAGGATTCTTCCAGAGCTTCAAGATCAGCATAAATTAAGAGTGAAATGTTTGAAGTAAGCCAGATGTACTGCACTGCTTGAAGTGCCCCTGCATTCCAGAGCAGTAAGGTGACTAAGAGGAAAGTTGAACAGTCACTGTCCAAGGGTCCAGACACAGAGGTTCGGACAGCCAAAGCCTCCCTATACATGAATCTGGCAAGGGATGTGAAAAAATGTTCCTGCAAGTGTAGCTGCAGCAGCAGAAAGTTGAGGGAAAATGTAGTGCTGAATGAGGGCAGGGGACCTGGTAACAAAGGAGATTTACCCTCTGTGGAGGAGGAATAGGTTAGGAAATGTTCAAACAGACTGGACAAACACAAGCCCATGGGCTCTGACAGGGTGCACCTACAAGCTCACAACATCATTGTGAGGCCACTCATGGTAATCTTTGAAAGGTTATAGTGACTGGGGGAGGTTCCTGAGGACTGGAAGAAAGCAAATGTCACTCCTATCTTCAAGAAGGTAAATTTAGGGAATTTCAAGCTAGCCAGGCTCACAACAGTCCCTGTGTACATGATAAAGTAAACCCTGGAAACAGTTTCCCTGACCAGCTTTCTACAATGAGATTATTAGCTCGGTGGTTGAGGAGAGAGATGTGAATGTGATTTATTCTTTAGAAAGAATTTCAGCACTTTCTCCCTTAACATACTCAAATAAAAACTCCTGAAGAATTGGCTACTCAAGTGGGTACTCAGATGCACTGAAAACTCCTTGGACCACTGGGCTTAAATGGCTGTGATCAGAACAACTGGTCTGTAGCATGTTGGGATCAGTGGCACAAAGTCCATCTTGAGGATGATCTAGCCTGGCTGTCCCACCTTGCCACCAGTAAGATGCATGGATGTAGGGTACCAGTGTTGTTCTGTGACAGCCTGAACTCATCTGTCCACAGACCAGTGCTCTTGTGGCATGTCACACCACTGCCCATCTCAGAATGCAGCCCAATAGCATTGCTCCAAATTTAGGTAGGTTGTAAAAAGGCAGTCAAAGCAGATTCTTCAAGTCCAGGTCTTGATGATGGCAGATGGATTTGTGTGGGGTCTGTAATAAGATAACACAGTTTTCTTTCTGTGTGCTGTTGGTGAGTAATGACCATAGACTCAGGGCCTGCATTAGCAATATAGTGTATAAAGAGAGAGACTCTCAGCCTCTTTTGGGGCTGTGTAGAGGGAGAAAGCTTTAAAAGGTGCACAATACAGGCTAAATTTCTGGTCAAGTGTTAGCTCAAAATACATTCCCAGTGCCTGTATCTCTTCCTTAAGGTGTGAAATTCCCTGAAGTCTGCCTGTCTTACTCCTTCAGATCTGTCCTTTGCCTGCTTGAACTCCAGTAGCATATAAATAATCCCATTAGTATTTATTGCATCTGCAGCCTACTATGAGCTCTCTGAGTTTTGTCATTAATTCTTTTAGGTGCAATATGTCAAGCAAAAAAAGAAACAGATTTCACAAGGGAATTGCCTAAATCGAGGGATTCAAATCAGCACAAAATAAGAAACTGGTGATCAATCTCATGTTACAATTTCAAGGACATTCTAGTCTAAGACACTGTTATCCTTGCTCCCCCAAGGATGATGTAGTTATTGCTTGCCTGAAGGAGACATTGCATAAAAAGTGTTGCCAACTCTGAATTTGTTCCTTGTAGTGTTGCAAGAGGGGACAAGCACCCTCAGTTCCTCAGTGCCGCTGACCTCTGGAGAATGGGATCCATTTGCTCTACTGTCTGACCAAGAATCCCTTTCAAAATTAGATCTTTTTTCTTACCAAAAACCAAACAAAAACAACAACAACAAAACCACAAACACATGAACCCCCCAAACAAAACAAAACAAAACAAACTCCTGGTGATAACATATTTCAGTTTCCTGAGGTTTTCTGAAATGTGTATTACATTCTGCTGGCCTCTTTCTCTGCTTTGGCCTGAAAATACTTCCTGAGCTTCCATTAGTGCAAACTACAGAGGTGTTTTCACACATCCAGAACCAGAAACCACTCCTTCAACCAGCACTTTGCTCAGTGATATCTAACCTAAAATGGATCCTGACTTTCAGTAGTTACCAACCTGTTGCATGGACTCAGGATTGGAGCTTCCTACCATTCATTCATTGACTTGTTCAGTGAAAACTATCTCATGGTTTAACTCACAGCTGACTGTGTTTCAGCAATGTTCTACAAAGACACATTTAGTGTAGCTGGATAAGCCTGAGTGAAGATTTGCACCTAATTTGCTGTAAATAATGTATATTACCTCTACTGCAGACAAGTGCAAATTCACTACACAAGTCTATACCTGGACATAAAAACTGCAGCTCCTTAAAAAGATTTTGATAGCCTCTTGGTGCAGGGACAGACACACAGGATTGTGTGATCATTAGACATGATTTCGTTCATACCACCTTCAGTATGGGCTCATTTGTTCATTTTGGCCACAGTTCCTCTCACCTGTTGTTGTGGGGATAGGATCATTTAGAGTTAGTAGAACCTAAGCATTCTAAAACCTTTTCTGAGATTCGGTGTTTGGAGAGAACCAGTTCAGATAGGATTTTCAGCTCTAAACACAGCTTTTAACTTAAGGCCTAACAAGGAATTTTCATTAGGTTGTATGAGTGTACCATTGCTGCTTAAAATGTTTAAAAACACGCATCATAAATAATCTTCTCTGTGCACTGGGAGGCAAGGAGAGTTAGATCAGGAAAACTTTGTCCTTGACATTGGTAAAATTTTGGTCTGTAGTGCTGGAAAAGAAAATAATACCATGCTTGAAACAATAAAACAACATCTGGAGAAGTAAGAATAAAACCCCAAACAACATTCAGAAAATAAGTTTGAAGCCCACATTTTTTGTAAGCTAATTGCAGATAGGGAATGATGGCAGCCATGGAGAAGCAACATCAAAAAGCAGCTGGGCAGGCCAAGAGGACATGCCTTGTGCCATATCACTTGGCATGAATTACACTCAGCATACTGGTTTTGGTTTTGGGGTTTTGGTTTTTTCTTTTTTTTCTTTTCTTTTATCTTTTTTTCATTTCAAAGTAAGTTTTTTAAAGACTTTGTAAGGAAAGAACAACGATCTTGCCTGAAAACTTATCTCAGATATAAAGAAATCTATGTCCAATATATCCACAAAAAAAATGAATAGGGTTAGAATTAAATGAATTTGTTTTTGTATTGATCTGAGCATTCAGGTGATTTCTTGAAGAGAGACCCATAGGGTGAAGCAGCAGCTCCTGGGAAGACAAGTGAGTCATCTGAGGAAACTGGTTCTTCCTCAACAAGGTGATGACCATGTGGGTTAAGCTTCAAAGCAGGTGTATGCCTGTGCTTTATGGATGGGAGTTTGTGACACAAGACAGTAAATTCCACATCTGGGCCTGGAAGGATGGCACTTTTCACCATCATGTTAGAACTTTGACCATGGGTGTATGTTCTATTTAGCAGTTCTTTGGGCTGTTACATTTTTACCATGTGCAGCTCCACTGTCTTCAGTATCCTGGCACTGAAATGTCACCCTGGAATTAAAAATAGACATGTGACTTTGAGGAACAATTTTGATTCCTATGTGAAACATCAGTAGATCATCACTCGCCAGAGTGTTTCCATTGATGTTTTTTTGGCAACTGGTTAGTCTACCAGAAACAGCCAGGTAATATCTGTAGCTAGACTGACCCTACAGCCTTAATAATCTACAGTTTTCCTTTACAGAAGTGCCTAAGCATGCTCATTTACCTTTGTTTTTCATAGACTAAATAGAATTAGGCTTACATTTTACCACTTTCATGTTTCTTGCTGCACTGAAGCCTCACTAAGCTAACACTATTTTAATTCTTCTTGCACTTTACCTATGTATTGTCTGTTGATCTGTCGGCACATCTGAGGGTAATCCAGTATTCTTCATAGGAAACAGGAGGTGTGTTTTTCACAGGAACATGTGTGCTTACTCAGACGAGCGTGTGGCAGCATCTCTGCTGCCTCTCCAAGATCCTCTACATTGCATTCTGAAACTACCACCCCAGGGAAAGCTCCCCTCGCAAAACCTTCTGAAACCAAACAAATGAGGTCATAAAATCTAAACCCTTGGGCATTGTGACAGCAATTCAGCTGTATTGAATTGGCCTCACTTTTTTATTATATTTTTTTTTTCAATTGCAGGATTCCCAGCAGGAGAACTTCAAAAGCCTTTCTTTTGGGGAACAGAGTATCCTAGGTAAGTATTGCACCAGGGAACTTCATCCACCTAGAAATGAGGAAAAACAGGGGAAGTTATTGCAAACACATATAGGTGAAGAAGAGGGCATGGCAGAGAAGGCTGCAGTGCTGAAGGCAACCAAAAGGTAGTGAGTGCATGGGAAAACTGTGTTGTCCTTCTGCAGGGCAAACTTGGCCCTTGGGTTGTGTGTTCTCTCCTGCTGTATCCTGGTTTTTCCACTGGAAGAACTGACTTTGAGAAGTGCTGCTTTGTGAGATACTTTTTCTTACCCTTGGGAGCCATATGTGTTGCTGTTGTCTTAAACTGATGACTGATTTCTCGCAGGAATTGCTAATTAAGTGCACCCAAGTGGAAGTGTTTCAATGCTACAGCATGCAGATGCAGCAGTGTGCACATGGCAGGTATTAAAAGGAATTGTAAATCAGGTAACTAACACTTCCTGAACAGAACTGAATACCCCAAGAAGCCAATTATTATCAGTTTATTGTTCACTTTCTGCTAATATCTAAGATTAGCCGTGGCCCCTTGTCTGTGCCTGTTGAGGTGCCTGAGAATATCTTCATGTGCATAAGTGATTGCCTGAGATTGCCTGAGCATGTGCCAGTGTAGCTGAGGAAGGGTAATTATAGGTCACATACATTTAATTTAGAAAAATCACTGCTTTTGTGCAGTTCAATAGCTTTCTATTTTAGGGCAGGATAAGACCATGAAAAGTTTCTGATGGCAGTTTCTGAAAGTTATTTTGCAGTTATATAAAGCCAGTTACTGGTGAAACATATCCTTAATAAATCTTTGTTAAACTTTCTGAACATTTTGTGTTTGCCATCATCCAATCTGGATTGTGTCCTTGTAAACAGGAAATTTTGCAATATATGTAGAAAGACGTTCAATTTAGGAACAAATTAATTTGAATTCAAAGAGAATTCTTGTGGGCCAGGTGACTTTGTAAGTGGTAATTGGGGATAGAAGAAAGTCCTTTCTTGTTAAGGTGAACTTTTTTCCTGTTACAGTTACTGCAGACCTGTTTCCAGCTTTGCTTTCTGAAGAGATTTCTCTGTATTCTGACCTTCTGCCATAGTGATAAAATTGTGGTTCTTTCAAAGTGTTATACTTTGCTCATCTCTCTTCCTTAAAGGTTGCCTTAGCTTAAATTGGTTTTGCTTGAGTACGTATCAAAATGAAATTTAGTAAACAAATGTGGCTGGTTTATATCAGACAACCAATTGCTTTTGTCCTTGAAATATTCTGGATGTTTTCTGTCTGCTTAGAAGAAACAGTACATGGCAGTGGAACAGACACACCATCAAAAAGTCACCAGTGCTTGCTGAAAAACTGTTTTAGCAAATATTTAACATTTAGTGGCGTTTTAGTGACCAGTTCCAGCGCAACCACCAAAAACCAGCTATGTCTATTTGCATAAAGGGAAGCTTAGTTATCACTTTTACATCTCAGTACATTAAATAACATTCAAATGCCATAATTCACAGTTATGAGCCTTCAGTGCCAGATATATTGAAATAGAGATTTCAAACTACCTGACCTCATAGCTTCCTTACAGTTCTCCGAGCCTCCCCAGTCCCAGAAAGTTCCCCTTTAATATGGTATCTGCTGGGCTGCACCTAATCCCTTCCATCTATGTCCTACTGTGCCCAGAAGTGAAAAGCACGAACAGAGCTGGGAAAATTTATGGCAATAAATGCTGTTGAGCTGGACAAAATGCTGAAGGGGATTCACAGATTCAAAGCCAAAATTTGCTGCAAACTTCACCCAATCTTTTGGAGCTAAGGAAAGCTGTAGCAGTGCCAGAACACCAACCTGTTCTTTGTCCTGTCACTCATGGTGACGAAGAACCTTAGAGGAAAAATAAGATGTATTTAGTAATAGGGCTTGGTTCTTCTCGATCTCTTTACCTGTTTTGTGCCATTGTTTTTTCACTTCTCCAGCTGCAAAAGAACCTGCATAACCCCTTTAGTTCAGATGTGGAAAACAAGTCTTACATAGTGTATTTATTAGGGGTAATTATCACTGTGTGCTACACAAGATTACAAATTTGTCACACAAAAGGACGATATTTCCATTGCTGAAATGTATCATTTTAACCTGCATTTCTTAGAGAAGGTTTGTAACAGTACTTGGGCTAAAAAACAGTAGGGAAGATTTTAGCACATGCAAAGTACCTTTCAGGAAACAAAAAAACAAAGGGAAGGATTTTCGTAGGAGCAGAGGGAATTAAATGATATAATACCTTTTGGGCCTGACTGAGATGAGGAATTAGTGCACTATGGATCATTAGGTCCAATAATAACATGTTATTTCAAAACCCTCTGCCTTTCTTCTATTTCAATACGATGTGTTAGAAATACTATAAGCTGCTTTGAAGTGTAGCATCTCAATAATGAAATAAATAAAATCACAAAAATCAACTCAACAAATGAAAGATGCATTATTGGGTAGATCACCTACCCCCATGATATCCACTGCTTTTGGTGTAAAAAAGCCCTTAGCCTTTCCCTCTTTCATCTCTGTTTCTCCCAAAAGCATGTTTATTGGGATATAATAAGGAAGATATAATTAATTGTCAATCAGGAATACAAAATATTTCTTTTTACTCTGTTTCCTGGGTGCCTTAGGTCCGACTGTGTATCATTTCCTATTCCAGGGCAGGTGCAAGGGAATTATGTGACCTTTCTTTTTAAAACTGAATGGAGATCTGTTAATGCTTTACAAAATATAGTCTTTGTTTCAGAGTAGTTATAGCTGTAACTGTGTCCTGTTCCCTGTCAGAATATACAGAATGCAGTCAGCTGTGGGAGACATTTGGAGCTCATACGATGCTGATAAGGAATTTGGTTGGAAGAGTGAACCATCCCAATGCTTTCAAAGTTTTAGATTAAATGTTGCTTTTAAAAGAGTTAAGAGCTTCAACATCTTTAAGTCCAAATTGTATAGGTGTGATTTTTAGACCCATAGTCCCCTGCCTCCTCACCCCCTTTTAAAATCAATAATGATATTTCCTGAGGTCTTTTGTCCATTAATGTTCATGACTGTGAACACTTCCTGAGGAAACTGGTTCTTTGTGTTACAGGTCATTAAGTTATGGTGCCATAGGAGTGATTGTCGGCCATGAGTTTACTCATGGATTTGATAGCAATGGTGAGTGATTGACTGCATGTTGATAACTTTTTTATTTACAGAGTTGACAGATTAGAAAGCTGACTTGTACATGCTGTAGCGTTTTTATTGTTTTGGGTGTTCTAATGGTGCTGAATTGCGTGAAAAAATTATCAACTTGTATTTATTAGATTTATTTACATGGAATCTTGCTTCTCTGAATTGGATTTTATTTGGTAAGAAATGCCACAAGCTTGATTCCTTCTGTTTGTCTTGAATGAAAACTAAATCAGCAACAGATTCTGAAAGTCCTAATGGGGGGAGTGGGAAGGGCAAAAGGATAATTTCTGATTGATAAAAATTACTTCCAAGAAAACTTTTCATTTCAGGTATCTTTTTCAAAAGATAATTACAAAAGTTTTAAAATACAATACTGGAACAATAGTGATGCAGAAAAGGTGTTGCAAAATGTTAAAATTAAATTCAAAAAAGAGAGAGAGGGGAAAAAGAAGAATGGTCAGAAAATATCAATCCAATTGTCCTGACAAGCTGGGTAGAGTGAGGCATTGCCACTATCTAGGTTTGGCTGTCTCAGTAAGGTGCTTTTAAAAATTGGGCTTCTGAGAGAAAGTGAGGGGAGGGGGAGAGGAGGGAGGTGCAGGGAGAAAGAAACCTGAACCTCCTCCTCCTAGCAGCAATTTTGAGTTTGCTTATGTTATGTAGTAAAAGAAAAGAAAAGAGAAGAAAAAAGAAAAGAAAGCCTTGTGTCCTGGTATCCTTTTTGGCACTGCTCTACAATATTTTGTGTCAACAATCACTCCAGAATGGAGACATTTTATTTCATAAACTCCCACCTTGTGTAGGTGAGTACCTAATCTCCCTCTTGTCTCCTGCCAGTCAGAAAGGAACCTAAGGTTTGATTCCCTAAGCAGACCCCTACTTCTTGCCAGGCTCTTACTTTCCAAATATAGAAATAAATACATCTCTAGGAATTTGTCATCTTGAACAAGATAATACACAGAGGAAAAAAAGAAGAAATAAAAGCATGAAATAAAACATCTTCAGTACTTGGTATTATGCCTGTATTGCTCCTTACCTCTCTCTCCTGCAGTTGCAAAGAAGAATCAAATCACAGAGCAAGGCTGCATCCACATGGGCAGCTAAACATGCTCTCAGTAAAGTCCAAACATGTCTTGTGTCTGACTGGCTGGAGTCATGATGGAGACTAAATACTCTCCTACAAATGACAGGGAGCAGGGACCTGAGGGTGAAACTTCCATGAGCCACTGCTGTAACCATCAGCCTGGGCAATGGGATGTATATATCCTCCCTGTTTCCATGGATAGGGTTTAAATGTTCTGGTCTTGCTCCAAAATCAAACACGGAAACTTCAGAAGTTTGCATGAAATGGATTGGGTTCCTGATCAAGTGAAGAATTAATAATAAATTAGTTATCATCACATTTTCAGAATCAAAGACATATGGTCTGAGGATGAAAAATACAATTACACTTGCAAGAAAGCTAAATGTGTCTTACACTATGTAATTATAAAATGTACTGCTGAACTTGTTAGTCATTACTATCTTCTTCTGCAAATGGAAATTCTGACAATAAATAGAATGACAACTTTTCACTGCTGATTTCACGGAGTTAAAGATTTTGATCACTGATCCTACTCATTTTGTAAACACACTTACATGAGAACATTCACCTCTCATTTCTGTGCAGGTGATAAATTCCTAAATTGTAAAAGTTTTCTCCTGCAAAAAAATTTGTTTTCTTTCTTTCCTTTTTGAGGTCGGAAATATGACAAAAATGGAAATTTAGACCCTTGGTGGACAACTGACTCTGAAGAAAAATTTAAGGAGAAAACAAAATGCATGATTAATCAGTACAACAATTACTACTGGAAGCAAGCTGGCTTACACGTATGTAAACCACCAGTGACTGAAAATAGTGGTACATGAGGAGTTTGTGTTGTTGTTGTGCCCCCTTTTTTTTTTTTTTTTAAAGTTCTCTTTTTATAAATCCCAATGTATTGGAATATTAGACTACCAACTTCATTTCTCACAACAAATGATTTTTTGAGGTGAATAATTGTGTTAAAAATTGTCTGTCAGGTTTGATTAGTCTGGTCAAATACCACTACCCACACTCTGGTGATGGGGTTAAACCATTTCAATCCCTCACATCCTTTTGGAATCAGAGGAAGAGGATGAAGCCACTCAGCAGGGCTGGTCTAATTATTGTGAGCACGTTAAATGTCTTCTCAAGATGAGGTTTGTAATGAAAACTGAGCAATCACTCTTTTAGAAAGAATATAATAGCATGTTTTATAGATTCCTTTAACAATTCTGCCTGTTATTTATTGCAGCTATAAAATGGATGCATAAGCCCTACTTTATTTCATATTCAACTCTTGCTATTTCTTCCGTGTGTGCACACAGACCCCATTTGTATGTTTAATCAAGGGAACATGATAGCAGTAGCTCCTAGAAAAGGATTGAGAAAGAAAGTGCAAGGGAATGGTTTCTGTTTCATTGTCTGTCAGAGGTATGGGCTTCCCTGAAAACGTGTACATGTATTTGTGTGTCCAAAATGAGGATAAACAGGATAAATTGCAGACCTTCAGAAATGAATAGCTGAAATTCCAGAAATGTTGTCTGGGACACAACTGTAATCTTAGTTTTCAGGATAAAACACATATTCCAGTCCCCACTCAATTCTAACACCTCTACCTACATTTTAGAAATACTATTACATCTTTACCTTTTCAGAATAGCAAGGCCACATGAAATGCTCATCAACAATTCTAGCACTTTTCCCAGGCTTGTTTGTGCTGGTCTTGGAGATAACGAAGCCGTATTGTGGTCCACTCTGAAGTCCAGCGACTCAGACTTTAAGTACTTCATAATAAGCTAAGTTACAAATCAAAATTCTCAGGCTCATTCCTGAATATCTGTAGGACAAAAACTGTCATTACAAAAATGCCACTCGAAGATCAATAAAAGCTTCCCCAAGGATGGGGCTGAGCCCTTCCCATGTCTCTGCCGTTGGCTTGGCCATCCCCTTTGCCTTTTCCACTGTCTCTTGAGATGAGGTAGGTCTGAATTTCCTCTCCAGTGTAGATACTGCCTTTGAAGTCCATGGATGGGCTTACTGGAGAGATCCTATCACCCACAGCCTTGTCATCCCATTCCTTCTATTTCCACAGGATAACCGAAAGCACTTCTTAAATGATAGAAGAATCTTCCAATTTTCTGCCATATTTTATAGCTTTTGCATGAAGAGCTATGCAAGCAAAGACCTTTTTTTTATTGTCATTTTGTTCTGTCATTTACATCAATATTCTGCAGGTTTTTTACCCTTAAATGAATATTTTTCATGGATCAAGAAACCTATTTATTCTTCTTCCTTTTCATCTAGTATGCAATAAAAATGTCTCCAGAACAGAAGCCTAATGAAAGAAAAAGTGGATATAGAAATAGCTTCAGAGTGCAATAATCACATAAAGTCATCTCATTGAATAAAGGGCTTATCGTGGTCCCTGAGCCCTGCCACAAACTGTCTGGGCAGAGTAGTCTCAAATACCTGATCCAGAGCTGCCTGAGATCAGCAGAAAGACTTCTTCCACTTTTCAGATGACCTGTGGCCCTGTGCCACTGTTAGGTTACTCTCATCTTATGCTCTAAGTCAGTCTCTGTCACAAGCCCACTGTGAAGAAAATGTGTGAGTAGGAAGGCCAGGGAAAAGGCAGCTGGTATGTGTGCCTGTTCCCTGCTGTCCCAGCACCTTTTGTCCTAAAAGCTTCTCTCTCACCTCCATCTCCAGCCTCCTGAGGGCAGGGGAGAGCTAGCAGGAAAGGGTTGCACTTTCCTCCGTGGCTCCCATTTTTCCTGTAACACTGTACCCAAGGCATCAAGTAAGATGTCCCGAGTCCAATCTGGGTGCTCATCTGCACCGAGTGTGGGGCTGAGCACAAGTACCTGGCGATTCCCTTGGTCTTTTTACCTCTTCTTCTCCATTTTCCCGTCTTTTGCCATCCTGAAACTGAGTCCTGATGCCAACCCTACCCTACTGATCCCTGTGGCACGGGAGAGCTGATGGCTGCAGCCAGCATTGACCTTCAGAGCCCTGCTCAAAACTGTGCTCAATTATCTTGCCTATTTGAGGCACAGGAGAGAGTAAAACTGCTTAATTACAATTACAGTTGGTAACACAAAGACCTTAGTAGGCTGGGTGAGTAGAGATAATGCTACTTCAGCAGAAGTTAGGATTTCTTTGTAATGATACTGCACTTGGTAATGCCAGGAGACCAGTTTCCTCACAAAGTTTATATAGAGCTGTTTCCCACAACATGTTCTGGTTGCTATTGCTCCTGATCTTGGAATCAATACCCAGGAGAAGCAACAGGAATCTCCTTTGCAGATATTTTTAGAGCATTGAATGTACTATCAATTTTGATTCTGTCTCTGACAGTTATTTTTAATTACAGTTATTTGTGTTATGACTTAGAAGTTATTTTAGCATCCCAGTAGTATATTGAGAGTTATGTAGAGAAATAAATATAACCTTTTAGATAAAAGTTTAAGAAAGAGGCTACTGGATCTCACATGTCACCAGATATAAACAGTCCTTAGGGGAAAATTACTGACACTCAGCTCAAAGATCAGGGACTGGATTCTTAAGTGCATTCTATCTGCCATATTTTGTGCTACAGAGATCTAGGGCCAGAGCCAGGATAACTCATCACAGAAAATTTTTTACTGGCAGTTTTCACATTGAAACCCAGTTTTCTTAACCAAAGATGGATGAAATTGACTGAGGTTGTTCTTGCCTTGTTTTACTTTTTCTCCTCTTTTTGAAGTTGATCGAGTAGGAAGTTCAGAAATGGGTCAAATGACTGATGTTCTTTCATTCTGCCAAGGTGAAAGGGAAGAGGACTTTGGCAGAAAACATTGCAGACAATGGAGGTCTGCGAGAAGCTTTCAGGGTAAGTAGATGAAAAATATCTGAAACATCATATTATTAAAAAAAGAAAAAGAAGTTGTGGTAATCTTCATGTTGCTGAAAGGCACTTAGTATCTCTTTCTTATCAGGCATACAGGAAATGGATTACAGAAAAGAGGGGAGGAGAAGAAGAGCCTTTACTGCCAGGCCTTGAGTTCACACACAACCAGCTTTTCTTTCTCAGTTATGCCCATGTGAGTAGTGCAAATGTGTTTCAAATCCCCATGTGTTAACTGGAACAATGTGCAGTGCAGATATGAGCCTGCCTGGTTTCAACAATCTGCATCACCCAAACACAGACTTTTGAGAGTATAAGCAGAGACTTCTCCCACAATAATTATTTCTTTTTCTTTCCCTCTTTGTCCTCAACTACCCATGGTGCCAGTACTGCTGAAAATATTCTTGGTTTTGCACAGTGTTGTCACAGAAACTTTCTTTCTTCTTTCTACTTCCCTCCACTAAAAGGGTCTTCCTGCATTTATTGACTCCTCAACCTCCTTCAATTTTAACTTCCCAGATTCCTGGTGCTTGCAATACACAGCAGTTTATGACTGCTTCCACCACAAACTCCTGTTAAAAGTGTCCCACCACCATTTGTTACTGTGTACGTTGTTCAAGGAAAATAAGCAGCAGTGAAGAAAGTCTTAGTTTATTTTTTCCCATCTGTCACTAAATATGCTGTAACAAAACTTTGATAAGAGATGTGAGTTTTTTAGAAAAACATAGAGCAAGGGAGAGGATCAGAAATTACTCATTTGGGTAACCAGATTGGGACAAACTCCCTACATGAGAAGGAAAGTCAGGCTATAAAACTTTGCCACCAGTTGAAGGAATGAATCATGCCAAACTAAAAAAAACAAGACCCAATGCAAGCAGTCCTGGCCGAAAATAATTTCTCTGCTGAGAGTCAGTGTAGCAGTCTATGGGCCTATGGCTGTTTCAGTTTGACAATATTGAGCAAAGAAAATATTCCACTTTGGTCATTTATGCTGAATTAAGTTTCGCCTCGTGGCACTTTTTCTCCAAATAAATTTTGAATCTATAGGGAATATCTGGGGGCCTTATAGGACCACTGCAGGAATCATATGTCCAGTGATCCCTCACAGGGAAGGCACATGCACAGTGAGAGCACTGTATGCAAGGTACCCTCAAGCTCAGCCCATATCCACAGAGCTCAAGACACTCAACAGCCTTATTTAAACTGTCAGAGCTGTGCTTAGCCAGAAAAAATTGCACTGAAGTCCACTGAAATCCTTTGGGCAATCTGGCTTAAAGGATTTTGTTGACAGGAACATTTAATGTAGAGACTTACGTAAGGTAGAGGCAGTTTAAAGGAGATTTTTCATGCCATGGATACAGCGTAAGAGGGATTATTCAGTTGTGCAAATATTCTATCTGCCCTGTTTTGTGGTCAGTTATGATTTGGTTAAGTATCTTATCAGGAGCAGGGAACTGGGGACCACTGATGGAAATGTGGAAAATGTGTAATTTCAAAAGAAACTGACATTCCAACATGGAATAAATATGCCAGCTAATATAGCTGCAATTGTAGAGATGATAAGCATTATTATGTGTACCTTTTATACACATTACATAGCTTTGAGACCAAGAAGTATGTTTGGTAATTATTAAGGTGTGAGATGATGCAGCACAAGCTGAAAGACAAGCTACCATTATAGATAACTTCAAAAGAACTAGTAAAGTGACTGTGGTTAGATGATGGGAAAGTGTGTGTAGAGAAAAACAGTGGGTGGGCACTGGATCCATCAGGGGGTTTGAAAAACAAGAGAACATACCAACAGAAAACTGCATATTGGCAAAGGTGAAACAAAGTAGGAATTTATGGTGTCTTTCCATGTTATGCATTCTATAAGTAATAGGCATCTTAAGAACAGTGACTTTACATTTTGCTTTACATACAAAGTCATCCCAGATAATGTGCCTGTTTCTGTTTTTTTTATTTTATTAGGTAAGATGCAACTCCTTTAGACCAGAATCGGCGAGGGAGCAAATATATACTGGAGCTCACAGCCCTCCTCAGTTCAGGTAGTGCAAATAAAGTATTTCCTCAGTGTACATACAGAATCAATCACTGCAGAACAGAAGTGCAGAAATTTAGCATTTTAAAAGGGGGTTAAGAGCAAACACAAAATTGGACTGTGCTCTTGGTTTAGATGGAAATTGAATTGGTTTTATTAGCTTCTTTCACTATTACAAATGGTCTTCTGTAAAATTGAGGAGCTTGCATCTACCTTCAAAAGCATTTGAACCAGAACACACTGTGATCCCTGTGATGTCCTGTCATCATGGCCTGAGTACCTAAAATGCCTCATCTATCTCTTTCCCGAAGCAATTCTAGTTTAGCAAACAGTGAATATAAGGAGGGTCCTTGGTTTAATCTGTCTGAGTTCATTGAAAGCTTATAAGTCTCTACCTTGAATTATATTGATAATGCAAGGCAAAATGTGCCCTGTAAGCTCAGTTCAAGACCAAACTCTTCTGCTGGCATTCAAGTGACACTTTTCTTGAAGGAGCAGTGACAGTCCAGCCATAACAGAGAGTGTCTGTCCTTGCCAAAAGGCTTTCCCCAGGCTTCCCTCACCACAGACACTCATGAACTCCCTGCCACGGGAAGGGGGGAACCACATAAGAATTAGGAAGCCAGAGTTTATTTCTCTGCTTCTTCACAGAGTTTTTGTGACCAATAACATGTTGGTTTTGTTGGGATTCCTGTTGGTTGCATCTACTTAACTAAGAACTGGGTGCAGTACTACATTGCCTCTTTATAAGGACAAAGGAAGTTAACTCCACAAGCTGATTCATACAATACAGTGGATTATTTGCTTTCTAGAGAATCCTACCAGTTTCTGTTGACTAAAAGAGTCTTATACCAGCTAGTGAGGGTAAAAGTAGTGCAGTATGCAAATCTGTGTGCCTTTTAACATTGAAAATACAATGTTAAAATACAATGACAATGAGGACAGGAGTATCAGGCTGACCTTCAGCCTACAAAGATATTAATTTCATAATTCCTACTCTTGTTAAGATTTTGGCAAAAATAACCATTTGCTGTCTTTTAAAGTCCTCAGGTTTATTTACCTATAGGTATATTTATATTCTGAATCATTACATAGCTACATTCCCATGAGATGGTGCAAATCTCAAAATATACAGGGAACTCTAGGGATAGAGTATTTATTAGGAAAACTCCTGAAGGCATCAAGCTATGAAAGAAAATTTCAGAGACATTTCAATTAATTTGAGATCTAGAAAATAATGACAAAACTTTTTCTTAGTTTTTGAGTGAGATACTGAGAACTGGCTTCTGTTTTGAAACTGAAGAACTGGTGCTTGTCTTCTCTTGCAAATCATATCAGCTGGGCTAACAAATTATATTATCTATTTCTCCCAACTGGATTTCATTTATGTCCCAAGACCATTATGAGCATAACTGCAATACCGCTAGCTCCCACGCTGACAGCTCTTTCTGTCCAAAAAGCTCAAACAGCCCTTTTAAAAGTAATCATAAAAGGTAACAATAAAAACTATAGAAATGAGCAACACATCTTGAACACAGGTGTGTGCATCTGAATGTTTCACACCAGGTTCTCTTCACAGTCAAAACGGAAATGGCATTTTAGAACTAAATATATATAAAAATAATCTTTCAGCAGGTAATAAATTTAAATTACTTAGACTCTGCAAATATATCTTTCTACTGATTACCAAGGGAGGCCAGGGTGACCTGCTTAGGGAAAGGTGTCTCTACTGTAATTCAGTGGGATGAAATCCAGACAGCCCACTCTGATTTTAGTTAATGTGTGGCAGTATCAAACCATGGGTAGAAAAGTGGCATGCATGCATACATAAAGATCTTTTCATTGGATAAATTCTGGGTTTATTTCTTTTTAATTGGCAGATTTTCAGTATTAGCATGTGTCTTTGCTATTTTTGAATGCCAATTTCAGATTGAAATCCCTGGCATGGCAGGCAGAACTCCCACCAACATCAGCAGCAGTTCTGCATGACCAGCTCTCGCTGTTCCAGTCCCTGAATATGTATCTGCAGCTTTTTTACAGTAAAGCTGTATTTCTTATTTGCAGCCTAACCTCATTTGGTAATCCTCCCTACAAAACTGACCTTTAGACATTTTTGTGCCAGATGACTGCAAATTTTCTTACAGAAAGTCTAATCAATGTAATAAGAATGTTTTCTACCATGCTGAGCTACACTGAGAAGCTGATTGTCTGCAATATAGAAAAATGCCTCCTCACAGCATAACAAAGGAAAGGTATACAATTAATATCACAGTAGATACTTTCCTGCTCTTAACTCAGGAAACTCTTTAACACCATTGCAAGTTTCGGGTTAGCAAATACAAGATGATTAAAAGCATAGGAAAAAGCAGCAAACAACAAAATCACAATCTAGCAGAGGTAAAATAATAGTTTCTGACCACATCACATAATGCAGACATGAAAGCAGGAGCCAAGGATGACTGCATGCAAAGAGCAAGCTCTTCCCCTATGCCTGAAGGGGCCAGTCTGGGATGGAGACACATAGTCCAGCTTGGGTCAGGCAGGGATGTGCTGCTCTTTCAGTATCCCACCACTTGTGGTAGAAGCAAGAGGGCTTGGGAGCTGGTCAGGGCAGAAGGCTCAGAAAATATATTTCCAAAATATCAGATGAGTTGAGGTGCTCATAGGTGCAAGGCTGAGCTGCCCAACAAGAGTCTCTAATTGCCCCCTGAGACTGCAAAGTCCCAGGGACTCAGTGGGTGGGTGTGTGTGGGTGTGGGTGGACAGAGCATGCTGTTACGAGAATTGAGAGCCCCATGAAACCACTGCCAGCACAGCCCCACTGCCAGCACAACCCCGGTGTGTGCTTACATCCCCTGCCTGCTGCCCTGCAGCTGTCTGGCAGGGCTGGAAGAAGGATTCCACTGTGCACAGCTACTGCTTATCTCCCACCTCTGCTGCCAAGGGTCACATTAGAAAATTGTTCTAAAGGGCACGATATCACAAAATGCATTTGTTTTTCATCACATTTCTAGCAAAGCAAGATGCTTCTCAAAGCATGAAACAAAATAAGATTTTCTTCATATTAACTGGGAGCCCTTCTTCTGTACCTTTCGGTTTTATTTGTGAAAAAATTACGTGAAAGCCTGAAAATTCAGCCTGAAGTGAAAACACTGAAACACTTGCAGACCTGTAGTGTTTGACAGAAGGCAACCTGCATGTCCATCACTTTTCTCATCACTTTTCTCTTTGCAGAGTAATCGGAGCCATGAGCAACTTTGAAGAGTTCCGTAAAGCTTTCCATTGCCCGGCGAACACGACGATGAACCGCGGGGCAGAGTCCTGCCGGCTCTGGTAGCTGTCCCTTGCAGCTCTTCTCTTGGGAGGAGTCTGCAACGTGAACTGCTCAAGCCCATTGCTACAGTGTCAGAGTAACAGTCTGGAATCTGGAGAGGTGTTACTTCAAATGCATCTTTGTGATCCATGCTGATATCTGTATGGATCTAATCACTCCCTATGTAGAGACTAGGAACATTCCAAACAGAAGAGCTTTTCTTTAAGGATAATAATAAAAAGTAACTCCTTTTAACCATAAAACTACTCCGGTTCATCTGCAGTTGCATTGCTGTTGATGGATAACTGCCATTATCAATTCTAATTCCTGATTTATAGTTGAGCTAGAGGTAAATGCTAAAATCCAGTTTTAATCTATTGCTCTGCAGGGGTTCTATGCAGAATGTTCCCACACAAAATTTATTCTTTCTGGATGAAGAAATTCATGAGCCCTGCTATAAAGCCAGCTCTCATCTGCTGTGTGATACTGCATTTTCATAACTTAAGCTGTCACAGCCCAGCATGCCATAAATGATGTGGCATGATGTAAAGACACAAGACTTTATATAAATTCAGTTTAATATGTCAGATTAGTGCCTCTGGTTTTGGAACAGTTTCAAGCTGAGAAAGTATCTCATGGTATCCATCTGTAGGACTAAAACATAAAGGATACTTGTCAGATTGTGGCCTCTTCTAATTTTAGAACATCTTATGATATGGTGAATGGTGAAATGTATGTACGGTGAAAATCAGAGGCTCTCAGAGGGGATTCCCAGCACCACTATTCTCATAAATATTGCAGCATTTATTCCGGTTTACACTGTAGGCAGTTTTTTCCCAGGGGATGGTTTTTACCTTGGGCTGAAGATAGCTTCATCTGCATTTATTTTTTTAAGCCAGAAATACTATACCAGATTTAAAAGATGGATTTTATAGTGTCTGGGTCTTACAGGGTATTGCAAGTAGTGTGCATGTTTGCCCTCATGTTCTGGATGGGGCAGAATGACTTGTGATTTTAAGGAAAGAGTATGTGACAGAAAAACAGAGTACCAGCATCATTTGACTTGTCTGGATAAAAAGAGCAATTTAGGAGTAGAGGACTTAAAAACACACTAAAAATACAGACCAGTTGAGTTTTCAATTTGATTTTTAAGAATATTAATGAAAAGTTTTTATTTCAGCAGAAAGATTTTAACACATAACTATTACTGGGAGAGGTCAGATGGGGAGGTGGGGGAGGATGCACACACAGCTCTTTTTTTCCTAACAGAAAGGTACCTATATAAGTGGCATATATTTATACCTTGTGCATTATTTCATTTTTACACGGTGTAATTATTTCAAAAGGAGTTTCTTTAGACTGATTTAATTCCCGCAAATCAATATTGGTCTCTGTGTGTATATACTTTTATATATATATATATATACAAAATATATTTTTTTTATATGCTTAAATTTTATCAGTACAGAAATGTTAGTAAGACAAACTTTTTTAAAATGATTGGTCACATACTGTTGGATAAGAACTTGGTTGGACAGTCACATCCAGAGGGTCATGGTCAATGGCTCAGAGTCCCAATGGACATCAGTTACAAGTGGTGCCCCTCAGGGGTCCTTACTGCCACCAGTGTCATTTAATATCTTCATTAATGACAGATTAAGGGAGCAAGTGCACCCTCAGCAAGTTTGCAGATAACACCAAGCTGAGTGGTGTGGTTGCCACACCTGTAGGATGGGATGGCATCCAAGGGGACCTGGACAAGCTCAAGAAGTGGCCCATGGGAATCTCATGAGGTTAACGAGACCAAGTGAAAGAAGCTGCACGGGCAGCTCCTGGTATCAACAAAAGCTGGGGATGAACAGATCAAGAATAGCCCTGCCCAGAAGGACTTGGGGGTGCTGGTGGGTGAGAGGCTGGACATGACCCAGCAACAGGCATTTGCAGCCCAGAAAACCAACAGTGTCCTGGGCTGCATCCAGAGCAGTGTGGGCAGCAGGTCAAGGGAAGGGGGAGGAGGCCACCAAGACGATGAGAGGGATTGACCACCCTTCCTATGAGGAAAGGTTGAGAGACTTGGGATTGGTCAGCCTGGAGAATAGAAGGCTTCGGTGTGACCTAATTTGAGCCTTCAGTACATGAAGGGAGTCTACAGGAAAGATGGAGAGGGACTTTTTAAAAGGACATGTAGGGACAGGAGAAGGGGGAATGGCTTTAAATTGAAAGTAGTTTTGGATTAGACAGCAGGAGGAAGTTCTTTAATGTGAGGGTGCTGAGGCGCTGGAAGAGGTTGCCCAGGGAAGTTGCGGATGCCTCATCCCTGGAAGTGTTCAGGACCATGTTGGATGTGGCTCTGAGCAACCTGGTAGAAGTGCAAGGAGGTGTCCCTGCTCATGGCAGGGGGTTGGAATTAGATGAACTTTAAGGCCCCTTACAACCCAAATCATTCTATGATTGTCCAACAGTCATGGTGGAGGAAGGTTTATTGAAGCTAAGTAACTGAAGCAAATTGGGTTATTTTCTACGTGTCTTTAGAAAGAAGGGGGACATAATGGAAGCATAATTTATGGGAAAGACAGGATCTCAAACTACCTTCCAGAGTGAAGGAAGCAGACATTCCTGTCCTCAAGGCTCTGTTGCCACTTTTCAGAAACAAAATATTGTGATTTGGGACCAGAACATTCTTTTATCAATTTTTTCCTTGAAAAAGTCAAAGTCTTCTTAAGAAGAAAGCATTTTTCCGTCCTTCATGCCAACTCACTTCCTGAGTTCCATGGATTGAAGTTTATCATTTGAATTGCTACTACTAGATTTTTTTCCTGGAGGTACTTTTCACATAAATTGTGATGGCAGGATTTTCATAGAACTTTTCCTCAAACAAGCAGGTATGGGTCTTCAGCAAAGGGATACTGTTTGCCTGCTAATGAGAAAGTTCCTTAATTGAGTACTGTACTGACTTCATTACTGTGTTCATATGAGCACTGACATGACTTGATGTTGGCTGCTTTGGATCAACTGCACAAAGTTCAGGGTTGACATCCTGGTCCCATTAAAGATAGTACCAATATGGTTGTTGTCCTCACAAAAGTCAGGACATCCATTCAAGCACTTACCTGAATTTTCTAAATTACTGGACTATGCAAAGATGGTTTCACAACAGTCAACTTTGGGTTTTCTAATTTTATCTCCCAAATCAGAAATGCATTTGCAAGAATTCCTCTCTTGTGGTTATTTTCCAGTGGGACAGATTCTGTCATTCTGTGATTTATGAAGTTGTTTCTCTGTACTGGATGGCAATTTTTTCTAAAATCTCTGATGTTTCTTGCCTTAAATGTCACTCTTCCTGCTCCTTGCTAGGTTCACATCTTTCATGTTTAATACCAGGGATTTTTGAACTGTGGTGTGCATATTCCCAACGGCACAGGAAACACTCCAAACTCTTTCATCCTTGCTAGGCCATCGCCTGCAGCAGGCAGGGGGCAGGTTCTGGGCTGGGGGATAGTAGGGAGATGGGTGTTTTGGGATCAATGCACTAGGAGAGAGGAAGAGAGGGTATGACCAGATTTTGTACCCTGATTTTGGCAGTTGAGAGAGCACCCACACGCTGCCAGGAAAGCCAGAAGTCCCTACTGCTGACTGGTACATTCATCAGTAGTATCCCAGTTCAGGAAAACCTTGCTGTTGACTCAGGTTCTCAGTGTCTGAGGTTTAGGTCTTGCCTGTGTCCACACAAGGACCCTGGCCTGCCTCACCTGCTGCTTTTTACCACAAACCAAAGAGTTGATCATGCAATTTACAGTTCACTTTGAATAAGCTACTTAGGTACCATATGGAAAGCAAAGCAGAAGGTAATTGAACAACTTCTTAAAACTTTTATCATCAAAGACAGTCAAGACATCAGTGATGGTTTGTGAGGGCTCTTCCCATTGCCTCTGTTTTATCAGACCACCTGGCTGTGTTTTGGTTTTGTATTGTGCCTCCTGGGTCTATACCAGCAGTGCCTTCCTGCGTTGCTCTCAGGTTCACTTATTTTGTCTATGCAAACAAATCCTTCACCACATATACCCTTTTCCCAGAGCTTTAAAATTGTTATTTTACTTAATTGTCAGTAATGTTGTGAAATGTTTCTTCCTTTTGGCTCAGTAATCTACTTCTTTTTCAGTGACCAGGAGGGGAAGGGTCACCTACGAATTAAACATTTTTATCTTTGTAAATCTGAAGAGGTATTTTTCTACTGTGTAGACATAAAGAAACAGCCTCTACTCCTGTCCCATACCTCCTTCTTCAGGTCCTAGAAATATGGAAACCTAGTCTAGTCTAGTCTCATCTAGTCTAGTCTTCCTTTTTTTTGATTAAGCCTGAAATGCTAAAACACCAGCTTATATACTGACAGTATTTCTGCTGATCATATTGTGGAAGACTTAGCTCTCTGAAAAGGCAGCTGTGCTATTCACCTGTGTAAACTGCTTAGGTACATAAGTGATGTCCAAGCTGGGTCTGGACACTGAAGGACCAAAAAACTGAGCTGCATTGTAAAACTCTGCCTCGTACCCTGTGCAGGGGGACTTCACTATTCTTTAGGTAGGAACGCTATCATGTCACTAATTGGTTGAATTATTTATCAAATAATCAGGTGAGTTTGCATATAACTTTTCATTGAGTATTATTGAATTACAGGCTTGGAAGTATATCTCATAACAATGTTTTATATATATGTATCTGTCAGTGAAATGTTAAAAGCCTGACAACTCAAGAGGCAGAACTATAGTGATTTAAGAGGTCTTTTGTGTTTAAGTCTTTTAAATCTGATTTTTATTTACTGGTCAGTCTACTGTACATTTGAATTTTTCTACTTGCATAGTACATTGATTGACTGTTAAAGACAATTGTGTTAGCCAATAAAGCCAAAGTGATGAAGAATTTTCCTATGCTTGCAGTATGGCAAAATCTGCTTGGCTTGGCACTGTCCAACTCTAGAGAATTACTTTTATAATATAGAAGTATAAGGGTTAGTATAAGGCTTAATAAGATGTAATAAAGAGCACAATGATGTGGCCCCAGGTTCTCAAGACTACTTTTACTGCTTGACAGGCTAGGGAGGATCTCCTCTCTCAGAGAGTTGTGTAGGCATCGTCAGCCAGAGTTTAGGCTCCACTTGCCCTCATTACCGTGCTGGAGGCAATTAAAATGAAATCTGATGAACTACTGGGGATGAGGGCTGGATGCTGTAAAAACTGCAGAAGGGCAGGCGGCAGAGCTGTCCCAACCAAAAGCCACTGGAGCACAAAAAAAAGTGAGAAAAGATCCGCCTGCCTGTCAGCCTCCCTCTTCTCCTCTTCCCCAAGTCCATGCCTGTCTCAGCCCACTCTTTGCTTTTCAATTGCTTTTAAGCATTTTCCAGAAGAGTTTTTTATAGGATAGTCCTTGTGCCATGCTTGAGTTTGTTCTTCAGCTCAGCACACAATGTACTTCATGAGCTTGATCGAGCACTTATTCCAGGGCTGTTTGGGCACAGGGACTGTGCCGGGGCCTTGTACATCACCACCGGGCTTTTCTGGGCTAAGTGCTCCATTTCATGGGCTCAGCCCTGACCAAGTTTCCTGACACTGCTTGGGTGGCCACAAGCAGTGGCACTGGCCCACTTCAAGGCAGCACCAAGCCTGTGAGCATCGAGCAATTTCCCCTGGTGGGGACAATGGGTGATGTTGGTCTTGGTGCGTATTTTGGATGATGCTCTGTGGTGACGCAGCCCCTTGCAGGCCATAGCTCTGTGCAGGCCACTCTCCACACAGCTCTCAGGTTTGGGGTGGCAGGGTGTCTTCAAAATCCTGCCTCAGTTCTGTCTCCTACTTTACAGTGCAGCCTTACAACATTTCTAAGGGCAAAAGCAAAGGTTTCTGTGCAGGAAGATGGATTAACAAAGCAAAGGTTGGGGTCAGAGCATGAAACCAGCCTCAGCACAAGGGAAATGTTTTGCTTAATTCTCATGGGCTTATCAGCACCTTGGAAAGATGTTTCAACAATGTCTACAGAGCACCCTGAGCAATTCAGGGTTTAACTGCTGCAGTGAGAGCCTGCTTCACTAATCAGACAATTTAATCCCATTTAAAGTGTAATATATATTAATAAAAAAGAAAAGAAATTAAAGATACCCGAGGGATTCCTCAGCACAGCATTATACTTTATTAAATATAACATCAAAGTTGGAAGTTACTGAGAATCAAGAGAATGTGTTACACTAAGTTGTGATCAAAGAAAGAGATATAATGATACAATTTTAATAATCCACAAGCACCAAAGCTGAAACACTTTTATGTATGAGGTTAGACACATACACAGATGCATTAACTGTGGTTGTGAACTGAGATGCACATTATAATACATGTCTCTAAACACTTTATCACATCCATATTTACTGTCCAAACTGTAAACAAAGCTTGGGAAAAGGCTTCAAAGGGGATTTTAAACTTTTTCTACCACAAAGTGTATTTAACATACAGGTGCTGCTGCAAGCAATGACCAGTTAGGTTGTTTTATATGGATAGTCCTCTTCTGAAATATGAGTAGCAGACATTTAAGTATAGAAATATGAAAAATTATGGTGTTACAACCTCTTTGACACTAAGAGAATATTTGGGTAAAACCAGGAAAAAAAATTACCTTCTCAAAAACAACAATTTGGGAAACACAAATATGTGAATTTATGCCATGATATGCAATAAGAAATAAAAAACTATTGTAGGATATGAAGTTGCCAAACTGGGTCAGGGGAATGCTTTACAACTTGACAGATTATTTCTTCTGGGAGAAAAACCTGAGTGCACGAGACCTGTCTGCCTTTGCAACTTCCTGGGGCACGTGTGTGTTACAGCCCAGTCCTTTGAGGGGGTCACAGAGCCATGTCTTCTCAGAGTACACCCCAATCAACCCTGGGGCTTAAGGGGCTATTTGCTTTCTCTTGGGTGTCTAGAGCACCCAAAAAGGCTGTGTTTGCAATTCTGCCACTGAGTTCTACTTTTACACATCTTTTTTTTCTTTTCAGCAAAGCACACATACCATATGAATCAGCCACTCTCCATATCATGGCATTTTAAATGAATAAAATGGTGCTTTTATAGGTCTGTGCTGGGAAACAATGCAGTGATGCTGCATCTCAAAAACATCTGTGTGTTTTGTGGAATAGGGCTGCTCTTCATCACACAACACGTGTGCTTTCATGTCATTCTGCTAGAATGGGCCTTCAGTGGTTTGCACTGAAGAGAAGAGAGGAAAATACAGAGTGATGTCTGAATAGGATGACAGAGAAATTAGAAACTCTTTAGAGTTGTAAATCAGTAATAGATTTTACAAAACATTAGTACCAGTACTGCTATAAATGAATTTTTATATATGGGCACAATGCAGGAAGTCTGTAAGTCTGTGCTATGTGAGTGTATATAAAAATGTCAGAAATACGAATTATTTTTTAAAAAATTGAGTCTCAGGGTAAAAACTCTGACCTCAGTGAGTTCATTGAGTGATTAATGTCTGTGGGGCCAGCATTTTACTCCATCTGGATAACAGCACATAAAGTTTGCTGATTTAAAACTATTTGGGACACACAGTTTCTTCTAGAAGAAAGAAATTTCTAGCCTCTGGTATTTTCAGAATCTGCCCTGTCCTCAGTCATTTGCATAGGACTGACTCTGTTTGCTCTTGTTTATCAGATACTCAATTTTCATATTTTTAAACATTTCAAGAGTGATTTTATCACTGTTTCAGAATTGCAAAGTAGCTTTTTCAACTTGCCCTTTCCAGATATGGTTCTATTAATCATTAAAATAAATTTGATATGTTCTATCGAACTAAGTGTAGCCTTATTCATGACACTGAGGTCATAAATATTTTTGTCTCTGTAAATGTTTTTTGTCTCTCCTAAATGTCTTCATGATAAGGCAGAAAAGTTTTGTGTTACTGGAGTGCCAGGGGAAGCTGTTGGTGCCCATGGCAAGGTCGATGCTGTTGGGCTGCAGGGTGCCTGGGGAGGATACGGGTGGTTCACCACTCGCACATAAAGCTGCTCAGCAAGAAGAAAGTCTGTGCTTGGCTGTGTACCTTCCATTAAATTAAATTTTGCCTAGCAAAACAAAGAAATCTATTGTACTGACCAAGAAATTACAGTACATTTCTTGGACAAGTCAAAAAGGTGGGAAGACTCAAGCCACCATGCTAACTGAGGCCAGTAATAAAAGCACTTGCATCTTGCTTGTGCAAACTCCAGCAGTGTTACAGCCCTGCAGAACTGCCTCTGCCTGCAGCTGTGTCTTTGCCTCTGTTTTGGGATGACTCAAATTGCTCGCTGGGCTGAGCAAGGAACAAAACTTACCACTATGGGGAGTGCAGCACAGAGGGAGGGCTTGGCAGGAAACAGGGCACCCCTATGCTTCCCAGAGAGGAATCATAGAATCCCTTAGGCTGCAAAAGATGGTTAAGCTACACTGCCAAGTCCACCACCAAACCATGTTGCTAAATGCTACATCCACAGGTCTTTTAAATACCTCCAGTGATGGTGACTCAACCACTTCCCTGGTTCCACCACCAGTTCCCACTTTAGCAGTGGGTACAATGCACCTCTTCACGGTGTCACGCACAGCTCCGCTCAGTTAAACATCCTGCCTCCTTAGGGAAGCCTGCCTGTGGAAAACCTAATGGAATAGGGAGCAGGAAAGCACTTGGCCTGGAGAGGTCTATAGAAGCACTGGGCACACTGTGGTTTGCACAAGCACTGAGACAGTGGCAGGAGGACTGGTGTGCCACCTCCCCAGCTGCCAGGGCTCATGCATTCATGCAGGGCTCCTGCCAGGGCTCTTGCACTACCCTCGCTCCCGTGCACGGGTGCAGACGCCCATGTGCGCTGTGTGTACACACGGTGAGTGCATGTGTGTGCTGTGCTCTGCCCACCAGCTTCTCCTTATTCCTGCTGCCTCCTACAGCCAGGCAAATCACCACCAAGCAGGAGTGGGAAGCAAGCAGGGTGCCCCCTTCCCAAGCCACCCCAGATGAGCTAATTCCCTGGAAAGTATAGCTTGCAGCAGCAGCATGTGGAAGCACTACCTCATCCCAGCCTTCGACAGTGGAAAGGTGTCAGGTCATTTTAGAGACAAGATGGGAACATTCCTCCTCCTAACCTGGGTAGAAGTAAAATATCATGGTCTGACTTCAGCTTAGTAATTATTTCAGCTCTTCAGAGTATGATAGAAGGGCAAAATATGGAATCTTCCTTTAGTGAACAATTTCATTCTTTCAGCTGGGTTTTCTATTGTTCTGCTTCAGTTCAGTGACAGCCAGCAGCTCAAACCTGCTTGCACATTAGTCCTTGCACGAACAACATGTGTTGAGGCAATCACTGTGGCTGTATTCAGCATGCTTATTCAGCTTTGTTTTAATAAATCCAGTAATAGACTTTCAGAGGCAATGAAGGAAAAAGAATAATTTGGAAACAAAGCTGTTGAAAAGAATACAATGCACATGAAGTAGAGAAGAATGCGATTTTGGAAGTCTGTGCAGCTGTTTTATTTCTTTAGAGGATTTTAATCAACCTGGTTACACAGGGAAGCAAAGGAATTTTAAAAACAGTATGGTGATAATCGGTAGAGAAAACAAAGGGGTGTTTTCCCTTTCTCACATCCCTCACTTTTGTTTTCTCCCTTTCATGTGATTTTACAAGTAAAAGTATCATATTAGCTCATTTTAATTAAAAAAGTATCCATGCTAGGGTTTTGCTAGAGAAGCAATTTCAGTCTTTGTCCACTGTATCATTTAATCAAAGATATCTTAAACGCTTTCAAGATTGCCGTAGCTGCACCAATCCAACTGCCATCAGTATAATGGCTTTCCCAGGGGATTGGAAAAAAACCTATAATTGGACATGAGCCCATCCTTTCAAGTGGGATTAGCTGCTCTGCTGCAGTCTTCCCCTAAATTTCAGGGTCTGCTGTTCTTCTCTTGTTCCTTCCGTACTTACTGCTGCAAAGCAACCCTCCAGTGCCATCTTTAGAGCTGAGCTATACAGGCACAGCCAAGGAAAGGAGTGTGGAGCTGCACTCCTGCAAAAGGCCGCCTTTCTGCATCACTGGGAGCAATTGGTGTCTGGTTAAAAGTGGGGGTGACGCTACACCATTCCGTACAAAAGAGAAGTGTATGTGTGTGTATGTGTATGTATTGGGACTTTGGGAATTTGGGAATTTGGGAATTTGGGACTTGTCACTCCTAAAGGCTTTTGGATGGATTTTTCCAACAGCCTCTTCCTACCTACACCCTCTCCCCAGTAGTGTGCATATCAGAGCCCTTAAGCAAAGCACCAGCAGCATTTTCCCTGTCCCAGCAGCCATATCCCACCTGGAGGCCTGAGGCTTGGCTGGTCCCTTATCCTGCAGCCCTGCTGCGTGCTGACCCTGCAGCACAGCCGACTCACACAGCCCTTCCTGCAAGCCCCCTGCAAGCAGGGCCTTTCACCACGGAGCAGACACAGAGTGGCTTCCCCGTGGTGCGCCAGAGGATCAAAGGGCCCTCAGGCACACCCCTGTGAGCAAAGGATCACAGAAATCTTGAAAAATGTGGGACTTCACATGCTGCCTTGCTCTCTGCCTGCTTTTATACATGAAAGAGTATTTGCTCCCTTCTATCCAGAACCCAGAGTTGTCCCTATACACACCATTTTTCCTCTGTTACATGTTAAATGGAGAAATTTAGGTCAAAATTTAGCTTTGTCTTCTCTGTCAATAATAATGGCTCCCTAACTAGTTTTTTCAACCGTCCCCCAGTGTCAAAACTTTTCAGAGCCTAACTTTTAGTGGACTGGTGTTTGCAAATTATTCAAGTGTTTACACTGCCAAAAGCAAAGGAAGTCCAAAAGAAGAATGCTTAACTTGGGTGGGGGAAGGTCTACATCAGCACCAAGACCACAGGCACACTGTTCCCCTTCTCCCAACCCGTACCACGTCTGGGTCACCAGCAGCAGATGTGGCAGCACCGAAGCACCTAAGTGCTGACCAGCTTCCAGAGCAAAGGAGTGCCCAAGGGACCAAGGGATGTTTTAGCTGGAGAGAGATGATTTCACACATGAAGATATGGGCTTCCATAATGGCTGATGTGAGTTTGATGCCTGCTGTGGAAAACTTTTGTTTTAAGGCATTTCCAGATCAGTTTGTTGGGCTTGTGTTATATTAGGTGACAGCTCAGGAAACAAAGACAGATCAGGTGGAATTGAAGGTGACAGGTCCTTCTCTTGGAGTGATTGAGTGAAATGTCCTTGGTGTCAAGAGGACAGTGGGGGAGGCTCCAAAAGAAAGAACAGAAACACTGAATGTCTCCTCATCAGAGTTAAATTTCCCACAGTTTCAGAAGGCACATGAAGACTGCCTAAGACTGGCTTGGTTCTGCTGGTGCAGAGGGTGGATATCACCAACAAATACAAGTTAGAAGGAACATTTACTTCCTAAAAGAGCTGGCTTTGGTATGTGTGAATTTAGAAATAATTTCCAGATAATTCTCACAGGAATTAAGTAATCACAATTATGTAGTGCAGGAACTGGAAGAGCCCTGCCCTCTGGATCCAGACAACATGTAAGAGGTAGGATTCAAGTGTGGCAAAACAGAGAAGTGAAACTGTGATAGAGCTCTTGAATGTTTAAATGCAAGAGGGCATCAGCCAAAATGCCACATGAAGTGAGAAACAGAAAGGTGATTCTCAAGCTGATGTGGGAAGAGGCTTCAGGAGCTAGAAAAACATGCATGATGTAGGAAATCAAGACTGTAATTGTCATACCATCCCAGAGGAGCACTTCACAGGGGCAATGTACAGCAGTGCAAGAGGGGATGTATAAATGGACAGCTACAAAGCAATGGACTATTTGCCATTTTAAGCTGTAACATAGCTGAAGACCTGCTGCCTCAGATCCCTGCCACGGAAAGAGAAATGTGCCTGAAGGCAGGGACTAAAGGAGGAGCCAGGCTGGCTCAGGGCATTAATATAACAAGCAGCAGATGTGTGATTAGGTGTGTGCTTTGTTTTGTGGAAAATGAAGCGAAACTGGAACACTTTCCTTATGCATCACTGCAAAAAGTTCAAAAGAAAAAGAGATAAAACATTTGCCATCAAAGGCAAGAGGAGATAACTTTGGCAAGACAGCTGATATGAACTCTACTCTTAGCTCTATAGTGACAACCTCAGTCTGGAAAGTTACTTGAAAAAAAGGCAAGCATCCAGTCCTCCTTCGATAGTCACTGTTTTCTCTTTCTGCTATTTTCATACCTGATATACTTAATGAGAAAATGTCACAAATTTCTTGTAGCAAAGACAGTGAACGTGTTGAACCCTCTATGAGCTATAGCACAGTTCACATGAAATATGAAAATTAATACCTAGCAGCAAACTAAAATCTTTAAAGAAAAGATTGAGAACACATTTCATCTTCTTCTAGGGTTTTAATATTTGCATGTTGGAAATATTGTAGTCTTTCATTGTGAAGACTAAGAGGACACCCCTACTGTTTTCCAAAATTTTGTTCGCACCAAGATTCTCCTAGGAAGTCCTGAGAGAGCAAGGATTTGAAGGACACAGTGCTTTGTCCCTTGAATATGTGCTCAACCATGGATAGGGTTTTTTTTGGAGCTGTCTTACATCTTTCCAAACAATGATGTTTCATACTTGACAGAAATGGTAGCACTCCTAATCATCCACATTTAATTCTGGGCAGCTTTATTAATAAAGTGCTTATCTTAATGCCCCATGGGAAAAAAACCCAAAAGTTTTCCAAGCGAAAATAGATATAATGTGCTGACAGAATGTTAAAATATAATTGGTAATTAGTGTGCACTGGGATTTAAAAATATAGAGCAAGAGTCAGAGTTTGGGAAAGGATTTGAGATGCACAGTAACAAAAGAGAACAATGATTTTTCTTTCTCTGATGTCTCTTATAAGATGAATTTTCCATGAGCTGTTTTCTTTGAGGATTTGAAATCTTCCATGGAGGGTTGGCATCTGGAAATTGTCCCTTTCCATCTGGTTGCTGCTTCCAAGTCTTGAAAGATTTAGATGCATTTGGCTAGTTCCCTTGTGTGAACGGCTCCCGTGAGTTCTTCCTCAGAGTTTTTCTTACTACCAATGGGATGAATTTATCTAATTTACTGCAATATAAGAAAACAGAGAGATACCAGAAGAGCAGCTGGAGTTTAAATTAGCAAGGGATGTCAAGGACAACAAGAAGGGCTCCTATAAAGAATTGAAAAAGGAAAACTTAACAAATTGGGAGCTTGCTACTAAGTCCACCTAGAGACTGAGGGACAAAGGACAAAGTGGAGGCAGTCAGTGCCTTTTTGCCTTTTTTGCTGTGCAAGACTGCCTTCAGACTCTCCTGCTCTTGAGGCTGGTTGCAGTCTCCTTTGCAGCAATACCCAGAGGAGAGGAAGACAGAGTAAGGGAGCACTCAAGCAAGCTGGGCATACCCAAGCCAGATGGTCCAGATGGGAAGTCTCTAGGAGCACCAGAGGAGTGGGCCAACATCACCTGAATGTGGCTGCTCTATAGCAGCTTTGCAAGGGCATGACAAAGTTTATGGAGTGAGTCCTCTTGGAGGTCCTGCGCTGGTGCTTGAATGTCAAAGGGTGATTGGAAACAGCCTGCACGGAGTTACCAGCAGCATATTGTGCCTGATGAAACTGATTGCCTTCTGTGATGAGCCAGAAGACTCACAGTGAGGAGCATGGTGGAGCCTGTGTATTTTGACTTCAGCAAAGCCTTCAGTGTGGTTTCTTGATAGCCATATTGGTGAGATATGTTTGGCTGGTGAATGGATAATTGCCTGGACTATGTGTCTTAAAGGATTTTAATCAGCAGTACAATGTGCATCTAGTTGATTGTCACTGTGATAGTCTTCAGGGATTGATATTTGGGACAGGACCATTTTATGTCTTTAAATTACCTGGATGATAGGACAGTGTGCACTACTCAGAAAATTCACACCTGATGCCAAGTTGTGTAGAAGGAGATGTTTCTAGACTGGAGCAATGCATTGATTGACCCTCGTGAAGTTCAGCAAAGGGAAGTGCAAAATCCTGCACCTGGGAAGGGAGAATCTCTGCAACCATCTGGGTCAGGGACTAAGTGATTAGCAGGCAACCTTGCAAAAAGGGAGCTATCAGTTTGGTGCTACAAGCTGATTCAGTGAGCAGTGTATCCCTGTGGCAAAGGCAGGCAATCACATCCTGCACAGTTTTAGCAAAACCATACCCAGGGGTCCTAGGAAATGACTATTCCCATGTATTTGGCATTTGTGATGCTGCATTGAAAGTTCTGCATCCAGTTTTGGGCTCCCCACTACAAGAAAGATATGGACCTCCTGGAGCAAGTCCAGCTCCAATCCCCAAGATGTTCATGGGGCTGGAGCACATGACATAAACAGAAGACCATGGGAACTGGTTTTTTCAGTAGAAGACAAGGCAAAGGGGAGAGTTTATTGCTGTCCACAACTATTTAATGGGAGGGTGTAGAGAAGACAGACCCAAACTCTTCTCACAGGGGTGCAGTGATAAGAGGCAACAGCCAGAAACAGGAATAAGGAAAACTGTAAGAAAATAGTAAAAAAATCTTCAGTGTGAGGAAGATCAATGACACAAATGCCTAAGGAGATTGTGGAGTCTCCATCCTAGGAAACACAAACTCAACTGCAGGCAACTTAGGCAACCTGCTCTAGATGGTCCTGCTTTGTGTGGGAAGTGGACTGGAGACTGCCAGAGTTCTCTTCCAACCTGAAATATTCTGAGATTCTCTGGCAGTGTTAATCCTGTAATAGGAATACTGTGTGAAACTAGAAGATGGTGGTTTAGAGACCAACATAAAAGCAACTCTTTGGTTAGCCATGTAGGTATGGGGATGTTGAGAACATTTGAGATTCAAAGGTAGACACAAGACCACTTTGGGATTTGTTTGACATGGTGAGCCAGTCATGCAAGAGGTGGGGGAAGGAGCTCATGCAGGGACCAAGCATAATGACTGGGAAGCTATTAAGAGCCTTATGAAAAATCCTGACTTGTTGCATGGTAAATGCTGTTCACATAAAATTACAAGTGAGATATGTGAGCACCTTTTGTGAGAGAGATCAGCATTTCATGGTTGATAACTGTCTCCAGAGTGAGCTAGACTAATGTGCCACATCCAACGCTCCAGAGCCCTGAAAGCAGTTCCGATCGAGACCTAAACAATCCCTTTGAGAAAGAGCAGGTGGTTCTTTCAGCTGTTCTCCTGTACAAATAGTAATTCCTGAAAAAACACAAAGTGAACAACCTTAAAAGATGGCTTATTTAGTGAAGTAAATCTTCAGAGTTTTCACTTGAAGAGCAATGGTTTTTAAACTGACTTTGAACAAATAGTTTGTGAGACTGTTTATTGTGAACTGACTGTAGTCAGTCGCTTGCTCACTGTAGCACTAGCTCAGATGTTTGCCTTGTATGTCCAGTATGACACCCAGCCTGTTCTCAGTGGCCTAAATGTATGGTGCTGATCCTCTTCTTTGGCGAGAGGCTCTAATTAGTACTGCATTTCTCAAAAAAAAAAGCATTTTCTTTAATTGCAGAAGAAAATTAATTAATTCTGGGAATTAATTTTCATGATAACAAGTAATATTTCAACACATTATTATTTATTATCTAGAAAATGGCTGGCAGCATCATGTCACAGGCTAGTTTTTCCTAGTTGTGACTTGCAAAATTCTTTTTTGAGAGAGGCTGCTAATGCACTCTGGCCATTATCACATACCTAATAATTGCAAAGGACATAACTACTTGACTTCAGGATTTTCTTTAGTAAAATTGCTATTCTCAGAATTCTGAAAGGGCTGTGTCAAATGGAATCCTAGAATGCTTCTCCATAAACCCATTTTTATCAGCAAGCTCACAATACTGTTTGTGTCTCTGCTGACATATATTGATTCTAACTTTCCACGACAGAGATAATGGCTTTGCTAATGGCACAGTAAGTATCACAATTTACATCAGCTATAAATCATCAAGTATCTCTAGAGCATATAATCTACCACGAATGAGCTGAGTCATAAATTGTGTGCCTGTTACATTTGTGTCAGTCCAGCAAACCTATATCACTTATCTCACCCCAGCCTACACATTTCAAAGTGCTACAGGGGAGGAAGAAAAAAAAAAATACGACAGATAACTCTAGAAATTGATTTTCAGACATGTAACAACACATCTAAGAAAGGTCAGCAAGTAAACTCCTTCTTGGGGTTGTTGGCAAAATAAAGCAAAATTGACACAAACTAAAAAAAAAGGATGACAGCAAATTCATCTATCTGCCCCCTGGCTTTCAAGTGCACCTGTGGCCTCATCATTAGGAGGAAAGACATGGAGCCCAGAGAGCACCACACACATGGACAATGCATTAAAGTGGACTTTTTGTCCTTCATCACGAGCAGGTGGTTTTGCCTTCAGAAGTAGTATGGCACTTTCCCAGCCTGCTGTGGAGAAGTTCTTCATGGGCAGCCAAGGAGTTAATTTAAATTATTTTCTCTCTGCTCCCTGCCAGGAAGATGAGCCTTCCTGGCCAGGGCAGAGGGCAGAGTGACCTCCTGCTGCAGGGGACACAAATGCAGTCTCAATTTTACATAACTGCTTAAAAAACTTAAGCTGTCATGCTTCAAGACCCAAGGACTTGACTGAATGGAGGGAGCAACCCTTGGCCAGTTTTCCACCAATCTCTGTCCTAACTGCTGTGCATTTTATCCATGTCTGACATTGACAAATGCAGTGGTTGTAAAAGCCTTCAGTAAAAGGAAAAGATTGAGGTAGGCAAGCAAATTAACACAAAGTTTAGCCTCCAGCTGTTCTCTGCTAAATGTTTTCCTGTCATTCTTTCTGCTGGGGCAGTGCTGCTTTGGGACTCAGGACTGTCTCTGTGATGTGCTCTGCCATGTGGGCTTTTAAATTAGCTGGTATCTGGTCAGACTCTGGTTTTCTCTCCCATGAGCATCAGCAGTTGTGAGCAGCGCACTTGTCAGGGTTTCTCTTCAGACTTTCAAAAGTTGTGCCTAAATTTGTCTTAGTACGTAGACTATATAATGTCAAAGAAGTCACATTGGGCTCTTGGATAGTTTAGTTTCGCTTTAGGGGGAAAACAGATCACTCTGCTGGATGGTTTATCAGGTTTGAAAAAATGAATTGCTCTCTTTTTGTGGGTTTATACAGGGCCTTGGTGGAATTAGCTATGCAAGCCTAGTTTTGCTGATCATGCAATCATAGATTAGTTTGGGTTGGAACCCAAAGTTGGGACCTTAAAGATCACCTAGTTCCACACCTCCTGACCAGGGATGCCATCCGCTAGATCAGGCTACCCAGAGCCCTCTCCAACCTGGCCTCAGTCAGAAATAGAAGCAGAACCAAGCCTGACTGCATGAGATGGAAAAACAGTTGACGTGAAGTGACTTGACATGAGTTGATGAAGTGAGTCTACAGAACAGGCAAGTGCAGTACTGCCTTTCAGCATAGCTTGAGTGGCAAGCTGGCTCCATGCAGAGTATTTTTAAATGTTGTGATATTTGTCTTAGGCCAGGAAAACCCAACAGATCATCCCACCCATGCTGCAGAAAGGCTTTCAGCTAACTGTGGAGGATCCTCATTGCAGTTAGCAGGCTATACAATGCATACAGCTAACACTAACCTTGACAGGAACCTAACTGAGATATTTTGCAGAATAGGTGTTCACGAATAACAGTTCTATCTCTTGATCTTTGCAAGATCTCATTTTATTTAGAAGTATTTCTAATGGAAGTTGGTGCTGTTAGCATAGACTGTGCCTATGAAAAATTTGTAAACAACAACACTGACATAAATTAAATTGTTGAATAGTGAAACAATTGGCTTATTTTGTGCAGTGACCTTTGCTGAGACCCAGAAAAGCCATGATAACCCCAGGTTACCCTGACTTCTTCAAAGTCATCATAAGATCCTTCACTATTCTGAGCAGAGATGCACAAGCCAGCACATGGAATTTTCTTATTTTATGCAATGCAGACAGTTAAGCAAAAATAAAATTCTGAAGACAGCACTAAGCACAAAATCTATAAATTCCCTTCACATTGGACCTGTGTAGTCATTTTTTTGGTGTTGAAGACATTTCATAGGAGTTTTGTTTGGTTTTTTTTACTTAAACTGTGCCCATATAAAGCTGCTGTCAAGCACAGGATTCCTGGAAACAAAAATTACTAACTAGAATGCCTTCACATTCACAACTATGTCATGTCATGTCAGGGGTTTCTGCCCTGCTGTGTATGTTCCATTTTAGAGTAATAACTCTTTTTCTTTGTAAATGAATAATATATGATATTTAATATTTGAATAGCCCCTCACACTGTAAAAGAAAGTATATTTTGAAGTGTTTCACTCTTAAATAATACTATAATTAGTATGTGTTTCATTAAGAAGTGTCTCAAGAACCTTCCTATTCCTCTTCCTAAGGAGCATTCAATCAAATTCAGTTATTCTGGGGCTGGAACATGAGAACTACTGTGATAGGTTCATGATGCAGTGTGCTTGCTGTGGAATGGGAGCATCGTAGCTCCACAGAGAGCCATAGATAATTAAGTAGAACTGCTCTCTTCACAAAATGTTTTTCATCTATGAAACAATGTACAGAATTTTCTCATTTCTTCTAGGAGCACTCAAAAAGAACTAAAACTCTTTTATTTTCTTTTTCTCCACCAAGATTGTTTTAGGTAGAGGCTATATTTCAACAAAAAATTTTCATTAAAAAAATAAAAAAGTTTTTGTTATAGTTGCCACCTCTTTTTGTTTCATCTTCAAAGTCAAATATTTTGCTTTGGGCCTTTACCCAAAGACTGCTATGATAAATAATAGATGCTATACTGTTTGTAAAATGTTATTTTTATGTTCTTTCTATTTCAGCAAATCCTGCCCTTTTCTAATATTAAGAAATCTCCATGATTGGTATCTAAAAATATTTTTCAGCACAAGAAAAATGATCTTCACTTTCCTTTACTCATTTGTTCTTGACTAAAGTTTATGGGTATATTTCAGCTGAAAAGGAATTAATACCATCATTGGGACTCCCCTGATACCACTGCAAAGAGCTGTGGGTGGGAGGAGGGAAGATGAGAAAGGCATGATTGCCCCTCTATAAATATTCTCTGCACATCACTGGTTCTGCACAGATGTCTGTCAATGACAGAGATGCTACTTCAGAAATTACTTAAACAGCTGCATTCCAGGCAGAGAGGAGACAATTAACAAATGGATTTGGGTTGCAGAAACAGTTTGGTGACAGATGTTTGGGTACAATCTTACTTTTTATTTATGGAATAAATGCTCTTAATCTGATTTCCTTCTATTATTTGCCAGAAGAGCATAAGTAATTATTTTCTAGGTGAATACATCACAATCTAAGAGTCAATAATTTATTATTTTACTAGCACAAAATAGATGCCTTTGAAGTGCTATTTGACTAACCACAGACCTTGTCCCTGGGCAAAGGACATGCACAATGTTTGATGAGGGAATATATAAAATCTGAAACAGAAGGGCTACTTTCCAAGAAGAGGACAGATTTCTCAGGGAGAGATTTTCTAGGAGTGTGTTGGTCCATCCCTGACAAATGTCCTTTATGGGGATGTATACTCAACTTTTTAAGTTTCCAAACCCAAAGTAAATTTCTTTCTGGAAATTCACTGGTAAACGAACGAGTCCTAGATTGTTATATAAACACTTTTGCCTAGAAAATAATTTTTTACGTAATAATAAACTACTGGATAACCTGGGGGAACATGAGACAAATTCAATATCCAGGATTATGCAGTCAGATTAGGTAACATACTTGTGCCTCCTTGTCTTAAAATCTATGCATCCTTAATAATTCCCTGGATAACTTTCAGATTTTGATAATGAGTGCCACTATACACTGTTTAAATCAAATTGCTTAGAAGTACCATGGATAAGGGTTTACCTTGCTTGGTAGTTCCCTCTCATTTCACTGACGGAAACAAACCTGGAGGACTCCTAAAGGGACTAGGATTGCACTACTTATTTTTGCAGCTATTTCAAAAAATATTTGAAATATTTTCCCTTTTTCCCCTGCTTTGCTAAATAATCTGTGTGGCTGTTCCAGACCAGCTGGCACTAATAGGGGGCTAAGGAGCAGGAGACAAGGCAAGGGGAACTGGAAAGGCATTTCAGGGAGTGTGGGGAATGAGGCAAGTGCAGTGGGAAGGAACCGGCTGCTGTGATTTAAAGCATGTGGTACATGTTAGCATTGAGCAAAATACATGCAGGGAGCTAATGGAGCTGGTGTAGTCTCTCAGAGGAGATAATTTAAGTATGCTGGATATCTTAACTACCTTTTTTAAAGCCTGGAATAATTTGGTTCTAATTTCTGAGCAGGGCCTTGCAGCCCACACAGCAGTAAGTCTTGATAATTATTAATTATATGTTTTTCCTCTGTTCTCTATGACCTTGTTTGTAAAAGCTGTGAGGTAACACTAGAATATTAAGAGGTTTATGGGCTCTGGCATGCCACCTAGCTGGAAAAGAAGAAAATATTTAAAGAACAAATGGCTAACAGAAAGTATAACCTTGAACTTTCACCCTTTCAGAAGGCACTGAAATGCGGAGTGCACTCATCCAGTGCACATGACCACTGAGGGAGTGAGTGGGTGATTTCCTGGTTTAGCTACAATTAAAATTCACACACACTCCCTTCTTTCAGTCTGGTCTAAAATGGCATCAGGCAGCAAAGGCATACGGCAAACTGCCATGGAGGAACTTCTAGCTGGAAAACCTGCCTTAGCTTTATCCCAGCAGAGACCCAGATACTGCAGCTTTGGCTTAAGCACTGTGGTGTATCACAAAAGGAAAGACTCAAGTACCATGGGGAACACAAATTAAATCTGAAGAGGAGAAACTTTGGTATGAAGTTTTTGTTTCTACTTCATTACCTTCTAAGAAGCTGCACTACACTCCTACTACAAGATCACTGTGTTCCTCGCCAAATGTGCATGTTAGTCTAAAAATCCAGCCTCCTGTAAATGTGAACACTTATGTTGTTTTTTATGTTGTACCTTGTGCCAGTTTGGGCAAATTTGGAAATATATCCTCTGAGAGAAGGCAGGTTACAACTATCCCTCCCCCACCACATTCAGGACAAAGAATAAATTTTCCTTGAAGGAAAGTGAAAGAGGTAAAAACAATTAATTTAACAAACACACAGAAAAAGGATAATAATGCTAAACAATAAAACCTCTCGCTGTGGAGAGAAACCTTCAGAAAATTTCAGAGTCCTTCTGTAGATGTAGCCTCTCTCCCCCCTCCTTGGAGCTGGGTTGTGGTGGGCCCACCTCCATGGCCAAGGCACACGTGGGAAGTTAATGTGTTCTGACATTGAAACAGTCCAGCAGAGAAAAAGGGAAAAAAAAAATGAAGTCCCAGGAAAACAAAAGTTCAACTCTCTGTCTCCCTCCAGAGAAAAAAGGCCGAAAGCTGGCTGGAAAGCGAGCAGGGTGCTTCCTCCGCTCTCCACCGCAGAAAGCAGAACGCACAGGAGTCTGTGTATCTGTGTCCCTCAAAACAAACTGTAAACTGCTTTGAAAGTTTTGCTGGGCTTTTCTTCTTTCCCCCCTCTCAGGCTCTGTTTAAAGGCACAGAAAAGGCAAAAAATTAATTTCTGGGCATAGAACAGCGATATGGGATACAACATCATAAGGTCTCCCCCAAGACAACCTGCTTAACGAAATGCTGCCCTTTGATCTTTCTCCAGTTGCCTGACTCCCCCCAAAATATTTTTACCCCACTAGAAATAATGAAGCAACCTGACTTGCAATAGGAGAACAAAGTTGTGGAAACCATGAAAGCAGCCTGTTTGCCAGAGTTACGAAGAAAAAATATAACTGGACCTGGATTTCAAGACGCTGAGGAGATACATATTGCTTTTGACTCCTCTGAAAAATCAATTGGCCTTCAGTCCTTGACACACTCGAAGAAAACATTTCCTTATTAGCTTTGTCTTGGTTTCCTTCCACAGGTTTGGAACATAATGTCATTCTCTGCATGGTAGCTTGTACAGTAAGTGAATTGCAGTGCTGGGAAGAGGCCCTGAGAAATTCAGACACTACAAAACCAGTGTCCACCCACGCTTTTAACATTATCACACAACACAAGCACAGAATATCTCAAATTAAGTTAGAAATCTCAAACCTTTTATCTCCTTCCCTTTTGACTAACAATGTAATGTGTTTTTCAGCTCTTTAAATTGCAGAAAGTGGTCTCACTAGAGTAGCAAACTTCTGGGGTAAAAATTTATGCACAATGACTAGTAACAGAGGAAAAAGAAATGCAGTTTTGTGAAAGCATTGTCTGCTGCAAAAGGTAGATTGGCTAGGAAAGTTAAGGCCCTAATAGGTCACCCTTTCTTGCCTGAATAATATTTTAAACACATCACTGTTTGCAGTGTGATGAGTGCCTCAAAGAGGTCACAGCTGGCTCTCAGAGCTGCTTAGAAATGAAAGAAATTATTAATTCTGCTGTCATCTTGCCTTGTCTTTGTCCTCTCCACATTTTCTTCATCTCTCATTTGTGTCTTTTTGGTGAATCCGTAGAGGTATTCTCTCAGAGATAAAGAACTGCCTTTTTGCCTGACTGGGCTCTCTAGTGATTGTGGAAGCAAGGTATTCCAAGACAGAAGTGGCTCAGCTCCTCCTGGTGAGGACTAGAAGCTGAAAACTGGTTAGCAGAACCCCTGACATTCAGATTAAGTGCTGCCAAAATTTTCTGTCTGGGAAGGACTTGGAATTGATTGCACCTGGGCCATTAATTTTATTTCACAAATAAAGTAGCTAGCTAATGTGAGGAGATAAAGGTTGGGTAAAAACAGGAAGAGAAGAGACCATTACTGTGCCCACCTGCTGCCAGTCAGCTGGGAGGCATCAACACTAAATACAGCTCCTGCAGCTCGTGAGCACATTGAGGGCAAAAGCAGAAGCACAGGAGGAAAATTTGGTGCCAAGGAAAAGCAACAGTCTTGAAACTATCTTTGGTGCCACCAATGGTTTGGCCCTCAGTCCTTAGAAGAGCAACAATAATTAGTGGACTTGTGTGGATGGATTTTAGAGAGTTGGAAATCCCAGAGAGAGCCATTTTCCAGGTGGAAAAACTCAGTCTGCAACACAAAATCAGGACTGGGTGTGTGTATTTCCGGATGAGTTCCAGTGGGGACTGCAGAGACATGGCTGCTTTACCCACTGTGGTGCTTTGTAGGAACACAGACCACCTGGAGCACCAGGTCTCCTCTTCCACTGCTTTACTCTTAGGGCCAGACATCACTCCTTTCCTTAACAGCTGCTCAGAAATCTCAAGCAATTCACATTTTCTTGTCTTCTTCTCTATTTACTTAGATCAAAATTTAGAAGACCAGATGCAACTTGGGCAAAAAAAAAAAAAATTAATGCACCATTACTTTATTTGAAACCCCTGCACCCAATGTTACACTTCCAATTAAATATTCTTAAAAAATACATAAGTGCTAGAAAAGGTAGCATGGGGTTATGTAAACAAAGCAGCTGGCCCAGAGGAAGATTTACCCTATTTGCTCCATTAAATTGAGCATGCAGTGAGAGAAATGACCACATCAGTGAACAAAAATCCCTCAGCAAAGGGAAAACACCAACAGATACAACATATAGCAACATCTTTACACCATGCACACTTCTGTCTGTAGTCACCTGGAATCAGATGGATTTTTGAACACTGTGACCCAGGTTATCACATCTCCAGTGTATGTCAGGGATATTACTGGTGCTTTAAATCTTGGGCTTTTTATGGCAATACTGTACAGAACCACATACCTGTCACCTGACAATATAAGAACACACAGAGTTAAGGATAATAAGATCTTTTCTTAATGTTCTCTTCAGGTCCTAAAACTTTAGTGTTGTCTTTTTTTTTACTAAAATTAGTATGTTACTTCTTTTGTAGTGTTCAAGTGCCTAGAACTACAGCTGTCCACAGCAGTCATCTGCAGCAGAAGAAGGGTTATTCAGCTTTAATGTGTGATTCAGCCATGAGAAATTGGGTGTCTTTAACCAAGCTTTTAAAATAAGCCATGTACATCACTGAAGAAAGATGGCAGTGTAGTGAGAACATATTGTCTGGCACAACCAGACCCTATTAGGTCTGGCTATAGCCTTCCAATGGTATTATGAGCAAGACAGCTAATCTCTCAGTGCCTCTGTTCCTCAGCTATATAATAAAGGTGATAATTCTTTGCCAGGCTATTCCTTTTCTCTTGTCTCTTCGAGGCATAGACTGCACCGTGTAGGACCATCCTACAAGGTATTATTTTTATATCAGTAGTACCTTCAAATATGAAATGTAGGCTAAAGCATCTGGTTTGGTTGTTATTATTATAATAAAATAAAGGCTATTTTAGATTTAACAAGGGCTTCATCACAGAACACAGCTGCTAAGTGAGCCATCCATTTAGAATTACTTTTGGATTAAGACACATCGGGTTTTAAATAATTCCAACTTTTGAATGAACTGTGATGGCATTTTGTTAATGAAGGCTAAAATCTTCAAGTTTTCCCTTTGTAAGGTTTCTTGCCTGGTTAGAGTGTTCTAGCATATGGACCCTGCTGTGTTAATTTTGGATATGCAAAGCATGGAGGGTGCTGGGGTTTTTTCTTGCCAAAAAGAGAAATTCCATTTCTAAGCACAGAAAGGAAATACAATGTTCAAAGCTATTGCTTTGAATTGCATGGCAGCACTTAGTCTCACTCATGTTTATCACCATTTGCCACCCCACTGTAGCTGGGGCTGTGGAGGGGATTTTTCCTCCACTGGTGGGCTGCAGGGGAGGGGGTGTGCTGAGAGAAACTGTTCTGCAGTGTTAAAACATCCAAACAGGAAGTAAGGCAGAAGGTGGGGATGCACGAAAGTGTAAACTGAAGGCAATGAAGTGCAGCCTGTCCCACTGCAGGCAGCAGCAGCAGTGGGTGGTGAGAGGCACCAGCAGTAAGATGCAGGAAGGTGCAATGGCCTTGAGAGGGATGCTGCCATCACCACAGCACGAGGCACTGTGCAGGACAGAGAGCTTATGAAAACACTTTGACCTGCCTGTGTTACACAGGTAACATGTTTTGGAAGTGTCACGTTGCCTTCAGGCTTTCAGGGCCTTTTGGACATATTCACAACCAGCTCCACTGTGTGCTTCTCCCGGCTGCTTTTCTTTCACACTTTCCTGTTGCTCAATTCGATACAGTGACAGGGATCTGTGCCACAGGAAAGTGTGGCCTGATTGTATTTTCTGTTTGCCCATCATATTAAAGTCCTCTGTTGTCTGGGCTTCTTTGGGTCAGGCAGACTCATGACACATCATGCCAAAAGCAGTGGAGGAGATAGGAGAGGCTCTTACACCTGGAGTGGCCCTGGAGACATACATGAATACAGACAGGGTCTATGTGGTTCTTTCAGACAGAGGGATGGGCAGGATGGATATTCAGTTCCCAACTTTATTAACTAGCTTTTATTAAGCCAGAAAGGCTTTTTAGCTTTGTAAATCTTTTTACTTTGGCCTGGCTGTTTGTGTATTAACTTGGAAGATTCAACAAATTCAGTCTGCTTGTAAGGCTTGAATCACCATGCTGTCCTGGACCTTAACCTTTATTCCTGCAGCTAGTATATGAAGACCTTTCTGTTCTCCACAGGACCACAAGCATGGTTATTAAGGCAGCACATTACTTCTTTTTCTTTCCTGCTCCTGCAGCTGTTTTGTAGAAGACAAGATGCTTTGCAGCAAGCCACAGAGAGGCATATTTTCTTCCTAGATGTGACTTTAACCTGCACAATCCAAGCAACAAATGCCATGTTTTACATAATTGCGGGGAACTGGATGTAACTAATGATCTATACCAAGAGTTGAACCATTTTCCCCATTTGCAAATTATTAATAAAAGGCCTGGGGTTTAATGATTTGTCCCTCATTCCAAACTAATAAATCAGGGAAGAAACTGTAAATTAGTCACAGTGGATTCACTGAGAAGGTATGGGTGCTGATGGCTGGAAACTTCACAGACAGGGTGAGGCAAGTCCAAGAGCCTTCAGGAGGATCAAGTGAACAGCTGTGGCAGCGTGCTGCCAGGAGCTGGCCACTGGGGAAATGCCAGCCAGATGAATTTTAAATCCTGCCTGCAAGGCTGTCTTCCCGGGGCAATGGTGTGGCCTCACCACATGTCCAGTGTCAGAGAACCTGCCAGTGCTTTCTGGTAGGGAGTAGAGCAGAGAACAATCCCTGCTCTCCCAGTACTTGCTTGGGGACTTAATTATTGTGTTACCATCAGACTACATTTGCATGTGCCTTCAGACCCAATTACCCTGGATTTCCTTGCTGTGTGGGGTTTGATATGTTGGGGAACACCTGTCCCAGAGCCTTCCCATGGGATCTGCACACTCTTAAAGAAGCAGTCTGATTTTCCCTGGAAAGCTCACAATCCACAAGAGTATCTAAAATGTGTTCCTCTGCCTTCTCTCATTTAAAATGAAAGCAGCACTTTAACATAAACACTAAAATGTCCATTTGGTTTATATTTGCTCTAAAAATGCCTTACAGACCAATACTTACAGGGGGCTCTGGTGGGAAGCCATCTTCTGCCTCACTATCCATCTTCAGCCTCTCTTCAGGACCATTCAAGCCAGATAGAAATACCTAGGAACACACAAATCTTTACGTATGTGACTTTTCATCAAAATGGTAGCTTTCCTCTTTGGGTATGGCTCCTCCTCACCATACAGTAGATTTAGGGTTCATGATAGTTGTCAGGTTTGGAAGCCCCCAAGAATTGTATTTAGGGCTTTGAGATATCTCACGTGGCATGAGGCAGCTCTGGGCTGCCTGCTGGTACCTTGTTGCTCAGCCTCAGCTGAGTGTGGGCATTTGGAACTGGTGGGGACCACAAGGGCTGTGTAGCAGAGCTGAGGCTTTCAGTGCAGGAACCTTCCTGATTGATAAGTATTGTCATTTCTGTGCAAGTTCCCTTTAAGTGTCTCTTTAGCATTCCCCTGGATTTTAAAAGGTTTTAAGGTTATTCACATGACCAAGATCAAGCTGCTGGTACCATGTCTTTGCTGAATACAGCTGTGCAGTCCTGCAGATAAATACCTGACTCCTCCAGCTGGATAGGTTATTACTCCATGTCTAATCTGTCACAAAAGATTTGTGTTTGAAAGCAAAATAACAGTTTTCTTACTTTATTTTTTATTACTGTAAATCTGTCAAAGGGAAGCAGCTGGAGCAGACCTCTACATCCTGAGGGGAAAGAAGGAAAAATATTGTTTTGATGGAAAACTCAGCTAAATCACTTAAATTAAGAATTACTGACATTGTGGCTGCTGGAGGTGCAAATAGAACACCTAACTGCTTGAAGCAAGAGTCTGGGAAGTCAGAGAAATTGTGCAAAAAAGAAGTTGTGCATAACAGCCCTTCTTCTCTGGTGCTTGTTAACCTAAGGTTTTCCTCAGCAAAACACCATGGGGTATTGTATGCTGAGGAAATGGTCAATTTACTGTTGAACCATCGGGCTGGAGTCTGAAGAAGCAGTGGACAGGATATAACTGAGAAAGAAGTCAAGGATGAAGTTTCAGATTGTGTTATCCAATGCTTGTGTGTGTGGCCTCCAGCCAGGAAACCTCAGCCTTATATAGCATCACCTGTTTCAGTGGCGAGCAAGAACTGCCTCGCTTGTCCAAGGACACCAGGAAGGCTCTGGCCTCCAGTATGTCCATGCCAGGTTGCAGAGGTGTCCCAAACCATCTGACATCACCTGTCTTTCCTGACCTACCAAGCTTCATTCAGAGATGAGCATGAAAGTGAAAGCACTGAACATCTCACAGCAATGTTCACACCAGAGGCTGAGCAAAGCCAGGACTGTGGTGTCTCTCCCCAGAGGTGCAGGGAGGGACAGGCTTTGCGGCAGCTGGCTGGACAGGGAGGTGAGGAGGAGCTGGGTCCTAGGATGCTGGGTCCTAGGATGACTGAGCTGCTGAGCTTTTGTTCACACCAGCTTCCTTAAGGTACATGGGATCTCTGATTTCCCAGTGCTTCAACGGATATCCCCTGGAAACCCTCCTTGGACCTGCTGCATGCAATGGCTGAAGCACTCCAGTGTGGAATCAGCATGGTTTTGCTTCTGGGTTACACTGAGCCAGACAAAAGGAAAACTGGGATCCTGGTAAATGACATTAGCCAGATGTTTTCAGAAATTATTCTCCCGCCCAGATGCTGAGAAAGGCAGGGGCAAAGGGGTGTCCCCAAGCCACATCTACACTGCGCAGGAGGGCAGGGTGGCTTTGGGACACAGTGGGGCACTGTTGCTGTTTCTGCTGCTGCCAGGCAAGGCAGCTACAGCAGGGAGCATGAGAGGCCTTGCTACAGCAGCAGGAGCTGCCCCACAGAAATGGGAGACCTGCCTGAGCTTAGGTCTCCTCACTGTATCCCCAGCTATTGCAAAGGCTGGAGGGAGTTACTTCTTTTTCCCAAGCAATTTCTTTCTAGTAACAGATATTACATCAATTCGGGACCTTTACTCCTGTCAAGAACTGCTTTACTGCATAAGCAGGCTTCTGGAAGACCACCAAAGTGTTTCTAATGAAAGACATGAAAGTCTGGACAAATTGGTGAAGATGGTACAAAATGATGCTGCAATCCACTGCAGAAGGCTCTTGCCTTTTTTTCCCTACTGAGCAAAGATCAGTGTCCTGAGCTATAAGGGGAAACCACTGCAGCACTTTCCATCAAAGTCACAAGTTAGAGTTAAACATTCATCTTCCCCATGTAATTAAATAAAGACCTCAGCAAGGGCTTCAGCAGAGACAGCACCCTAACTTTAAAAACAAAAAGGTGGGTGCAAAATCCTTGTGTGTGAAATGGCAATATTGATTGCAGACTGGATGTGAGGGAGCACACAGGCAATATGACTGAACAAGTGTGTACATACCTCACTATTTATGATAATTAGAGTTTGAAGGTCAAAATGTGCCTTAGATGCAATTTGCTGCATTGATCTCAAAGCTCTTTAACACAAACAATATTTCTACTTTACAGAAGCCTTTCCCTCCCTTCTGCATGTGCAGCCTGGTTGATAGTGAGAGCTCTGCACCTATATCCTGAGTGAACACAACCCACCCTTGAATGGCATCCCAAGCATGCCATCCATGTTGACCTAGGAAATGTGAGATTATTATAACCCCCTAAATGAGTTTGCAGTAATTACTCAAAGGCAATAAACTATTTTTTATGAACAGAACACAAGACATTAAACATTTCATTAATGACAGCTTCACATTTCTTTGAAGTCATTATGATTAGAGAGACATAATGTAATATTGTCCTGCATTATGAAATTGCTTAGACTTCAGTTTCTCCTTCACTGGTCACAAAATCAAATGTAGTATGGTTTTTTTTTTCCCTTGTATAAATTCACCCTATCCGGTGTGGTGCCTCCAAGGTACACATTACATTTTTATTAGCTGGGCAGTGTGAGTCATGCTATTAATCGGTATCAGTAGCAACACATCACCAGATTGTCCTTTGCTGCACAGCCTATATTTAGAAAGGGAATGAGACTGCTGCTGGGTTATATAATGATGCAGCTATTTATAGATCTCCATTATACCTAGAGAGCACCATCCTGACATGTGAGCTGAGAGCAGCCAGGCTGACAGAGGTGTGATTATAGATTCATCATCTTCCCCACCTTTACCCCAGACACGTTTGCAATTTTGTTTACCTGCATTGTTTCTGTTTACTTCACTGTCAGAGACTGAAATATTATAGTTTTTGACTTAAACATTTTCTTGAAGGACTTTTAAAACTGTATTACAAAAGCTGCAGAGAGGACTACCACACCCTGAATGGGGCCCTGACTGAGGCCTTACACCACTCCCTGATGAAGATAAGATAAAGTAACAAACTCAGGGCTGGGGACATTCACAAAGCTCAAGCTTAACACCTCCAAGGTGGAGACCACAGCCCCAGGGCTATCAGCTGCCAGGCTTGCACAGACCCTCAAACCAAAGGGTGGAGGGAGGAGAGGCTCTGGCTATCTTGGAAAAGCCTGTGGTCAGAGGTGCAGTGACTGCCCATCCTCCCCTGTGCAGAGGAGCCCAGCTGAGGGGTCCTCACCGGGGAGGGGAAGCTTATCCACAGCAGAAGGGGGTGACATGGCCCATCACAGGGGCCCCCCTCAAAGGGGTCCCCAGACCCTGCACCAGAGCACCAGAGATGGTGCAACAGACCCTCAGTGTTGCAAGGGACAGTGTCAAGCCGGCCCCTGCAAGGGAGACACGTGGGCGTTCCCACCTGGCCCACAGCGTGTATTAATCCACGGGGGGGCAGCGTGCCCCCGGCAGCGATGGGGGCCCCTCACCACCAGCAGACCAGATGGAGGGGAGCAACGAGACGTCATTGGGACCCTCGGATGGGTGCTATGCTTCCACCTAACCCCTGTCACCTCTCCCTGTTCTCCCACCCTCCCCACGCACAGTTAGTTTCTTTCTTTTCTTTCTTTCTTTCTTTCTTCCTTTCTTCCTTTCTTCTTTCCTTTCTTCCTTCCTTTCTTTTTCTTTCTTTCTTTCTCTTTCCTTCTTTTTCTTTCTTTCTTTCTTTTTCTTTCTTTCTTTCTTTCTCTTTCTTTCTTTCTTTCTCTTTTCTCTTTGCCTCTTTTACTATTAAATAAAATACATCAATTTTTTGGCATCAACATCTAACCTCGTTTGGTTTTAATCTCGTTTCTGGGAATATTTACACTCTTCTAAGTTCTTTCCAGTTTATGCACAGAGACTTAGCTTGCTTTTCTGAGTTTAAACTGGATCATAACATTCACCTGCAGTAAAAATACATGTAAAATCTCTGTTCAGGCAAAAAAACCTCACAAAATTTTAGAACCTGTTATTACTTGTGGAAAGGTAAAACAGAGAGTCACAATACAAAAAACCCCCCCCAAATTTTCATTTACCTTCCTTTTTGATTGCACGAATGTAGTCAAATGGAGCTGCCTTAAAAATACACCCATATTTCTAGTAGCACTGCACTAAAATTTTCAGATTCTGAGTTTTTTCCACTTTTTCTCTTTTCTTTTATACTGATTTCTAATGGCTATGAGTAGAAAAAGCAATGAAGAACATTACTTTTTATTGGGCCTGAACAAACATAAGGATGGGGGAGTTAAGCATTTGTGTTGCAGGTAGAAATGTGGTTTTTGCTGTATCTAGCATGTCTTACAAAAAACCACTGGTTCAGTCCTGCACAGCAGTTAGTTCACATGAAATATATTTTCAGACAAGTAGTTGCAAAGCAGAAATTAAAAATTTAAGGTGAGTTACTATTACAGCTGGAGAAGGGGGTCAGCGGCTCTGACCCAGGAAGAGGTGGCCGGTCCGGGGAGATGGTCCTGAAAGGAATCGCCTTCCCGAGATCTGGTGTCTTCCCTCAGCTGCTGGCAGGAGGGCCCACGCAGAAGATGTGAGCTCTTTAGTGATTATCAGCTTATGACTCCAGCTCAGCTCTGCAGGGCAGCCTCCAAGCCAGACCAGAGAGAGAGACGAGAGGCTCGTGTGGCTGGTTCCGCACGAAGGGAGCTTTATTGTGGGTCCCCTCCGGCGAAGGGGTGAGCCAGGGACGAGAACCCTCTCTCCCACAGGGACCCATTGGGCTTGCTTTTATAGGGATACAGGAGATCAATAAAGGCCAATGGGTTACCGAGGATCTGGGATGGGTACAGACCAATGGGTTACGATGAAATCTGCATAATGCCTCTTAAAGGATTGTGGGTTTGTCTTTTCTCGCCCTGACCAAAGAAGTGGTTGCCTTTCCAGGGAGTCCTGCTGGGCGATTGTGAAATCTCTTATCTCAGCAGAGATCCCTCCAGGGCAAGGGCTGGGCATACCCCACAAGTTACAAAGAAGGCTCAAGGCATGGTCTCCATATTTGCACACCTGAGGTATTTCAGACCTTGGACGTTCATTTGTAAATTCTATAGAACTGTAATTTTACTTGTAGAATAGTAAATAAACCAGATTCCTGCCCTGGTCTCTTGGTCCCCAGAGCACCCCAAACAGAAGGCTCAGCCCTGGCTGGAACTACTGAGGCAATTATCTCACTGCTGCATTTAGCTCACACCAAGGCCTGGTGTTGTTCCACAGTAGGCTCTGGCTGTGGGATAGCATAAGGCTTGGAGCTGGTAAAAAACTGGGAGGCGTGTCAGGTGCACCACAAAGTTGTGCTGACATCCAGAGGGACCTGAACAGGCAGGAGTAATGGGCTGTCAGGAACCTCATAAAGTTTAACCAGGGAAAGTGTCAAGTCCTGCCTCTGGGGAGGAACAACCCCAGGCACCAGCATGAGCCAGGGGCTGTCTTGTTCAGAAGCATCTTTGCAGAGAGGGATGAGAGGGTCCTGGTGGACACCAGCTTTGACAGGAGCCAGCAAAGTCCCTACCTGCAAAAAAGGCCAACAGTGCCCTGGGCTGCATTAGGAAAAGTGTCACCAGCAGGTCCAGAAAAGTGACTCAGCCCTGGTGAGACACACCTGGACTGATGGGGGTTGAGTTGAACTTGACCACCTCTAGAAGTGTTCTCCCACCTCAGCCTGCCTGCAGGCCTGGGAAGGCTGCTCCTCAGCTGCAGAATCACTGCCTTGATCTTTAAGGTCCCTCCCAGCACTAGCCTTTCTATGACTCTATACCTGTTGAACAGGATGATGTCAGCATGGGACAGTGGGTGCCAGGCACTGCTTGCTGGAGGAATCCATTGGAGTCATCTGAGTGGATCTTCTGTGGATCCTTTATGCAGTGAACAGACAGGGTCAGGTATGTCAGAATGGATCTGTGGAACTTGGAGTGACAAGAGTAGAGTTACCAAAGGTAGTCTGGTTTTCAGCTGCTGTCAAATGCCTGCCTCCAAAAGGGATGCAACACATACTCTGGAGTTGTGCAGCTTCCTATCACAAAAGCAGCCAGGTGCTTGTCCTGCTGTGTAATAAATCACCAGTTAAAGCTTTCCACCAGGTTGCGGGAGATTTGGATCTGTCCCTTCCTCTGCTCCCAGGAATTTATAGCCTTGGGGCATGACTGAGAGCTGCTCAGAGTCCTGCTGGTTGAAGCCCAATTGCACACAAATACTCAGGAGAGACCAGCGACAAGCTGTTGCAGTGGCTAAAAGTAATCAGCTCCTACATGGAGAAGTCAAATGCATTTTCTTCCAGGTTCCTGATTTCCCGTGCTTTTGTTTCTCCCCAGCCCATGGAGGTTCATGCACCAGAGTGGAGCACAGGGAACCCCAGAACAGTAAGGCCAGGTGTCTTTGTGCTGTTGATTGTAGCTGTGCTGGGCAGGGTATAAAGTCCAGGTGCTGCTTTTTAGCTGCTGTGAGCAGATTGGGTTACCTGATGCCAGGAGTGGGGACAAGGCAAGAAGTGAATATACCAAGGTCTTCATCTGGCAGTGAATGTGCTGATGTCTATAAGACAAGAATTTTTGTCTGTCTTCTTTTCTCTTTTTGATCTTTCCTTTCTTTTCTTATCTCCTCCTCTTCTCTCATCAGGGTGTTAAATGTGTCTCTTTTAACTATTCAGATACCCAATGTTCACAGAGCTGGCAAAAGTAGGATACCCTTGGAAGCTCTGTCAAAGCTGATTGAAACCAGGTACTGACTCAACAGTTTTCAGACAAATACAGTCACAGTGCAATCACATAAACATCAAGAAAACAGGATTAAAAATATTTCCTTGTAGTATCAAAATATTTTATGCAGCTATAGTACTAGTTACCTATACTATAGTACTATTGCCTTGTACCTATGCCTAGAGGTTGTTTTTGCTAGATTTGCAACAGTCCATGTCATCACATTGTCTCATCACATTGTGTCATCACAGGCCACAGTTTAGAGCAAGCACAATAGCTCCAGCTTACATCATCATGTGCTGTTTAAAGTGATTAAAGTACTAACCACCAGGCATCAACCTCTTCATTGCAATTAAAAGCAGCTTGTTTCTGCAAATTGAGATAGGTAGTGATACAAAAACCTGATGAAATGGCGCACATTTCATTCCTGGCCAGGGTTGCATTTCTCTCAGGCCCCAGGATTTATTACATTCCCTCATCCCTTTTAGCCTGTACATGCAATGCATGCATAAGCACCACAAGAGAATTACAATATAAAGGGGGCACTGTCAATCTGATGGCCATTAAAATATGGTCACTGACCAAATCCCTTAATATACTGAGTTACTGCTGTTGGCTTTAAATACACTTTGGAGAGGATTAACTGCAAAGCATGTTAAACCAAGGGCATCTCTCTCATCCTCAGCTGCCACAAATGGGATGTAAGTTTTGCATACAGAAGAAAGGAGAAGGATTTTGACAGCTGGAGATGCTTATCTTTCCATACCACAGGGAAGGCTGGACAAGATGCTGCCTGCCACCTTTCCAGGCTGACATTATCTACATATCAGCGAAGGTGCTGAATGTCAGTCTGTGATAACTGGGGAGCACCTGCTCCATATGCAGAGGAGCTTGCCACCACACAGCAGCAGATAATGTTGTTTGAAGTGGGGCAGGGGAGGCAAGGCACAAAGCATACATTCAGAATAGGCACTATCCTCACAAATTAATTTGAGGACTGTTTATTAAAACATACAATAACATTGCAAATGCCTATGTTAGCTGGCAATCATAATCCATCATATTTAATTAATCCATTGATATTTAACTTACTCTGAACCTCTTGTTAATATATGGAGTTTGATTTATTGTGGCAGGTTGAATTGTAAATTGAATTGTAAAAAAAATATTCCCACAAACACAATAGGTCAAACTGCTGTGGAAAACAAGAACTGCTGCTGAAATGTAAGAGCTTTTTGATGTCCTGGAAGCAATTCAGGCCAACCTGTCCTGACTGGACATGGTATAAGCCCCAGCTGTTGAGCCACTGCAGAGGGGGTGGTGCCATTTTGTCGACACTTGATGCACTTTTGAGGTCCAGAATGTCTCTCTGTTTGGAGAAGAAGCTTTTCCAGATCCGACAGACAGGTTCTCAGAATATAATGATTCAAAACGTATAACACCCTCACAGGATATTATATTGGTGTAATATTACTCTGTGGACCCTGTTTATGTGTCGTGCTGTATCTCAACAGTTGTGTCCTCCTGTGGTGTAGGGCACCGCTCGTGCTTCTTGGTCAGGGAATCCCTTCACCAGCAAATATATGCCTTCTCTATCCTGGTGGTCTCTTCCAACAGGGATGCTTATGCAGCAAAAGTTCTCAGTTTTTCCTCCTCGCTGTGTAACTCAATGTGAGACTCCTGAGACCAGGGTTCAGCGAGGCCAGGTAAGGAGTAACCTCCAGAACTTATTTTTCTGCTGCAGCATAATGAAACTAGGGATACCAATGACACAGGGTAAGAGCAGGTAAGGGGGAACTGAGCTCTCTAGCCCTGTGATTTACTCAGTCAGTCACTTGAGTAGAAAAATAGTCAGAGGTTTCTCCCAGTTACCAGGACTGAGGATGCATTTTTGCAACCCACGACTAACTGTTCTCCCTTCTCTGCCAAATGAACAAACAAAACTCAATTTCCCCTCCCCCCACCAGGCCCCCAGTCCAGGATCAGAAACCAGATCCTTTCTCCCATGGGAGTGCTCACCACATTCATCTACCGTAAGGACTTTTCTGTCCCAGGACCTTTCCATGCATGGCTGTGCACAGCAATTACTTTGAAGAGGAAAAGCACTTTAACCAGCCCCAGCAAGTATTTAAGGAGGCTGGACCTCATTCAGCTGTACACCTGCCTTCTGCAGAGGTAGGTATATTCCCAGCTCTATTCCCATGTGAATGGAGGCAGGTATACTCCAGAGGTAAGGAGGAATTCAGTTGTGTTACTACATTTAGAGTGCAATTCACCCAATCATTTATGTTGGAAAACACCTTTAAGGTCATTGAGTCCAACCATTAACCCAGCACTGCCAAGTCCACCACTAAGCCATGTCTATAAGCACTACATCCACACATTTTTTGATCATTTTCCACCATTTTCTTGGGCAGCCTGTTCCAATGTTTGTCTACCATATCAGTGTAGAAATATTTCCTAATAATTTCAATACAACCATACTGTCAGTATAGTTAACTGACCCAGGAGAGCTATTGACCAGGCCAGATCCTGGTATCTGTTGTAGGTGAACCCCCTTGACCCTGCTGACTAGACTGAGTAGAGTCAAGGTTCATGTACTTAAATGCAGCAAATTATTATTAAATTATTCTGGTGTTACGTCCTGTGTCCCATCAGCAGGCTGAGGTTTTCCCTAAGCTCCACATCACATCAGCCAGCCCTGTGTGGGTGTCTTGGCTACTACTTGGCTCAAGTGCCACCAGGATGTGATGCTGGAGAGCTGAACTGGAACCTGACTTCCCACTGCTTACAGTCAGGGTCTGGGCATGGTGTTCCCATCTTGACACTTCACAGACCATGCTTAGCTTTAGGTATCACACCCTAAAGCCAGCACGGTCTCATTGCCAGTGTTTCTCACTGGCAGACTCCTGGTAACTTCCCTCTCAGACTGTAGGTTTTTGCCTCCTGGTGTCCTCAGCTGGCAGACATAGCATCCAGACCCTAGAAGTCTCTGAACTCCAGGTTTTAGCTTTGGCTTGCAGATTTATGGAGTTACAGCAGCAAGAGGAAAAAGAAAAAGCTTCAACTCCTCATGAGAACAGGGCCTGAGGTGTGGGGCAGGCAGGGATGAATGGGGCAGTGCACAAGGTGTGGCAGCGAGGTCTCATTCCTTTACTAAGCAGATCTCTTGGCAGACCTGCTTTTCCTTAATCACTGTTGAGTGTATTCTCAGTGTAATGTCTACAAATGATCCTTCAAATGTATAAACATTTTTTTTTGTTAATAGACACATAGGTAGTAAAATAGTGATTGCTCATTCTTGCTTAAGTGCTGGCGGGAGCTTGAGTAGTTGGGAATAGCTGCTATAAAGGGTTCGAGGCCCGGATCCTTCAAGATTTTAAAATATTTCACCAGGTTTTTAACTAGTGTTAGTATGCTGTCTCTCCCTGCCCCTGATTAGTGGGCTTTGTATTTTGGGATCCTGCTATGCATAAAAGTTCTGCTTTACCTAAAGGAAAATAACACTGCCCTTTAGCAGATATATTGCTTTTCAAAGCAAATTGGTTTCACTATATTTGGAAGCCCATATGTGCTGAAAAAAGTCTTTTAACAGAGAAGAGTTACTCAAAGCCCATAAAATGAGCATACAGTAAATGTTCATTAGCTCAGACCAGCGAGCTCTTTCATTGAGCTGCAGGAGACATAATACAACTGTAGAACATTGTTTTCTCCTTTTCTTCACTTTTTGTTTATTACTATTCAAAGCAGGTGGTATCTAATGGTAGAAACAAGTTTTCTAGCTATATCCCTTCTGAGGTGTTTACAAAATTGATACAATGTAAATTAGGCAAATTCCGAGACTTCCCTCAGCTTTTTAGCTCTCTGTTTTTAAAGTCTCCTGTTACACTGCAGAGAGAGTTCAGAAGTAGCCTATCCTTGTGTGGCACTGGGTTTGGGGCACTCCTTGGGTCCCTATCTATGCCTCACATTTTGCTTTAACCTTAGGAGACCAAGGAGGGCCAAGGACAATTCTTGTCTACTGAGCTTCAGAGAACTGCCAGAGAGCTGGACCCTGGTACCACTGAGGAGCTCTCAGATTCCTCATGGTGAAAGCATTTCCCAGAGCTGTAGCTGAGTGGGTGTCTGTTCTTAACACCTCAGGGATCAGAAGATAGGCAAGAGCTGAGTTACCCTGGGATGGGAGAGCTCCTGGAGAGCACTGCCTGAATTGTCACGCACCGTGCATCCCAGCCTGGGGAGAAACTGCCCTCCCCTCAGATACAGAGGGAGATGGAGAGCCTTTTATTTTGGAGACAGAGAAATGAGGGAGTGTTACTTCACAAGGGAGATTCCTTAATGATAAAATCTTTACAATGCAGATCAGAACTGCTGCTTTGCAGAGACAAGGAACTAGTTTGTGAGCCACACAATATGATGGTAAGACAACATCCCATGTTCAGCCCACATTTTCTCCTGCCTTCAGAAGCATTCTAGTTTTTCTGTACACTGATCATTGACTGAGAAAGTGGGACACAACACCTTCCTCCCCGGCTTCTAGGATAATTTATTGCTGATACCACAGAAAACTCAGCTTCTCCTGCCCTGCCCTTGCATGTCCCTATTCCTCTGAATTATTGCCGGAGGTGCTGAGACAAGCTCTCCTCCCTTGCAGTCCAAAAGGGACTTTCTTACCAGCAAGCTACAGCTGAAGCTGTGTGGCTTTCCTTTCTCATTTCATCTGGAGCTGTTTAGGGACAAATAAAGGTGAGCTGACATCTCTGAGTAGCTCCTGGGAGAAGGAAAGCTGAATAAGCTGCAGGGCAAAAGTGATATTTTGTCTTCACAGGACTTCAGTAGGCAGAGTAAATAAGAATACTGCCCTAGATGAATAAGTTAAACCTGGGATAGTTGGGGAGATTTAGCTGTCACAACCATCTGCCTCGCCTCTCTCCTGGAAGCTGCATCTCCAGCTGAATGATTCATGAACCACCTCAATTTACAGCTTGGCATAGTCATAGGAATTAAAATTAATGTGCACTGCCTTTGATACATTAAGCTGTAAGTGCAGCATTGCAGGGACAGAGACACATCCCAGTCAGGGTGTGCCTGATGTAAGCAGGAATACTTGGCTCTGCAAAGAGTGCAAGATGGTTCCTGAAAAGAAGAAACCCATCAGCCATCCATGCCAAATATGTGCCAATAACTTCACCACCCCGAAGCTATTTTCCTGTGCCCTCTCCAAATATGTTTCCTTGGAAAAAAAAAAGGGATACTGGGAAGTATTTTTAAATTATTTGATTCAAAACTTGTTTCCTCAGCAACACTTGTATATTTTTTGTTTCTTTCTGAAATGTTTTAAGATCCTGAATTACAATTGTCTCTAAATAGAACAGCTCTAACAGGCAGTTTTCACTAACTCAGTTTGCTTTGGTTTCACGCAAGGAACTGTCATGGCTTGTAATCACACTTACCAGGAGGAAGGAACAATTATATTCATCGCTTCAATGTCATCTAAGATGATCTTGGAATAAATTTTAGGCTTTTACTGGCATACAGATCCATACAGCAGAACCATGGATAGCATACATGAGCTGGATTAGGTGTATCTCTTCAAAATCCACACTGGGTTTGATCTGCCAGGTATGCCTTGGGAGGTCATCACCAAAGGAATGTAGTTTGTTCCCTTCCAATGTACCCAGTGAGTGAACTCAAAACTATAAAAGGCATCAGGAGGGCAGCCTGTGGGGTTTCCTGTGACTTGGAGATAAACCAGCAGTCTCTAACTACACAGAGCTGAAGAGAAAGGACAAAAGAGGACTTAGGAACTCTGAAAAAAACCCCAAAATAATAAAAGCTTTCTTTGACAAGTTATAAGGAGAAAACCAAACAAACATTTAAAAACAAAGTCTCTTAAGTGAATTGCATTTATATCCAGCTGGTGTTGTGAATGAGTCAAGGACAGATTCAAGTCCCTTCTCCCTGTTTTCTTTCCTTCTCCTCCTTCCCCCATTCCCTCCTCTCTCTGCTCCCCAGACACGCATGCTGTGCCCTCTGCAAGCCAAGTGTGAAATAGCTGCCTTCAGTCATGTGTGACCTGCATCAGCCCTCTGGGAGCGTGGAGGGGAGGGAGCTTTTCCTCTTGATTGTTGAATGCAAAGGGTCATAGGCAAGACCCACAAAGACAGCTATATTGCCTCATCTTCTGTGTGTGAGGCACACAAGTTCCTTCATACAACTACTGAAAATTACTCTACCAGGGCCTTTGAGTTGCATCTGTTCTGCTCTAGAGCCAGCTGCATAATGTTACAGTGATGGTAAATGCTTCAAGGCTGTGGGAGCTGGAGCAGAAAATCCTCTGGGGATCACTGATGGCCAGCACCTTGACCTCTGCAGCTCGTGTTCTCCCATAGCTTGCTCAGGATAAAGCAGAAAAGAAGGAATCCACATCTCCCTGGTATAAAATAACAGTCTCTTTTTAGTGTCATCTGCATGTCTGAGCCACCTAAAACACACCATCTATTTTAATCTTTTGTATGTCTCTGGTGTACAATTGCTGTGATTGTGAGGACAGGGTTATTTCTTGCTTAGGAGTGATTTTTCTGAAAAAGAAAGTGGTGGTGGCTCTCCTGTTACCTACTGCTGCTCCATAGAATGTGAGCTTTGCTAATATAAGCCAAATCTTGCAGAGACAGGGAGCTGAAGCAGCCCAACATGGCACATATGAAACTGAAAAGTAAATGGAAATTGCAGCTTTGCTTTTATCAGCTTTCAGACAGCTGATTCTTTTTTGTCTTGGCTAGCAGAAGAACCGCACCTCTTTTCTCCCACCATAGATCTGGAGGCTAAGAATAGACATGGCAAGTTCCTCTGATATGCTTTAGTCGTGTCTCTTGAGAAAAAAGGGGTAATCACTGGTCCATCAAGTTAAGAATCTGAGAGAAAGACAGCCTGGGAAGCACGAGGTGAGCATATTGATGAACTGCCTTGTTCAGCATTTGTTTAGGTGCCACCTGTTGCTGGAGAGGTTTTGCTTTTCTCTCCTGTGCTTGATTGCGTCAGCATGAGATGCTTTCCTTGCTACTTCCTTCCTCCTCCTCAACAAACAAACAAACAATTAAGTTTAAAGCCATGTTTATCAGGGAGCCAGGGTTGGATTAGCTTACAAAAATAAAATTTTCATGGTGTGCTGAAGACAGACACAGAAAACAGGGGAGCACTTCAACAACTGAGTTTATGCAGTGCTGTGAGCATTCAGTGTGTCCCTTTGACCTCAGCAATCAGCAGGAGCCTCCTGCAACAGAGATCAGAGACTATCATCTCTCTCTCTCTCTATATATATATATATTCCATTCCATTCCGTTCCCCCCCAGCGCTGCTGACCTAGGGGTTACAGCTGGTTTAAATAAGACTAGTTATGGTTCACCCAGCTGTGGAACACCTAGCTGATAGGTGTTCCCCAATTGAATGAAAAACGTGGGAAAATTTTTGTTGTTTAAAAAAATAGCTGATGTTAATTTTCCTAGGAATTATTGTGAACCTAAAGGGCAATTTCACAGCCATGCAGTTGAGAGCAGGGTGTAAAGATCAGCTTGTGGCTCTTGGGAAATTGTAGTGGCTACTTTGTCTTCCTTTTCACCTGCTTAGTGGCAACCACATTTTTGAAGGATAATAATTGAAATTATAGCTCGACTTCACAAGAGCGTGGTGAGAATGGTCAGTAGTTTGCTTTTCCATAGGAATGTTGCCTAGGAAACATCAGCCTGCAGCAGCTGTATGTTAGCAAAGACAGATTAACTTTGTCTGTGAGGAGGCATGTCAAGAAAATGCTTCTAAAAGGAAGGGGGTGCAGGGAGACAAAGCCCATCCTGTAGCCTGTCCTTGCTCTCCTGCAGTTAAGGCATATCACTAACAGCTAGAGCTGCCAAAGGACCATGGGATGTTCCTGGCACTCACTGGTACACTAATTGCTAAATTAAGGTGACCCACGCCTCTCCTTGGTGCAGTTCTAGAGGTACATGACACACATAGAGTATAACTGAGATGGATCTGCCTGTGCCTTGGTGGGGCAACAATCACTGGGAATCTGAGGATGGTGCTGACCCTCCTCCAAAACACCTGGACAGATACAGAAGTAATCCTTGAAACACTTTTCTGAGGCAGAGAAATGGCATCATTAAAGAATGAGAGGTGACAGATAGTAATGAAGATCCAGTCAATACTGAGACGGCAAAGGGACAAGAAAATAAAAGCTTTAAGAGGAACAGGGCAGCTCTCAGGAGAGAGGGAAGAAAACCTCACTCTTCCAAAGGTATAAGAACTGTAATTCAAAGCATACAGAAAACAAAGCACAGCAGTTTGGAAATGTTGAAGTTGAGGTGATATTGTCAATAGAGGAGGAGATAAGCCACCTTTTGTTCTTTCACAAAAGCTGTCAGAAAGCTACCAGGTGAATCGGGAAATAATTTTCAATATGAGAAAACTTGGAAAAAAAAGGTTTTGTACAAAAACCTAGGGAAAACTGGAACTAGTGAATGAAGGACTTCAATATGGGCTGAAAAATAACTAGATGTCAAAGCTAGCTGAAATCTAGCGGCATGCGTAATGCCAGACACAGTATTGATTTCCTTGGAAGACAGGGTCAAGGGCAGGTGACTCCTATAACTTCAGAATAAATACTCTTTCCAATCCACCACTGCAATCACTGTTAACATCTCTGCATTTCCTGTTAGTGTGAATACAATAATTCTATAATGCCCATTTCTCTTCACTGCTCAGAAGCACCCTTTTTGCTTCCCTTGTTCATGTTTTTTGTGGGTGTAATAGTTGTACATACATGTAGTAGAGAATGAAAGATTGAGGTGCTGTTTAGAAAAATGGAGGTTCAGAAGTGAAGTTTTTAAAACCCAAGACCTGTTTTTTTTGTTCAATCCTTTGCTATAAATCCCAAAGACCTGGGCATCTTCTAGCACTTCTAGAACTATGTCTGTATTCTGCAGCCATACCAAATAGTCTCTGCTGGTTGACACTTTGACTGGAATTCTGCTTTGTGGCTTGCCACGGAACACATTGTCAAGCAGCTAACAACAGAAGGATTCCCGAAACCTCATAGAAATTTAAAAATAGAGACAGAAGAGAGTATCTACTGTCTGTCTTTTCTTCTGGCAGGATTTCATGATCAATTTGTCTAACTTATGCTTTACAGTCCTCCAGTGGTGGAACAGCTAGCTGTCCTTTTCATCAGGAAAGATTACTCTATGTTTACCCTAAATTTCCCTTGCTGCTGTTTAAGCTCACTGCTGTTTTTCGTAGCCCTGTTGGGGGGGGGTGGGGGGGGGAATTACTCTAGGTTTTGATTCTATATCTTGATCACATAGCCAAAAATAATTATCAACTCTTTTTTCAAGCTTTTTTTGTGGAAAAAAAAATAAACTCAAACATCTCACATACAGCATCCACATCCAGTGCTCAGTAGATTCCCCCAAGAGATCCCACAGGTTTCTTGATGTATGCTGGATATCAGCAAAAAATAGAATATGGGGATTTTTCACCCAGCTACATGAGTTTATTTATATATTTTCTTCTGAGTCTGATCCTGTTTTTTCCCTGCAGGAGGGCAAAGATCTTTGATTGCAGCTGGTAAACACTGAACGTGTTCTAGCCCAAGGCACACAGTGTTGGGGTTATGCTCCTTGGGAGCTGTGAACTGGTATCAGAGACAAAACCCAGCCAGAGCTTTCTCTGCACTAAGCAAGGTGCTCTCCCCAGGTCACTGATTGCATCTGTCAATCCCTATCATTCACCTTGAATCCTAATGCAAGTGACAGTACGATGTTATGAATGTCCTACAATTGCTCCTATTAGCCCAGGATTCTTGACCTCCTGGACTTCAGGAGATGCTTGGATTTTGAAAACAAAATATTTTTGTCATCATTATAATTTCACACTGTGGTCCTGGTTGTATTAGGTAGTCAGCAATGATCTTCAGGTCATGGACTGACTTAGCAATGAGTGCAGCAGATGCTCTGAGAAGGTGAAGTCTCTAGAGGAGATTTTTGAAACTGATTCTACTACCTTCCTACTTGAACAACTCGCACCTGAGCTCACCATGGGAAGAAGGGATCCATCAGAACCTGTTAAGGCTCCAATAAAGATGGAACCTGCAATAGGAATAGTTCATGTTATCCATACTGGCACATATGGCCCCTTGTGGGGAAGTTCCTTTCACTCCAGACTGAGTCTTTGCAATAAAGACCTGGTTGAGTATGTTTATTTCTGGATTATCTGGAAGGTCCTGAAAATCCCAGGAACAAATGGACTCTATGTACGTGGACAATGAGTACAGTTGTGTCATGGGCATTAGTGGAGAGTCCTTTGTGCTTGCAAAGGTTATTAAACTTTCAGCAGTTCCTAACCAAATACAGCAACAGTGGGAATCCCCTTTCTAGGGAAGGGGTTAAAAAATTATTCCTCAAACAGTTCCATGCAGATTCTCTGCTGATACAAACTGGTACAGAGCCACTCCAGCAACTGTACTACTGAGAGTGGTAATGAGGTTTCTCTTCTGTTTCATTCTGTAACTTTACACGAGGTGTCACAGCACCTGATGGAAGAACAAGCTTTTATCAGGCCATGTCTCTTTCCTGCAATATCTCTGACAGGCTAAGGCTGTCTGTAGCGTTTTGCGCAGCTCCTTTTGGAAGGATGTTTTTCACCTGGCTCTGCCAACAGCAAAAGTTTCTCCTGTTACTCCAGGTGTTGCCTGGCACCTAGTGATGTTTCTAGTCACACAAATTGGCACACCCAGTTTAACCTGTCATTGCTGCCACTTTACAGGTACTTCATGGGTACCCCATTTGTTTACCTTCTATGTAAAAAAAACCCATCATTCAAAATACATTCATGTACTCATGTACTCATTTTCCCAACACATGCAGGGTATACAGATCAGCTGAAAAATCATCTCCTGACACCAGCTTGTTATTTTTTTCCCAAAAAAGAGTTACTTTTTACATGGCACATAGACATGTCTAGTACAAACCTCTGGAACAGGGAATAAGGAACTTTTCCCTTGTTACAGACCAAAAAGACCTCGTATAGGCTGCAGACTAACACATACTTCAGTGAAGTGAGAATGGACATGCTGAGTAAGAACAAAAGGACATTCAGCTCTTTTTGAATGTACCCAAGAAAAGATTATATGACATGAGAAACACACTGTGAGGATTTTACATGATTTATTTTCTCAGCTCTCAGCAACCCCTGGTTTAGGGAAAATAGTAAGAAATTGCAAAGGTTCAGAAGACAGTTATAAGGAGGGGTGGACTGGAGGAGGGCACACAAACCAAAAGGAACATGGTGCAGGACATTTGTAGTGAAGACTTAGGCTTTGAGAAGATGGGTTTTCACACTTGTAATAGACATAAAATCAAAATTCTGAATAAAACATGGGATGTGTTAGCAACTGAAGGGCACATCTCTTTGACAATTACTGTCTCTCTAGCTGGCTGCTACAGACCTGACAAGGGACATGAACTGTGGATTACAGATAGAAAAATTTCTTGAAGAGGGGCTGAGCTTTGTTGGATTTAGTGCATAAAAACAGAGGTAGTGAGCAGAGTGTCTGTCATCCTGTGAAGGACAGGGGGAGAAAGAGAAAGGAGAAAACTGGGGTTAGCAATTGGCATGAATCAGCATGGCTCTACTGGCTCTGACAATGCTCTGATGGAGCTCTCCTGAGTCATCCATGTATGTAAGAAGCAGTGTTAGTGACTGAGGCTGTATAAAGAGAGAAAATAACTTTATACTGATAATTATACAGACTGGTAGATATAACTCATTTTCTGACGAGGAAGGAGATCCATGCATCTGTCAATTTTTTCAGATGTGTTACATCAACTATGTATGAGGTCTGACTTTAGGATGTGGAGGATACTGGCTTGAGTGGAGCTCTGCCAAGAGTATTAAATGGCAAACAAGCAGAAGCAGTTTTAAATTGAGGCTGGAGATTTTGTTCAGAATCGACTGAATGATCCAAGCTACTTTCCTGCAGTAGAAATCCTGACTGGCTTGCTTCTGAAATTCCCAGTACTTAGTGACCTGTGGATGTTGAGATATATAAAAACTGAAAATGATGGGGCAGTTTATAATCTGAATTTGCCTCAATGCAAGAGAAAAGCTCAAACCAGAGTGAAAATCATTCATCCACAGGAGTGTGTGTTGAATTAACTTTTTAAAATTCTGTTTTTAATAGACAATGCTGCCATTTATTGATTAGAAGGGAGCATATCACCCTATTACTCCTTGACATCCCGTAACTCCAGGACACTCAACTGTTTCTGCATTAACAAGAATGTATTGAAGAAATATTCAAAACCAAGACTTTTTGGATGATTTCCCAAAAAACTCCAAATAAAATCCTAATGTTCTTCAAGTTATCATAAGCATTGATTTCTCCTTAATTTTCAACAGACATATTATGACAATAAAACATTTTAACTTTACTTGTTCAATAGCAATATTCTTATAGAGAACTCTCTAATTAGCTTGTGTGTTTTTCATTTTCTGCTTAATGGTGACAAATGACATTTAATTCACGCCAAAATTAACAACATTGCAGAATTATGCTGAAGAAACCATTGTTTTTCATTTGAGCTTCACGATTTTCTTCTCAATAAGATGAAATGTATTTCTGTCTGACATACTGGGTCCTATCACAAGTAAAGTCACATGCATTGAGTTTCAGGAAGGAAAATGCTAACAGTTTTAATGTTCCCATACTCAATTTGACAGGGGAAAATAACTGAATTTTTATGGGAAAAGGTTGGATTTAGAGTAAATCATTGTTTCTGAGTGATGATAAAGGAAAGACTGATGTGATTATCATACTTGACAGTGTTTAGGGAAAATAACGATGCATCTGTCTCTTTGATGGATTCCCATTTTAGCCAAAGCTGGCAATACAGAATCCTGGGGATACTATTGCAATTTTTATTTTCCAAAACTTCTTTCTCAGTAAACAATTCTTCCTCGTGAGAACAATATATCAAAATTAATCAGGCATGTGTGGGAGAACATGTGTGCTTTTATGTGTGTATGAAAGAGCAGTTTTGAATTTAAAAAAAAAAGGCAAATTACTGATGTACTATAAATCCATTAAAAAGAAATTTTAGGCCCTTTGCCTGCAAGTTGGCTAAAAATAACTGAACAGACAGCCTTGAGAAGCACCTTGAAGCCAAAGTTTTCTGTGTCCCATGGAGGGGACCATGTTCTACTCTGCTCTGGTATGGCAGACCAAAAAGCAATTGAATTCAGCAACCACCACGGTCACTCTAGACTCTTCCTATTGATTTAAAATTTGATTTATTTTCTTCTTTCCCTTCAGATTAAAGTAGGCTGTGGGTTATGGAAGGTGAAGGTATTAGAATTTTTGAGAAGTTAAAGGGGTTTTGGCAAAAATAAGATTTGCAGAAGAATAAAACAGCTGAAGATTTTCAGACAAGCAAATCATTGTATGTTTGGATTAAAACTGCTCTCAGTGAAATCATTAACATTGGTAATTAAATTGTCACTTTTAGATTTCATGATTCATAGTTGAAGGAGATGAATGGGAAAAGTCACACCTCTCCAGTCTTTTGCTGCAGGCTTTCAAGATTTCCTTCATAACCACAGAAGTTAGTAGCTACTTCCACAATCAGCAGCAGTAATACAGTCTGGGTTCCTTAGCTCTGCATTTGCGGTCAAATGCTCTAACACTGAATAGGGCTTGAGAGTCTTTGCATGTTTGGGGCACTGGAGCAAAAAGGAGCCAAGCACACCTGTCTAGCTTGGCTCCTCTGCTACCTGGGCAGTGGGCAGTGCATGCTGAAACCTGTTCATCCACGGGGTCATTTAGGGCTTCTCTCTAAGCCAGCCACTGATTTTCAGGAAATTCATAAAAACACATATTTCTTTTTTTATGGTTGTCCTTATGTTAAATTTGGATACTGTCCCAAGTCTAAAATTTATTAGAACCAAGTAAATAGATATTTAATATACTTAGATGTACAAGAAACTGTGTTCTCAGCAAGCAGGGTTGATAACAGACTATTTCTTCAGGTGGGATCAATACCTGCACACACCATTTTCTTCCCACTGAGAGTTAGGGCTTTATCTGTTCCCTGCCAAAGGTTTGGACACTGCATGATAAACTCATCACTGCCACACAGAGGCAGCCCTGCCTTGGGGACACTGGAGTGCATGCCAGCTTTCAATATCACCTTTCTTGGTGCTTTTTCAAGTCTTGTTTGGTATTCAGGGTTGTAGAACTCCTTCTCCCTTGGTGCACCTGCTGCTTAGTGCCTGTGTCTTATTATTTCAGTTTGCCACTAACCTTTTGTTTCCCCTCCTCCCCTTTTTCTATAAAACCTATGGAAAAAATCAGATAATTGGGAAAGTACAGACTACTGTGCTGACTCATACCCATCAATAGTTCTCTTAACAAACTTGTAAATGGAGGATGAGTATTACTGCTGATGGTCCACAAAGAACAAAATAATTCTGCTTGATATTCAGATCCACAGCTAAGCAGAAGTGGCAGTGGGGACAAACCAAGATACTTCCATTTGCAAATTGACTCAACTAATGCAGAGTACTTATAAAGAAAGAAGACCATTTTAAAGCTTCTTCTTAGGCACTATCAGAATTTAAGCAAAAAATCTGCATACAACTCACTGCAAAATGCTCTCACGAGCTAAAAGGGTCACTGTGAAGATCCATTACTTGAGCTTTCTCCACCTATTCACTCTATGAAGCGGAGGTGAAAATGACCTCTTGCCTTCTACATGGGAAGTGAAATTTACTCACTTTTAGATATGCGTTCCCAAAGGAGGAATGAAGTAATGTGATATTCAGAGCAGCAACATTTAACATTTCAGCCTCGTTGAATTCACAGCTGCTGCACTCGGTGTCTGTTCTTACACACACCAGGCAAGAGGGCTGGGTGACGCTGTGCATGTTCACAGCAGCTGCCAGGCTGGGGGAAAATCTGCCTTTCCTGCTTGGCAAAAAAGACTGAAGAACAAAGTTTCCTATGTTTTTTCCCTCAGGCCTAGGTTTAGATGCATCTCAGGTCAACCCTCTGGGAGGATGAATATTTGTATCTTCATTCTTAAGAGTTTTCCCTTTTTGAAGGCTGAGGTGGTGGAAGTCCTTTCCCGCAGTGGCTGGAGACCACCCTGAGCAGCACTGGCTTGCTCATTGTTCAGACCCACTGCCAGCTGAACATCCCTCCTGGGTGGGAGAAGTGGAGGAAGCAAAACCAGAACATAACTCTGTGGTCAGTATTTAATGCCTGCCATTAGTGCCTTCTCAGAGCAGTGAGGACTTTTTCTCTCACAGGGAGGTTCCATCAGGCATGCCAGCTTTGTGTGTGGATACAATGTCAGGTTATGCCAGGGACCAGCCCAGTGTTTCTAGGACTTAACTAGCTGTGTACTTGCTATGTAATTTAGGATTAGAGGGGAATTTCTTGAGTGGCAAAATGTCAAATATAGAAACTTAAAAGTTCCAGAAAAGGTTGTTGTTTATTAACTCTGTTACTGTTAAATATATTGACTCTGTCTGTCTTTTATTGTTTATTAACTATTCCACAAGGTGAATTAAAACCACAGAAGAGTCCCATAATCATATGTTTTCAGATGGCTTTAGATATCATGCGGATAATTACATTATTCCTATTAACTTAAAGGAAATGTGAAAATGAGAAGCTCATCTTCACACATGAGACTATTAATTAGGTCAGATATAATCTATTGCTTAATGAGATCCTTTAGACTTTGAACATAGCTGCTGTTTAATTCAGAGCTTTATACACTCACTGTAGTGTACTAAACACAGGTGATTACTGGGATCATATAGGACTAGAAGTGGCCCTGTAAGACAATCAATTTCAGCAGACAGTCTGGATTGCACCACATCATTATCACTGCCCCATAAAAAATGGAACCCAAGCTTTGAAGAGTGTCATGAGAAGGCCTGCGTTTATGAATGACAGGGTTGATCAGACTGTGATTGGTTGCAATCTGGATCAGTGCTATTTGTTAAATAGGGAATCTTTTAAAGGGAAATCAAGGGACAGAAGTTTGAAACTTATATTCTTTTCTTCCTTGGGGTTTTTATCTAGCATTTTTTATCATGATTGTGGACTATATAAAGCAATAATTCATTATGGACCTGATCCAAAGATCATTTAAAGTCAGTGAAGGCAATCCCATGTAATTCAGAAACTGCCATTTACTGCAAAGGGCTCTGGATCAGTTCCAGCAACTACAAAGTCTGTTCAGGAAAAGCTCATGCCCAGACTGTATAGTAGCTCTGTATCAGCATGACCAGCAAATTAATACTGGAAATTTCGTGGGTTTTTCTCTGCTTTGATGAAGGCTTCCATGTAAATTTTCCCATCTGCACTTCATTAGGTATGTTAAGATGAGCAGCTGAGATCCCCAGGGTTGACTAGCATATCACAATAACCACAACCAGTGGTCTGCTAAGCACTAAAAGGAGTCAATCCTTTACCCCTTTCAGACTGCACCTGGAAAGCTTGCATGGCTATAGAATTTTTTTTTTCCCATTAAATAAGCCCCATACATTCATAAACACCATTAAAAAGGTGCTACTGCGGATGTTTTCAAGATACAAGTTAATGTATCCTTAAGGTTAAGAGATCCTTAAGGTCCTCCACAGGAATTCAAGACAAACAGCCAAAAAAAAAAAAAAGGTCAGTTCTTCTTTGTGTCATTTTATTGGGAAGAAAATCAAATGGTATAACCAATAAATATTTAAACCAGTTGAACTGTCCAACAAGTGAAAACAAAAAAGCTAGGCTAGGCTGAAATTAAGCCCTCAATTTTTTCACCACTATATTGCACACTAGCCTTTGTTGAACTGCCTTTTTGATATTTCTCCATCTTTTATTCTTCATCACCTTCTCTACTGTGTTTCCCTTCATCTGCTCATCATGCCTAATTCATCACTGGCTCCATGTGCATTCATCCAGCAAGAGGTCAAGCCCTCAGTCTGCTCCTTGGGACAGAAAGGTTTATCATTCTTTGGATAGGAGGTACATGTACACATGCTTTCTCCAAAAAAAAGAATAAATAGACAACTGAACCTTTAAAAGAGTGAAGCATTTTAGAGGACAACTATTGACTATTTTAGGCTTTAAATAAAAAAAATATATGATAAACCTGAAATTTACTTTAAAGACATCTTAATACTATTTTGAGGGGTTTCTCCTTTAATTTTAGTGTATCTAAACAGAATTCACAATGATCCTTGATAGAAGAGATTGTCATCCCCTATGTGGTTATCCACCAGCCTGCCCAGTAAAGACCAGAAAAACCATTTAAATATCATTCTAAGAGACCAGTTGGTTTCAGAGGAGAAAGGAACTGAGCTGAATAGTAAGCTGCAAGAACCAAATTATGGTCAAGCAGTGGATGAGAGCTCTGTGGAGCAAATGTTGTTTTTTATGCATCTGTGTATGTTCAATGATGAGCTGTGTGGTAGAAACGATATGTCTTCCTCTCTTTAGTTTGTTCTTCATAAGATAGTCTGTAGTTTTGCATGTCTTCATGTGTTTTTGCAACATAAAGTTTAAAAAATTTTTGGGGTGTATTATAGAACTGCAGGGGTAGTTTTATATAATACTGCTCAGCACTGTAAATTTGACTGCAGACCTAACATTTTGGACCTGTTCCTACTTCAGTGCTAAAGGAGATTGAAGTACTTAAGAATTTTATATATAAATATTAGGCTTAGAAATCTCTGCCCTTAGAAGGACTTCTTCAGTGCTGGGGGAGGCTGTTTATTTCCTTCTTTGTATATAGAGCCATGGATTTCCCCCAAAGACCTGGTGCCAGCTCTAGATAGTTCATTTCTTGCACAAAACTCAGCAGCAAAGAGGATATGGGTAGTTAGAGATCTCACCCAAGAAAATGGATTTTTTTTGTCTCCTCTATGTAATATACAGCATTCAGTCTTAACTCCAGTCAAATTAGTGGAATATGGGCCTGGGTATCCCACATCCCAGCGTTATTTGGTCTCTCACCATAAACCATGGGAACACCTGACTGGCCTGTATTTCCAGTAGGGACCAGTGTTGCAGATGTTCAAATACAACTATCATTAAAGAAAGCCTCATTTATAGTCCATGTCCTGGGATGTGGCTTGTTTCATTCACAGCAAATAGGAGACACTGATGCTGGTGGGAAATGTCCCTACCTGAGTCCAAGGGATGGCTGAGTAGGACCAAATTCTGTAAGTTTGGACTTCTCTAAATTTTCAGTTTGGCAGCCAAATACATTTTTAGATGTTTTCTAGGGCAATTAGCCCTTGCTTTGTCCATAGTTCAGCACTACTTAATATGTCAAGAAAGAATAAACTGAAGCTAATCGGTAATGTTGGAGACCAAAACACACAGCAGGAAAACAGAAATTTGGGAGGACCACACTGGAGGGACAGTTTAGGTACTGAGACATTTTATCCAGTGTCTAGGGACCAGATCTACAAATACCCATTTTTACAGGCCTCTAATATTTCCAGCGAATCATATTTTCTGTGCTTGCATGACTGGAGACAGTGTAGCTCAGACACAGAAGGGGATGGACATCTTCCCGAATTGCTGGAACCCCTGTAAATGATTTATGTCAGGGAAATGGGGAGTCCCAGAAAGCTTGTGGGATCCCCATCCCTGGGAGTGTTCAAGACCAGGCTGGCTAGGGTTCTGAGTGACCTGGTTGAGTGAAAGGTTCCTGCCCATGGCTGGGGGCTTGGAACAAGTTGGTCTTAGAATCTCTTTCAACCCAAACTGTTCTATGATTCCATTAATTGTATGTGCTCACCAGATCTGCTACAGGGCAATAGGCAGTCATCACTGGATCCTGCCCAAGCAGTAAATCCAGTCTTCTGAAACTGTCAGACTGAACTACAGATGTGCATGAAGGAATCCATGATGTCCAGTCAGAGTTATTGTAGGGTGGTTCTGCTTGGGCTGCTGTATGTCCACAAATTTAAAAAAAAAAAAAATTTAAAAATTATGCATGTGGACAAAATCTGTGTTAGAGCCTGGGTACATCTCACATAATATTGTGTCACTCCACAGGAATTCAGGAGTCCTGAATGTACTTATGCATCAGCAGAAGTCTCACAAAGTGTTCCTATTAACTAAAATTACTTTTTCTGTTATCTGACATGAAAGGAGAGACTTCCTCCAAATTATCTTCACTTTTGATAAAACACCTTGCAGCTTTCAGAAAGGTGCAGAATAATAGAAAATTCACAGCCTGTTCAAAATCTGAGACCATTAACTGAAACTGATTTCCCAGAATAGCTGAGAGAGTGATCACTCCTCCTGGATATTCATGCACAAGAAAACTCTTGTGGAGAAAAAGATTGTCAAATCACTGAAGAAGGACTGGATAAGGGCAGATTAAATTTGAACTTTGCACCTACAACTTTGAAACAATAGCCATATGGGTCCTGAATCCAGGAGGCAAGTTGAGTTATTTCTCAGGGATGCAGTTTAATTTTTTTTTATTTTATTTTTTTTTTTTTTAGCTAAGTGTCACTGACTAATGAAAATATATTGGCACAATCCTCTCAGGTTATTGTTCCATGTGGCTGTACTTCTTAGCTGGGAATTTGCAAGCAGGTCATGGCTGCAAGCAATATGAATGCACTCAGCTATTCAAATATTCAAAATATATCATGCTGTATTTATTGGAAGCAAAGTCTGACAAGATTATGTGTATACTAGGAACTGATAATGAAACATGGCATTGCATTGGCACTGGCTGTGTCAGCAACAGAGAAATTACAAACCTTAAATATTTATATAGTAAAATGAAATGCAGCTATTAATGCTTCCAAGAAGCATGCACTGCAGTGCTATAGATAGACATGAAAAATAGAGTTTTGGAATATCTCTAACAGGTCACTTTATAATTTTTGCAGAATAGTTCCTTGTCTGTGGAAACATGGTCTTAAAGGAATTATAAAAAGAGTTGCAAAGAACCAGAACAAGGTCTGAACACGAAAAATGGATGTTCCTAAGGGCTTAAATACACAATGGAAAATTAATGTCGTAAGTAATCCATTTTTCTGGATTGCTGATTTATTCATGTTGATTTAAAAACAGTAAGTACACATATTTCTTTAAAATGCTTTGGAAGCCAATGATATTTATGCTCCTTCAAGAGAGCATATACTTATTTTCTTTTCATTAATTATATTCTTTGAAAAACTACCACTTTGATGTTTATTATTTTTGGTGTGAGAAGATGAGAAATAAACAAAACAGCCCTTAAACACGGTTAGTGGTGCTTAATCTCAGTTGTTTTTTTATGCTGGAAGAAATCCTGAAGTCCTGTGTAGAGCATGAAAAAGGAACCCTGTGAGGACTTAGGATCTGGGCCTGTTACACCATTTCCTTCAGCAGACAGATGGAGCAAAGTTTCCTGTTGCAGTTCCAACTTCATCAACTATAAACCGAAGGACTACAGTAGGGCTGGGATTTTTCTTTACTTATTCCCAAAATGGGGTGAAAACATGGTGATTTCTGCCCAGTGATAAGAAAAACCTGCTTTACTGCAACACCAAAGTTAGTAATTTAAAGTCCTGGGAAGCTATGCATATTGATTTGGATTGTCTTCAGTTGTCAAAGCTGCTGGTGTAAAATTACAGTATTTTTTTTGAGACAAGAAGGACTAAGGATATGGTGTGGAGCACTGTGCTTCAGTTTCTGTTTTCTGCATTTCTCTTTTGGTTGCTTGCTGTTGTGTAGTGTAAGCTCACTTGAACCAACTGAAAAGGTGAACTGGGAAAAAATCTCCTCCCAGCAGTGTAAATCAGACCAATTGCCACCGGGAGCTGCCTTCCTTTTCTCTTGCCCTGCACAGGCTGGGACCAGGAGAACATCCAGCTGAGACCTAACCCAGCAAAATGAAGCAGTGCTCAGTCTGAAGCCAGAAGAGATCCCTGAACATCTTACCACCTCACCACACGAACTTCAGCATTAGCTCAGACAAGGATGGAGCTGAGTACTGGGATACTCTCAGGTTACATCATCTTAAATTGCTGGGGAAGCAAAAACTTGGTGTTCATACAGTTATGACAGAGCCTTTAGTGATTGTAGCCTCCTTAGCTCAGCTTCAGCAGAAGCATCCATGTGGTAACCAGGATGAATTTCGGAATCTAAGCATTTGATATGAATGATGTATTCAAAATGCTATTTTTCCCCCCTAACTGTATATCTTGACTCTGAAAAATCATTGACAAAAGAAGAGGATGCATTGTGCAAGCGTTTTTTATCACTTGTCATGAATTTGACAAAATGTATCTTGTGTATTGTGTTTCATCACCACAGACATCAGACTCTTTCTGCAGGCTATGGAAGAACAAATCCTGCAAGCTGCAAACAGGCAACACACCCACACTTGTGCTACATGGTCCTGAGGCTGTCCAGCCACTGGGACTCTGTGTTGGCAGAAGGGGGGAACATGGTTTGGTCTCACGGTTTTAAGAAAAGCCTGTTCTATGCTTAAAACCACAGTCATGGTTTTGGAGCTCTGACCTACTAGAAAATGTATTGATATCCCACTGTCTGTCTCACATGCCACCAAACAGCTGCTGGGACCTCTGTATATGCAGTGATCCTCAGGTCTTCAAAGTTTTAGGCAGACCAAGAAGCTTATTTAAAAGTAGAAGGACTTATATTGAGCTCCATAACCTCTGAGCAGAATTTAGTCTATCATTAAATGCCTGTCTTTTCTTCCAACTATAAGCTTCAAGGCTTGAAAAAAAAATATAAACTTTTTTCCTTATACAGGCACGGAAATGCTATTGCTAAACAGTGCCTGTGGCATCACATACAAAGAAACAGGAGCTCAGGTTAATAGAGCTGTATAGTGCCTAAATTGCGTATTTTGCTTCTTATCTTGCAAATAATGTGGCAGCCTGCTTTGGTTTATCTTGGTGGATAATGACCATTTACAATTCTGTGTGGATGTTCCTTAGAAGGTGAAATAGTCATTCTGCATTTCCTCCTCAAAGTTGCTGTTCAGCAAGGGAAATATCATAGTACTAAAAAAGCCCTGAAATTGTACTAGAAACATACTTCTAGAAAATGTGGCTGATTTCAACTTTTAGGCTTAACCATCCCTCAGCATTCAGCTTGAACCTGGTTGATGGATATTTTTCAGCCAGGATCTTTCTCAACTGTCTGCTCTTCCACAAGCCAATTGATCAACTTGATTAAACTAAGCATCAAGCAGAGAAATACAAGGAATTCAGAAGAGTTTATGGTCAGAAAATACCACAGCACTCAAACCAGAAATTGCAGTAATTATTTCTGTTGCACAAAAGGGCATAAGTCTTGTCTTCTAAATTTAGCAAATGGGAAGGCCCCAGCAATAAGGAAAAATATATTTGCATTATGCATATTCTTCATGTGTAAAAGACTCTCTATGGGAAATACTGTGGTAGATCTGGTCATGAATACTTAAATGTCTTTCGGGAATTTGCAGTCAAATGTCTTTTCCATTTTAAGAAAAATCCTTCCTGGTTGAATATGCTCCAGGGGGTTTGCCTGATCCTGGACTGGGGTTTCCATTTTGCCATTAAAGTGAAATATCAAATTACAATTTGCAAGTAAATTTGCAGTCTATAGTGATAGCAATATATCATTAGATACAGGGAAGTATTTCCAGAGCTCAGGGAAACAACTCTCTGCATTCTTAAATGTCTGAATATTTCAAATAAAAGAGTGTCAGCAACAGCATTTTAACTATACTTCCTAATGGGCAGTGGCAGGGGGAAGTGGAAGGATATTTCACATCCCGTGTTTCACATCACAGCAAAATCGAATACAACCAATGGAGCATTCATGCATTTTTTAAGACTTGCCATTACTCTGCAGAGAATTTAGCTTATTAAGTAAGGGTTCATTTCAAGCAAAGTCACAATATTTCATATCAGATGTTGTTTTTCTCCAGAATTTTTCTGTTGGTTTTTTGTTTCTTGTTTGGTTTGGGTTTTTTTTTGTTTTTGTTTTTGTTTTTGTTTTTGTTTTTGTTTTTGGTTGGGTTTTTCTTGGGGTGGGGGGGGTTGTTTTGTTTTGTTGTTGTTGTTGTTTTGGGCGGGGGCTTTTATTGATTATTTTTGTTTGGGTTTTTTGGTTGGTTGGTTTTTTGTGGTGGGGTTTTTTGGGGGTTGTTTTCTTAGTTGGTTTTTTGTGTTTTTTTTTTTTTTGGTGGGTTGTTGTGGGGTTTTTTGGAGAGGTGGGGGCAAGGGCACACACACACAAACAAACCCTTGTTCAAATTGGATCAGGACATTTTCAAAGGAAAAAAAAATGAGGATAAATGTAATCTTAAACTCTAGGTAATATTCAATCAGAGAGCATATTTCAAAATAGCCCTCCATATATGTATGTAAAAAAGCAAGTTATATATATGCTCATACTTTGATGATGAAAATCAATAGATTATTAACATGTTGTTCATCAATGAGAGAAAAAAATACAGTGATCAATATAAAGGGATAAGGAGAGTTTTATAGGTCATTTTATTATACAGTGTTTTAACTTTGACAGACATAATGAATGTTCATTTACTTTACTGCCCAATGCCATAGATGAATGTGCCAAAAAAATAGGGGCAACAAAGAATAGAAAATCTGAAACAAATTTTCTATTCTTTGCCTCCTGAAATTTTTTAAATATACCTACCTTACGATGCACCTCTCACATTTCTCTTACTGTTAAAGAGGTGACCTCTTTCTCTCTAGTCTTGCAAGGATTAAGAGCATCCCCACCACCTGGTGCTGGTAGCTTTATTGTGGCACTACAGCATTTACTGCATCTGATGTCAGTAATTTAATGTTGTATAGAGGGCAATAATTAGCTGTTCTGCTGAGCTTGTTTGTCAAAACATGATGCTTTAACACAGTTGTGATGCATTCAGTGGAGAGGAAGAAAACATAACACAGCAATGCTTGTCTAAGGAGCTGAACAGACCTGCATGGCAATGAACTGAAGCACTTCCTTGCCTCACTGTGTACTTGTGTTTTCATCTGTGAGTGCTTTCATTCTATACAGATTTTCTAAGCCCTTGCTTACTAGGATGGTTGGCTTAAGCTTGCTTCCAGGATATGATTGTAACAACACTCCAAAACCACAAAAATCCCTCAATCTAGATCTTGAGTGACTGTGGACAATTTTAAAATGGTTTAGACACTTTGAGCTAAATTTTTAATGGCATTTATGGAGCTCTGTGATGTCTCTTAGTCAAACCTCTTGCTGGTGATCTGCTTGTATTTGCCTTTCAAATTCCTTTTCTGCTTCCAACACACACCTTTGCTTTCCTCAAGCAGCATCTGCCAGGGACAGTTTTCTCAGCCCTCCTTCATCAACAACATTTAGCAAAATTGACAACGAGCAGTAAACATTTATGTAACAGATTTCAAACCCATTATGAGCACAAGCTTTCTAACTGAGCTTTTACCAATAGCCTGAGAGCTTTTCAGGGATACTGCCTGCACATCTCTTGGAGATTTCCCATTCTTCCCCCTTGGGCAGAGACATTTGTGCCACAATGGTGCAAACCACACTCATGCACAGAAGTTTTCTGTGGGTTTGGGTTCGGTTGGTTGGTTTGTTGGTTTGGGTTTTTTGTTGTTTGGTTGGTTGTTTTTTGGTTTTTAGCTGAGTTGCTTTGGGGTTCTTTTTGCACTTGACAGTCACAAGGAAAATATTGTCCTTATCCCCTTCCTTTTGAGAGCTGGAGGAAGCCAAGCACTTTTTTTTTTTTTTTTTTTATGACACTCATCAGCAGTATCAAGCCATGTATCACAAGGAACCATTTTGGAATAGCAAGGTAGTTTTTAAGTGTGAATTAGTAATAGAGGTACCTGTTGCCTCATTTTTTTTTAACAATGTGAGGTTTCAAAGTAAACTGATGAATTCTATGTGGCTTTCTATAAATCCATGCCTCATCCTCTCTGGAGTTCCATCTATTCACTTTCCTCTGTGCTGCCTAGCATAAAAGCATCTTTGGTGTTGAACAAATGCAAGTAAATTTTACTCTTAGATGTTTCACTGAGAGTGGGGCAGAGATAGATAAAAAATTAACAGCCCAGATCATGCTGTTAATGATACATTTCAAATAACTTTTCAGATCAATCATGTCTCTTGTATACTTTGGACACACGGGACAACACAAAGAGATAATCTAAGTCTCTCAACTTAACTTCTAGGCATATTTCTATTTGTTTCTTTATAACCTGCTCCTGAAACTCATTTGAATTCAATAAGTGTCACTTCTTCTGCTTGATCAGGTTATTCCTCTTCTTTCTGACAATAGTAGTCTGTGAAGAAAACTTTAAATGCAAGATTTATCTAAAAAATAAAGGTGAATCAAATCTTTCAACATTAGCACCTGTATTTTGCTCCTGTTAAAGGGGCTTAGGTAATTTTTTTCCTTCTCTCTTCTTGAAACTTCAGCATAGCTTTCACTTCCTTATGAGTCATAAAATTCAGAAATTGGTTATGATATGTTTTATTGCTTCAGTAAAAACAACTTCTCCCTACTGAGGAAGCAGGAGTCTGGGTGCAGAAAGAAATCTGCAAATATGCAGGCATGCTATTCTATTAGATAATATTTTAATTTATAGAGTTTATGTTTTCATCACAGTTGTTGGCTAATGAATCAGTTGGAAACCAGACATACTTTGCTTGAATCAATACCAGTGTTTTCAGTATCCACCTACTAACTCAGCCAGTAATTTTCAGTGGATGTAGTGTTCATGACTGATTTGCTTAGCATCCCGAGGCCACTTATCTATGTTAAATGCAGTGGTTTCCTTCTTGTGAGTAAAAGATCAAAATGTTTTATGCAGAACAGTAAAGAATAATGAACTTCAAGTATCAGATTTGGATCTATACATGCAGTTTGGTAAAGCAGACTACTGAGACATACTTACTAGCCCATGACAGTGGTACAAATAGTTGTGATGAATCAATATTTTAAGCTTAGTTAGTCAGAGAGACCTATGGTATTATTCAGGAGGATATGCAGATATGAATTCTTTCATAATTTACTATGTATGATAGGTTTAAACCAAAAGGTCATGGTAAAGAACAAACTAGTTCTTCACAGGATATCTGTCTCATTCAGTGGATTAAAACAGACTGTGTTCACTTACAGGCAATTATTCAACATTGTGTTTTCCCTTTATTGCTCAGTGTATATTCCACACCGTATTAATTGCACACAATACAGTCTTACTTTCAACACAGATTTACTCAAGTTCTCAAAGATTTCTATGGCTTTGATACCTAGTTTTGAAGCACAAGAGAGGTTTCCATAGGCCCTCAACTCGTCTTTATGGAAGATTTCCCCCTATGTGGACCCAAAATAATAAGAGATACAAATCATCCTGTTGACTTCTGCTTTTAATTATTTCACAATCTGTTAAAGTTTGTGCCATCTGAAAACAGTACCAGCAATGATTCATACTTTTTTCCATGTCATAGGTGAGAATATTAAAAAGCACCAAGCTAAAAGCAGGTCTTTGGGTAATTTGACTGTTGACAATCCTTTTGGGAGGTGATTTTTTTCCATTAAACCTGTAATTTCATATGTATCATTCACTCAGTTTAACTATCCATTTAAAAAAGGTTCCATTTTATTTCATGTAATGTTATTATTTTAAGCAAACAGTATTAGATCAACTGTTTTTAGAAATCTGTTGGTATTTATCCTTTCTGCCAGTTAAGAACCTCATCTGACAAAGAATTTTTTGAGAAGTACTGTCTTTGAGAACCAAATTATAAGGTACAATTTTATTGAGATTCTTGTCCAAGGAATAACATAAGCATGATTGAAAAAAATCTCAAAAGAAAATTTAAAGTGTAAAAGGTGGGAAAGTTAAGTTCAAAAGATATTGAAATATTTATTTTTATTTTTTCTCCATACTCCCCTAAAAGTGATTTTCTAGTGCTGTTTTGCCAGAAAAATGGGCATTTTTAGTTCATTCTGCAGCCAGCTAAAGTGGAGGATTTATGATCCATTTTGAGAAATTTTATGAAAAAAACCCCCAAAGTATCAATGAAAAAATAGGCAATTTTGCCACAAAAGGTCAAACAAGAAAAGATAATTGATCTACTCAATTATGCATTAACAGATCTGTTCAACAAAGTAATTTGCAAGTGTCCTCTGAGTATTATTGGTTGCTAGGGCTCACCTAGTTTATCAAGAACTGACTCAGATAAAGGAAAACAGTGATTTTCAGACTCCTAAGCTATTCTGAGATGCCATTTGTTTACTTTTTTTCTGACATGAATATATGCAGTGGGCCTTGAGCAATATCTGTCTGGAACCTTTAGAGTCAAGGTCAACATGGATTGAACCTCATCTCTGGGTTGTTTAAGATCCCCAAGACTGCAGAGCCTGACCTTGGGCCTGAGAAGGAGTGGCAAGACTTTACCCTGTTACAGAAATGGTGTCAGTCTGCCAGCTCCCAAGACCTCAGTCCTTATCCTTGTCTGCCTCTTTCCTAAGCTGAAGAAAACCCTACCACTCCTACATTTCAGAGTGGTCATGCCAGCCTCCTTGGATAGGCCATGGAGAAAGGGGGGCAGTAGCAGCAGACTGCTGGTTTATGAGACATGCAATGGGAAGCTTAGAGAAGTGATTGCTTTCTTCCATTGGTTTGTGGGCCTGCTATATCCTACTGGCACTTTTACTGCTCCAGTGGCATCACCAACTGCAACAGGAACACAGAAATGATGATTATATCCTCTTAAATATGATTTGTAGTGGCTAAATCAAATTCTATTTAATTTGAAGATTTTATCTGAGCTTTTACTTGCTATCCAGAGACTCAAGGAGCAGAAAATGGCTTACCATTAATTATGAATATCTGTGGGAAACAGAAATCCAATGACAAATTGTGCTGCCAAGCCCCCTTGATGCCTAATACACATTGGTCATGCTTATTTTGTTCCCATAGAGTGGTTTGTCTGTCATATTCCTGTCAGCTTCTTTTATGATTGCTTTTGGGTTTATATTATTTTTGATTAGCTCATGTTTTAGATCATTAGTTCAACAAATAACCTGTAGCCCAGTGACAGATAATCTGTACTGAGTGAGCATCATTCAACCAAGTCCTGACAATTCCCCCGATTTAGTTTTTAATAGTCATTTTAAACACTTTAAAGAAAAAGTTAAATGAACATGAATATTGTTCTCAGTTTCAAATTTTATATATCCGTCATTTATTAGAAACCCACTCTAGGCTCCATCATGCTAATCAATCATTTTGGGTAAGTTATTACATATGCATTACGTAAAGAGATAAACACACTTTCATTTTTCAAGTGCTGTTGTATGTGCTATTCTTTCTTGTATGTACAGCCAATGACCATAGGAACAGGTTAATACCAATTTCTGTTTAAAAATTGACCTTTGAATGCCATTAATTTATTGATTTTTAAGTTTCCATATAGTTTAAGTTGCACAAATGGATTTTAAATCACCTACTGACCTATGTTTCTCCTCTAAAGTCCTCCAATTTTCTGGGAAAGAATTGGATTTGGGGCAGTAGAGTCTTAATGGAAAGACATTGTTTGGGTATTGCTCAAAAGTGCTAACACAAAGAACAATGTCCTCCATCAGCACAGATGGCCTATGGAGGAAAATCAGCTGATTATAACATCAGAGAAATGGTTATCTTATTAGGGAAGTTAAAAAAGATTCTGAGTAGGTATTTGCAGCCTTGTAATGCTATATTCTACAGTTTCTTATCAAAACTGAGAGGAAAGAATAGGAGAAATATTGAGGTAGGAGGAAGTATTCAAAGGCTGCCTGCCACTAAGTTCCATGTCCTGATTATAGAATCCCAGAACAATTTAGGATGGAAAAAACCTCTAAAATCATTGAGTCCAACCATTAACTGAACAATCTAAGTCCACCAAGAAATTATGTCTTCAAGTGCCACATCTACTTATCTTTTAAATACCTTCAGGAATGGTGACTCAACCATTTCCCTGGGCAGCCTGTTTTGAAGGTCGGCAACCCTTTCCATGAAGTCATTTTTCCTAATATTCAATCTAAACCTCCCCTGGCAGAAGTGAGGCTGTTTCCACTTGTCCTATCGCTTGTGCTTTAGGAGAAGAGACCAACCCCTATTGATGCCTTTTCCTGGTCTTAAAATCAAGAGTCATACACAGTTAGAAGGGGAAAAGGGATTTTACCTTGGTATTTATTTTTAAGGATCCTTAGGTGTACACTTCCAGGTCATGTGCATCGAGATCCCGCCGAGTGTGTATCCCCCCCAACACTGGGTATAACATTATAGGTTTTACTAATTAGCATATCTATCAAAGATTCCCCAATTTAGAGGCTTGAGTGAGCCCCCCTCCCAAGGAACCTTCCCCTGGATGGTTCTATCTTGGATTACAGAATGTGTTCTGGAGAGGACCTTGGGGTCTGGGGCACACTGATCCCTAGCTACAAAGCTTCTAAAATGTTTAGTCTCTCAGCTTGACAAACCAATCCAAGAATGTAGGCAAAAAGCACTAGGAATACAGAAGTTGTAAAAAGGTATAACAGGGGTATAAAAGAAAAGGCAAAAATCTTCATGGCATCACTATCTCACCACAACCTCTTTTCAGGTAGTTGTAAAGAATGAGAATATCCCCCTTGAGCCTCCTTTTCTCCAGGATAAACACCCCCAGCTCCCTCAGCTGCTCCTCATCAGACTTGTGCTCCAGACCCTTCCCCAGCTCTGTTGCCCTTCTCTAGACACCCTTCAGCCCCTCAATGTCCTTGTCATGAGGGGCCCAGAACTGGACACGGGATTTGAAGTGTGGCTTCACTAGTGCTGAGTACAGAGGGACAATCACTGCCCTGGTCCTGCTGATTGCTAATCCAGGCCAGGTGCCATTGGCCTCCTTGGCCACCTGGGCACAGCTGGCTTATGTTCACCTGGCTGTCAACCAGCACCCCCAGGTCCTTCTCCACTGGACACCTTTCCATCCACTCTTCACCAAGTCTGAAGCATTGCCTGGGGTTGTTGAGACCCAAGGCAGGACCTGCCACTTGCCTTGTTGAATCTTATACAATTGGCCTTGGCCCATTGATCCAGTCTGTACAGATCCCTGTCTACTGTGGACATACAAGTACTATTTTCCTTGAATGCTGTTGTTTTGAATGTCTCTGTGGAGATGGACAGAGAGGGCGGGGTTCGAGACAGACCACTACCTTCAAGTTGCACAGGGGGCATTTGTACATATGCATTATATATCTCTATATAACTCTATATATATGCCCAAATAAAATATACAGACTAGATATAATAGATACAGCATGCACACAAATTTCACAGGTACATCCATGTGCTGCATGAATATATGTTCCCACAGCCTATGCTAGATGCTGGCCAGGTCTGTGAGCATCTCTAAAGGGAAATCAAAAATCAAGGGCAAAGATGGACCAATAACTTCAGGTTGCTAGACATGCTCATGCTGCAAGCTAAAGCAGAGAGAAATCATGAAAATCACTAGTTCTCAGTTCTTTGCTTACTGTCTTTCACCTGAGGCATGCTTATCTCTTTTGACCACGTAGACTGGCTCAGTGTGTGCTTGCACATAAGCTAGGGGCACAACTTAGCATGTGTTAGTAGGACTGCCATGAACGAGTGTAGTATTGAAAGGTCATTCACTAAACCTCAGTCCATGTCAAGAGATTGATGGCAAAGATGCCCTGACATTCTTACTAAGAGATCACTACCTTGTAATGCTTGTGACCATGCTGTGCCATTCCCAGAACTGTGCCATAGTCCAGAAGATAACGATTTGCAGATCCAAGGCTGAGCTAATCCAGCATACAAATGCCCTGCAGATCCCAGACAAAACTTGGAGACCATCAAGCCCAACAGAATGCACTACAGCAAGAGGGTCTTGATGATCTCAGAGGTTTTTTCCAACCTAAGTGATTCTGTTATCACAGCTGCACAGTTTCAGCACTATGATGAATAGTTTTCTGGTGAGAGATTCTTGTTTTAAACACTAAAGAGAAGCTTCTGTTTACCAAAGTGTAGGCCCCCATCCATTGACCGTAAACAATCCAAATGGATGTGTGCATGGTTGGGTGAAGAGCAAGTGATTGAATGTAAAATGTGGCATGACACATATGTATATTAAAGTGGGATGAATCAGGGCCATGGAATACTCTGATGATATTACTAGTCAGCTTCTACTTTAGTGAAAAGAAGAAAATTTCTCAGAAGCAAAAAAAAAAAACCTCCCAAAATTGAAAAAAGATATTTTGATGTCATTGCAGTTATTGTCTCTAGACAATTTTATTTTATTTTCTTGCATGTTTTCCTGATGCTACTTGTTCATGAAAGTTAACACTGTAATTTCAAGAAAGTGGCATAATATTTAGCTGAAGATTTTGAAAGCCTTAAAAGGTTGCATCTTAGGAACAGTATACTCACTGGACTTTGTTTTATTTGAAAGCTTGACTTCTTAACAGAATTTATTTCTCAGTCTTGCCTTAAAATGTATGAGTTGTGCATGATTAGTGGATTCATATACATTTTCCTTGAATAATCTTTTTTCTCCTAAACCTGTAGAGTGAATTTAGTGGCTTTTCAGTGCTAAAAGACCAAAGACTGTCCTTCTTCCCAATTTCCTTTCATTGGTTTTTACTGTCACTGAAAGTGGAAGACAAACCATTAGAGAAGCAAATACACCCCATGAGGCATATTTAATTTAAGATGTATTTCTCTTGCAAGAAGGACACAGAAAAACATCTTCTGAGAGACATTTGAAAAAGGAATCAAACAATACTATTGTAAATCACCAAATGCAAGTGCAATCTTTTGAAAATTCCATGGGAGAAGTGATATGCACATGTAAAAATTTCTTGTTGAATTTCAAGCTCAACAGCATTCTCTGCTCCCACTCAAAAAATGACAAGGGCATGCCCCAAATTCACAGTTACAGAATGTGCTTAGGCAAAACACTTTTCTTTTTCTGAGTGGAGGAAATCTATTGTGTGTGTCAGATTTTGAATGCTCAAGGGATACCAGTCATGATATCCATTATTATCAGACAATAAATCCTCTTGTTACTCCAACTATTCTGACAGAGGGAATGCCTCAATGTAATGAAAAAAATGTTTGAATTATCAACCTCCTGGCCATTGCACCATATGGAAAGCATTGCTTGGGAAATACTTGTCTAATTTAGCTGTATGTGGCATAAGTTAACTCAATGATCACAGGTTAAACATCAAGTTACGTATGATGTAATATTTAGCAACACCCAGACTAAGAAAAACTGGTTAAAAAGTAAACAGTCATAATGTCCAAGTACGTGAAACAAAACAACTACATTTACATTTAGGCATCTAATCATAAAAATTTTGCAGAAATGGCATAATGTGCTCTGCTCCCACCAGCAAAATCTGTCTGGAGAGCAGAGAGCAGAGTGAATTCAACATATGATATCAACTGGACATGTATTAGGTAATTTCTCAAATTATATTCTGGTTTATGCCGTAATTAGATACCTAAATCTCAATGCCCACATTAAATATTTTCGAAGTGTCCGTTGCATGTCAAGAAATCCAGCTTTTCCTTGGGAAATCAACTGCAGGGATAGTTTCCTCTTAAAAAAAGCCCCACAAAAGATTCTTAGTGAATGCTAAGTACAAGACTTTCCAAAGGAAAACAAACTGATGACCTAGGAAGTGTGGCTCTTTGTCTCACAGAAAACACTATAGCAACTTTTCTGGTTTATAAGGTGCAAGTTTACAAGAAGTGCAAAATGCTGCACATCTGACCTTGTTTTAAGCCATGCGTAGATTTAAAAATTCCTTGGCAATATTTTATATGTTACCAAGAGTCATGAAGCAAGGTAACTCAAATCCAGATCTTCAAACTGATTCTGATCTCACACTGACTTGGCATCAGTAGAACACTGTTGGTATCAATTATATTACTTTGATGATTTGCACTGATACCAATTCAATCAGGAAGACTCATGATAAGTAGATTGTGAATGACTGGATATCATGTGCTCTCCCTTTTGCTTTCCACTAGAGGTACTAAATCAATTTTATAAAGTGCCATACATCTTTATAACTGTGGATTTTTGTCTCCATTAGGTCCAATTATTCTTGTTTCCCTGCCTGTCATTTTTCATGAATGCTTCACAAACATTATTGCAGTGGCAAATTACCATTGCCCTTTCTTGACTTCAAAATCAGTGTAAATGTTTATGGCATTGCTATATGGTGGCACTGTGATAAAATCTGAATGTTAACATAGGCAGGGAGATACTGCACCAGGCAGGTAATGGCAGACTGAAGCCAGAGTTCAGAGCAAGTCTGAACACAGCATGTTCAGAACACCTTGGAAGTGTTTCCTCAGCTCTGGGCTGGGCCCTCCAAACTGAAAGCTGTTGGGAGGTTTACTGCAATCATGGACAAGAGATAAATAAAGAAAAATACATCTTGTCTTCTTCATATTTGACTGAAAAAAAGTGATGGAAAGTAGGCCAAGAGTAAAGAACAAGAGTCTTTGTATAAAACCATTGCAGAAATACTCACTGGCCATCACTCTCGCAGTCCCAGGAGGTCTTTACTGCTATCAGCTGGTTGACTCATTGCTGCCTATTGATTTTGACTTTTCAAATTTTTACTGAAACGTTATTCCAGGTGACTGTTGTTCCTCATTTATAGCTAACTTTTGGTCTGCCCAGTATGTCTTCTCCTGCCACATACTTTTGTTTCACTCCTGCTTGTGCTTACACTTTCCTTTAATGTCAGTTGAATTTGTGAGACCTTTGTCATGAGGGAGGCTCATGAGGTGGATCTCTTTGCCATGCAAGTCCTGCAATACCCTTTCTGATCTCAGCACTTAATTAACACCCTCAGCGTGGTGCTGGTTTTGTTACTAATGAAGTCAGCACGAGAAGAAATACCACTGTGGTAGTCAGGGATCAGAGCTGACCTCCTGACTTGGAGAGGCTGCAAAGCAGTCATGGCCAGCCTGACACATTTTTTGAGAGTTTGCAGTAACAGTATCTGGTATTCTGCTAGAGACCTGCTACAGTCCCGGTGTTTCTAGACACTCATCTGATAGACTAGAGATCAAATCTCCAGTTTCCATCTCTTCTTATAAAAATGTGAGAAACCAAGAGATCAGTCCTTCTACCAAGCAAAGAGGCTTTTTGCTACGCTTAGTGCTCCACAAGATGATTTGGAAAACACAAAAGAAAATCTGTAGACAAAGACCCTCTTCCAGTTTGGTACTCCAAGACAGGTAACTGCAGGCAAGCCACAGAGAGGGCTGTGCTGAAGCCCATGTGCGTTTATTCTTAATCTCAAGCAGAAGTGGTCTAGCCAGGCATACAGCACTAATAAAACACTGGCAGAAGAGCCAACTTTCTTCTGTTTGAAATCTCCAAAATTCATAAGCTACATGACAGAAATAAAAGCAAATGCTACATAGCAGTGCTTAAAAAATAGCAGGGGAAAACATTTTACATTTACAACATTGAAGCAGGGGTCCCATCTCTGATAAGGGGTTCACATTTATGAGCTGACCTCGAACTCAGTGCACCCTCTCACAAAAGCACCCATTCAGTGACTTCAGCTCCCCACCTGGGCCGTGGGAATGAATACTCCCTCTTTTCCTTGGTGTCATGTGCCAGCCAAAGCAGCTTATGAAAGGAAATAAATACATGAACATTCAAGCATACATGAGAGAATAGAAGTTTTATTATCACAGAGCCAAATGTAGCTACAACATGGCTCTAGCAGCAAAAGTCCTCCAGTGAAACCGTGAGAAATGTGCTGCCAAATTCTTCTGTACGTTCAATAGCTGTGGTGGGATTTCCAGGCTCAGCCCGAGTGTGATTACCTGGCATGGGTACCACTGCTTCCCATGCCTGTTTAATGATGATACCCAGGCCCTCCAGCCTGCAAAGCTCAAACATTTGTGTCTCATCACTACAATGAGGAACAAGCACAAAAAACTAAGATTCATGCAGGAACCCTGAACACCTGCACGCTATCCTCCCTGCTATAAATGACATTTCTGGTGATTCCACTTGCGGCAGTTTTTATTTTCGGTGTAAAGGACATACCTTACACCCAGAATCTGTTTTGACAGAGGGAGGAGCAATATCACTGTGTCTCCCTCAGGGGCATCACTTTATCACCGTCCAAAAAACAATTTTCCTTGTGTCAGGATTGAGGCCATTGTAAGAAACACTTGGAGCAGCAGAATTTGAGACAGAAAAAATGTAAAATGGAGGCCAACCCTCAAGCATGAGGAGCCTGTGTGAACTGAAGAGCTGGGGGATGTTGGTTAAAGCTGTGATGTCTGGCAGACCTGTCTACACCTGGCCAGCCCTTCAGACCTACTGCTCAGTGGGCTCTGCACTACCCATTGCCTCCATACATGGGATGAGGAGATCTCAGCTGTGGGGCAGGTCTTTACCTGTCTTGTAAAGACCCTGGCCAGGACCTTCATGGGCACAAAAAATTGTAAGCCAAACCTCCTTTTTTTTCATGATATTTCCCCTGCAGATTTCCCATTCTGATGGAGATGGTGAGACTTGCTGCAGGTGGATGAAACCTCAGAAAACAGTCCTCAGAGCTGCATTTCCCTCAAGATCCACATAACATAGCAGACTCTAGAAATATGTTCCCTTTCTCAAGAGAAATGGAAATGGGTATCACCTGCACTGTGGGAGGTGCTCAGTTTGAGATGGAGTCCCTGCAAAGGAGTTAGTTAATACAGCTCCTGGCATTTCTCAGCATTTACAAGGGTGGTGTTTTCTATTGCAGCTGAACCCAAACTGCACCTGTAATTTATTTAGCTCTCCCAGAATGGCTGTTGATGGGCAGGAAAGAAGAAAGGCCTGTAGGTAGTTCAGATGGGCAGTAAAAAAGGAAAAGATAATTCTCATAAACTTCTGCTGCTGGTAAACACATAATTCAGACCTGAAGCTCATTTCCAGGTCTTTCATAATTCAGAAAATCCCCATATTGGAGACTTTGAGCTAAGACAAGTGTCTTGCACTTACATATTTTTAGTATACAGAGAAAGCACTTAAGCTGAAAACCAGAAAATTTGAGAAACCAGGAGTGCAACAGAAATGCCAGAGGGCACACTCTTTAACCACCCTGTAAAAGCAGAAAAAGAACTACTACCTAATTTCTATATTATTTGTTTTAATTCAAAAAATAAATAAACCCCACTGATTTATGGTTCAGGCAGTCCACTTATTCTTCCTTAAAGCAGCCACTTCAGTGAACAGATTTATAAAAAAGTCAAATCATTACAACTTTCTGAACCCTTGCAGTTTCAGATCTGTTAGTAATCTTGGCTGTTCAATAGGAAGTATATTCTATGTGTAGTTAATGACCTTTGGTTCCTGCTGTGAACAAAAATGACAGAAAAAAACCAGTGCAACCCACTCACCCTTAATATTTGCACAAATCACCTTTGCCTAGAAAGGAAATGCTCTTTTATTTTGTTTTGTGCTTCTCCAACTTCTTCAGGAAATAAGGAGTACTGCCTTTTCTGGCAGCACCAATTAAATAAGCAGGTTTGTGGAAAATTACACAGCATCCTACATTTTTAATCCAGTTGCATGAAGCTATAGTCCTGTGGTGATCCCCAGCATGGCTCTGCTGTTTTGTAAGAGCAGACAGTGGCAGAGCTGATGTGCTAGAGGCACTATATATGATAATTGCATACAGGTTAAGTGCTTTGCAAATTAGCTGTGCTTCATCATCCACTTTCTTTTTACTGCCGTTCAGGTTGGCATACCAAGTGTGCTGAAGGTGACTTGTCTAATCTGCAGCAGCTGGAACACCCTGCCATCCCCACAAAATGATTTCCTGCCATTTTCAAATGAAGCTTTAGGAGACGGCTGTTGTTCCGTCAGAAGTGACACATGGCGCCACGGATTTTGTCAAGGAGCAGCCTTCTCTGGGGCTTTATGTGAATCACTCTCTGAAAGAGCATCTGGGCTTAGGAGGCCCGTTTTGGATTCAGAACAGCACCTTGAGGTGTTTCTCTCAGATTTCTGCAATCCACCTCCATCCTTCCCCAGGTCTCCCCAGCACAGCTGTGCTGAGAATTACCTCTATGCACTGGTAGGAAAACCCCTACAGTGGCTCTTGTGACTGACATTTCCCTGGACCTTCAGGTACTTCAGTGAGATAATGCAAGATGCGTGCTCTCTCTAGGTGTCTAAGGTAACAGAAAGAGATTATGTTAAGTGCTTGGTAAGAGGCATTTTCCATTTGCAACATTCAACTTCATTTAGCTGTAATGCATGAAAAAATTGACCCACGTGGGTCTTAATCTAGCCATTTAATTGTACCCCTGAAGTGTGAATGCGATAAGCATCACAGATTTTGGCACAGTTGACATTTCTTTTAAGCAGATGACAGTTTGAAAGGATGAGAGCATATCCTTTTATCACTGCAACAGATAAATACGCTGCAGGGTGATGGAAACAGCTTTACACACTGGCAAGTGACAGAAGAGAAAGTGGTGGGGAAAAAGGCACAAAAGGCAGGACAAATTTAAATAAAAAATGAAGCACAAAACATACAAGTGCCCTTAAAGCCTCTCTGATGAATTCACATTCTGAATAACTGGTGCAGTTGACCAACAATTGTCAGTGAGAAAATTACAAGACTCTTATACAAGACTCTTAAAGCTTCCTCAGAAGTGTCTTTAAAACAGTGGATTGTTCCATGGCAGGGGGGAAGGGACCCCAACAGTGGATCTTGGACATGTACAGTGGTAAAGCTGAAGGGAGACAAGGACTTTTGGTAAAGAACAGGAAGGGGAGGCCCTCATGTTCAAAATCCTGTCCTCTCTCACATCAGTGTTTTAAAAAGCATTTTGTTTGTTGGTCTAGGAGTCTCAGTCCTTTTAGCAAGCCAGTATAGTGCTTTCTGGGATAGCAAGACCTAAGAATTTCCAAGAAACATACCTTTTTTCATGGTCAGAAGCAGTATTTCCCAGTGGTGGGCTGCAGAAGAAGCAGATGGGAATGGTAAGGAAAAGTTCTGGATGAGGATCACCAGGACCGTAGAAAACAGGAAACCTGTGTTTTTAAGGGTCTTTGGTTGCTGTGGGAAATTGCCAAAGGAATACTTTTCTGACAGCGTTTAAGATTTTCAGCAACGCATTTTTGTCATTGACAATATGTTTTTTCATGCCCCCAAATCATCTGAGTAGCTGCCACCTAGTGAGAAACTCAGCTGAGACTATAAATCCTGGAAGACACAGGCACCTATCGAGTCGCCTGAAATCGGGCAGCTGAATTTCCATATTTATCAACCTAGATAAGCAGAATTAGCTGCCAGCTCAGGAAGATCCTTGGACTGAGAATCCATTATAACCTTTCCTATCTCAGGTTCTGTAACCATTGATTGTTTCCTCCTTGTGTACTTTCAGGGTGTGATAGCAGAGTTTAAATGCATATAATGGTAATTCAATTACATGCAAGCACCTGTCTAGCATATATGTATGTTAGCTTATCATTGGCTATCAACTATCTGTCAGATAACGTGGCAGAGTGAGAAAATCTATTACTAATGGAGCAATAGCTTCAAAAAGCAGTAACATGGGACCCTAGCAACTGTAAATGTGAAAAACGCCATTTGCATCTAAGAAAGCCTTTGGGTTTCTTTGTAAGAAAATTATTTGAGGAAGTGATAAATATAAGGACACAATTATTGCAAATGTAAAATAATTTCCTCACCCATTTTACAAATATTTTATTCCTCCCTACCCCCTATGAAAAAAGACCCTAAGCCTCTGGAGAAAGAAACAAATTCTAACAACATTACTCTATCAGGCAGGTAATTGGAGGGGATCTTTCTTCTCTCTTGCCACAGATAATAAATTATAGAAGTTTTTGAGAACCTAATTATGTCACTGAGGAAACACTAACATGACAATATGAATGTTTTCTTCAAGCTAACATGATTTTGGGAAACCGTTATTTTATTTTAAAAGTACTGCAGAACTCAACTCTGGTCTATTTTTAAAATGATGGATTAAACAGAAAATTTTTAATTAAATACTATCCTGGCTGCTTTGCCACAAAAAGACGAAAGACCAAATGTCAATTTGAAATTAAACTCATATAGAAGCTGAGCAAACAATAAGGGGATGCATCACTGAGCAAATTATAGCAGTGCAGATATATAGCAGATATCCTGATTATGTTTTATTTATTGTTGTTAAACCACTAGGCAAATGCAACTCCACAATACTGTGTTTCATGACAATACTTTTGAAGAACTTGAGGCAATAAAAGCATGCAAGTTTATGCTCACTATGTATCCATGAAGACTTAAGGGCTGCTCAATACAGATTTGAAGCAGTTGCAAGAAAGGCCTCAGAACTGTGATACTCAGGGCAGAAAACCCTCAGCTTCCAGTACTCCAGACCAGGAGTCAGTGATGCTGTGCCAGCCCAACTAAGGATGCATCTCCTTCCTGCTCAGTGCTCTCATGGCATCCACAACACCCATCTTACAGAGCAAGGATACTTAAGCCAGTCCAAAGCGAAAACTAAGAGAAGGTTGCTGCTGGAAATTGTGAGACTGACTGTGGGCATTGTCCTGAGAACTGTCTCAAACTCATATGTGCAGATAGGCTCAGGACCACCACCACAACAGGTGGACATGCTCCTGTCTCCCAGGCCCAGGTGGCTCTGCCAGGTGGTACTGAAGGCCAGAAATTGCCTCTTTCATGCGGGTTCTAAGCATATAAGAGCAGACCCCCTTTGTTTTCTTGGTCCTCTGCAGCATTGCTTCCATTCTGAACTTCTTTTTCCTGAGGAGGAAGGAGTGGTGCTTTCTTTTCACCATAGAAGCATATCTATACCAGCAGCAAATTAGATACCCCAAATGTAGGTTTCAATTCTTTCCAGGGCCAGGATAAATAAGAATTTGTATCACCTGGTTTCTAAGAAGGTGCATTTGCAGCAAACCTAACACAAAGTAGAAGAATACCTTGCCTCTGAGGCCCACTCCTTCTCTGAGTGAGTGGAAGGCTACCAGTGCTGCCAAGATGTTATTTGAGTATGCCAAGCAAGCCAGGATCTTCAGGAGACTGTGATGGGGCCACCTGTCAAATATGTAGGTGGGCTTTTAGGTAAGTGCATTTTAAGATGGGGATGTTTGTCAGTGTATGCAATGGTAAAACTCCAGGTAACTGAGCTTGCTATGGAAAACTAGGAGACTACCATCAGGTGCCTTAAGAAGGGTGAGTAGGGTTTTCTTGGATCATGCTGTTGGAGCAAGGTGTGTTACCTCTAAGTCACACTTGGTGTGGCAATAGTGATTTCAGATCTCACCCTGAAAGTTTTGCTGTAGCAGGGAGAAAACCTGTACTGGAGAGAACCTGAAGATGCTGAGTCCTAAATCATATTCTAAACTGGAACAAAAACCCTTTGCAAGTTACTAGACCTTCTTTTTTTGTGTTAGGACATAAAACATAAGCAAAATATGTAAGGACATACACCTCTGTGTGGAGCTTAGGAGCAATAATGGAAAAGACTTAAAACTCATGTTGAAACAAAGTCTTGTGGAGTGAAGGATTTTAATTTTCTTTGTCTCACTCTCTATTTAAAATTATTTTTGTGGACTGCTAAAAACCTTAAAATGAAGGTACAACTCTCCTGACAGTATATTTAAGTCTGTTCACGATATATGCAATTCTCTTTGTTTCCTTCCAGAGAAATACCGTGCTCCCTCTCCCAGGGCTCCAGAGAACACCAGTACCAATCCTTTCAAAGACCTCCCTGTAGCCTTCCTCCTCAATTTTTCCAGATTCTCTTAGCCAGAGGCACTTTTTTTTCTGCATTCCTGTTGTTTTTATGACAGATCTATTCAGATAAATTTTTCATTTTCTCTTCCATAGAGCTACAGTTTGAGACCCTAAGGGCTTCCAAATAAAATGTAAAAATAGCATGAGAACAAAGCTTCCAGACAGTCTTTCTTCAATCTGCGTGGAAACAGCAAGATTTTTAGCTCATTACACTACCTTTTCAAAGTCTTATCTTTTTTTGGAAGTGTTTTTGAGACACAATTTGGATTTTAAAAGTCAGGTTTTCATTCCTGTTTTTGAAAAAATCCTGCCCATCAGTGGATTCAAGTGTAAATAGTGGACTCTATTTAAAGGGGTGGAAAACAAGACTTTTGAAGTTTTGATGTAATTAATCCTTGTTCCACTGCTTGCTGGTAGATCAGGGACCTGGACTCAGGTGGGCTCAGCCCATCTTTTCACATGGTCTCAGCACCCCCCACTACTTGCAGGCACTGCTGTGACTGCCTCCATTCCTCCTCAGCTCCTCTGCAGCTTCCCTGATCTCAGCACCAGGGCTCCCCTATAACACCGCTCTAACAGATACTGTTTTGTCCTGTTGAATCCCTATTTACTATTTTGTCTGGCATCTTTTTCACAAATTCTCAAAAAAACCCTAACTTCAGGCTTTGTCTCCCTGGGCCTCCTATCCTTATCTGTGCTGAACACCTTCCCAGCACACCTTCCCAGCTTACAGAGACCTTTCAGGCTTGAATTAATCCTTTCCTCTGTCTGGGTTTGCACTTGCACGCTTTCCTCACACTATACCTTGGGAAGCTTTTCTTTTCTGCCTTCATTTAGTGCAGAGGGATGCAATGTCTAGAGAGGAAGGAGGCCTGTATGGAAGTTTTTAAGCATGGATCAGAGCATTTAATGAAGGTAAATCATGAGAGACAAAAAGAGCAGGAATCACCAGTCAAAAAAACTGAAAAAGCTAAAGTATTTTATAAAATCATACATTGCTGCCTTTCTCCTTAAGCCCTTCCTTCTACATAGAACAGATAGCCCAATCTCAAAAATAAACCTCAAAAATAAAGAGAATTGCAGAAGGAGCTGTGAAGGCAAATCCCTTTTTTTTACAAACATATACAGAGCTGAGGGTCAGAGACAGTGAGGCAGAAGGAGCTGTGAGGGCAGCACAGGCACCATGGTGACAAACGTAGTGGTGCTTTCTGGATGCCAAAACGATTCCCCTTGTCACAGTGTTTGCCAGAGATCAGGAGGCAGATGTGCCTCAAACAGATGTTTCCCAGGGACAGAGAATGGGACATTTCTAAAACATTGGAAATACCTGAACAAAGGTTTGTCTGGGGGGAGTAAAGTCAAAGAGAAAGTTCCTCTGTGCTGAATTTCCTTCTGCTCCACCTCTGACAGACGCTGTGGTACCGACATTCCTTCTCCGCGCCTCGCCAACACAGAGACAGCCTGCAAGGGTTTGTGCTCTAAATTAAACATGGGGAAAACCAGGTCGCTTTTCATTCTTACAATACCACCACAGTTACCACTACTACTACTACTAAAATAATAATAAATCAGGTCTATCCCAGTCTGAGCATCAGCAGATGATTCTTAAACCAGGGAAGTCTCCTGCATATGAAAGGTAATAAAAACACTCAATAATGATGTGGGATAACTTCCCTGACTATCTGCTACCAAAAAAAATGCAAATATGATCACTGCCTTGAATTTGAACCTGGAAAACTACTAAAATGCCAAAAAGAAGTGGGATTTTGCCTAATGACTAAAAGTTTTAATCCTTCCTTCAAGTAATGAGTTTGGCAGTATTAGTGTAATGTGCTTCATACCCTTTGAAAAATAAACATTTCTGGTTTAGATAGAATCTAAATGAGCTTGGAATTAAAATAATTCTTCATTGGCTTCAAATTAGATGGATTGGCCATGTCTGAGCATTACTGGTACTTTATTTAAGATGACATATTGGCCTGGCATTTCCATTTTTAATGTGGGAAGCTGTGTTTATAAATAAGACCTTTCATCTAAGGAACAGCAGCTTAAATTTTTTGAAAACTAGCAGAGATCTATTTAAATGGTGTCTTGCACACTGCTCAGGCTGGGTACCCTGAGAACATGTAAATTTGTCTTACTTATGATAAATGGACCCATGAATAACTTCCAAAACTTCCATTTTTTGCCTCCTGCAGTTCTTCCAGCCACGAAAGCATTAAAGATAAAGTATTTCTTGGATGCTTTGATAGCACTGAGGAAGGTGTGCATTTGATTGACATCTTTCAAAATATTTCTGGCCTGACATTTTCACGTCATGTCCTGTAAAGGAGTTATATGCATCATACTGACAACATGAAGGAATTTTTTCCTCCCCAGTTACAAAACCAAAAGTTATCCAGAACAGTGCAGGAAATGTAGCCTGGAGATATTTCTAGCCCCATCTCTTCCAATTTTCTGATAGTATCTATAAAACTGTTGCTACTCTGGCCACCAGGAACTGAAGCAGTGCAGTGGGTGGGTTCTATCTGCCTTCCTTGAGGGGTAACCTTGAAGCATGTGATAGCATCAAGCCCAGCACAAATATAGCAACCATGGCCATTTTCATTCCAAAAGTCATCCTACATTTTACACACTAGTGTGGAAGTTAGAGCACTAAATGAGAAAAGAAAGCACCTTGATCTCAAACCCTTCTCAGGATGACAGTATCTCCCAGAGGATGCTCCTCTGCACCACCAAGGTACAGGCCAAAATTGCCTCTGAGGACAGAGGCAATTTTTATTTGGTCAAACTGTAGTTGAATCTGATGGAAAGAGACAATCCCAGGCACATCTGCTCCTGAACAAGGGGACTTGCTGCTAGGATACAGCTGTACAGGGTGGGATCCAGGAGCAGCAGGGTGCCCAGAGCTTCACTGTGCTTCAGACTGGAAGACATGGAAGACTTTGCTCATGAAGCAGAAGTGAACTCACCCATTTTGTGAGACTCACAATGATACTGACCCCAGTGACCAACAGTCAGCATCAACATCAGAAGCAAACAAATTGCTTGTTCCTGCAGCTCTCAAATAACACCTCTCTGCTTCATATGGCTTGTAGTGGTTTGGTCCAAAATACTCATTACTGTTTATCTTCTGTGAGATAAGAATTAGGAGAAATGCAAAGCAGGCACCAAACTTGAAAGAATATAAAGAAGTTTATTAACAGACCTAAAAGAAGAAAAAAAATTATACCACACCTTCAGAACTCTCCTCCTCCCCCCACCTTCCTCCCTTCTCCCACTGACAATGTAAAAAGACAACCCTTAAGATGTTCAGTCTGTTTATCACTTCCATAATAACCTTGTT